>NC_142587.1:24810468-25114062 GCF_965207765.1 Zootoca vivipara | reverse complement strand
TTAAAGCTCCATCATGCAAGGAGTTTCGGCGGTTGCTAAACTCCTTGGAGTATGTCTACAGACAATTCATTGGAATTCAGTTCCACTGATTTCCATGGAGTTGCTCCCTAAATTAAGGGCATTTGGGGTTAGCAGCCTTGGCCTTACAGTTGGGAGCCCGTTTTCCCTATCTCTTAGAATCATAGAATCATAGAGTTGGGAAGGACCCCGTGGGTCATCTAAAGCAGGAATCTGCAGATGGTCCTCACAGGAATTGAACCTGCAACCTTTCTTGATTTGCCATTATTCTATAGAAAATCAACTTATTGGGCGCACGACCTTAAGAATTTACCTCTTTCTTTTTTTCACCCCCCCCCCCCCGCAATTTAAAATCAACCGCTAACTAGCTGCTCTTCTAAACGGAGTTGCTTGGTGTGCATTTGTTCTCAAACTGCATTCATTCACTGCCTGGTCAAAACCACGCAGCAGCAACCTCGGCAGGACCTGCGAAAACTTTCCTTTGTTATGCAACGAAGGTGAACGCCAGCATTTGCTCGAGCTCTGGTGGCCAAGTTCCCGGATTGTTCCCGATCCACAGCCCCCAAATTGGCACCCTGGCCCTGCTCTTCAGGAAAGTTACTTGGAGGACAGCCCTGTTGATTGCGATTGGATCTCCTTCCACGCAGTTGAGGACCATCGACTAGAGGGAAGAATCGCGGGGACTCCCCCCCCCCCATGAATCCAGGGACACCTCCCCCACACCCCCGCCATGGTTATCCTCTGTGGCTGGAATCCTACACACACTTCCTCGGAAGTAAGACCCGGTGAACTAGATAGAACTTGTTTCTGAATAAAGCTGAGTAGACTGCACGAGTCCTAATGATTTCAGTGAAAGCGTTAATTAAACACGTGCTCAAATCGCTCCCACTAAAATCAATGGGGCTTACAAATGCTTAATTTTGATGGCATGTTAATGAGTTTTCTGTCCCGTCCCCCCCCCGTCCCCCCGCATTTACACAACAATGCTGTTTACTTGGGAGTGAGGACCGGGGTGGGGGGTGGGGGAGAGATATTCCCACTTCCTTGGGAGTGAGCCTCGTTGATCTCATTGGGTTTACTTCTGAGCAGACATGTTCAGGACTTGGACATCGGAATCCAATGGCGGCGAATGTAAAAAGTGTATTAAAGTTTGGAAGTAAAAATAAAATAAAAAAGATGAGCTTTTATGTTAAAGACACAAATAAACAAGTCCAAACTACGAATTATTGCCACTTGAAAACGATAGGTGCACAAAACCTTCAGTTCTCTACATGGTTCCCAGAAACTATTCCATCCCGGAGGCCTTTCTGGCAAATAAAGTTTCCATCCTGCCCCTCCCCCCTCCCGCCCCTCCGCCACCTCTTTTTGGAAGTTGGATGCTCTATTTTCGACCGTGTTGCTTCTTCCAACCATTCTCAGTGACAAGTCATGAGGATATGCAGTAATTCAGAAATTAGTGAAATTTTATTCTTGGTGGGGGCGTTGGATTAAGAGGCTGGGAGAGTGTGAAACAAGTCAACGTGTAATTGTATGATAAGGCTCTCACGAGGAATTTATTGGCCAAGTTGCTATTTCTATTCCTTCCTAATCTCGTTTAGCACATTCATTCTCTGCAATCTGTCTCCATAATCTTCTGTGACAGAATGGCAGCCAATGGAAGCATGCATGTTTGGAGAGAAGAGAAAATATGCAGAGGCGTGATAAACTGATGCTAATTATCCATATTTAGGACACCGAGTGCAGAAGATCAAGGTTTACAAATAACAAACCAGAGCCAGTGATGATGGCTTCCTAGTGTGGAATATATTGGAGGGGACAAGATAAGGGCTTCACATGCAGAAGAGATTTATTGGTCAAAGGGTTCACCTTCCACTTTTCCACTTTTATATAGCAGTAAATTATTTAGGCTAAATTCACCAGAACATTACTCTTTTATTTGGCAATGTGCCATGACTTGCTCCTTCTTTGTGTCTTTTCAATGCAAATCCTTGTAGTGTAACATCAGTTGATAAGAAACAAATAATTGAAGTAATAGGTAATTCCCTTTAAATTGTGCATATAGGACAGTGAGGTAATCATCATCTAATGGGAAAGGAGGGAGGGGGGAAGGGGGGCTGAGTCCAAAGGATAAAGCAGATAGCTGAGAGTGAAACAACACCAAATGTCGGCTGTTCGATGACATTGGTAGCAGCAGCAACACAGGAGGAGAAGAAGGAAGGGCATCTGGGTTTTGTGTAAAAACAATTTTATGTTGCGACTTATTTTCAAATATCTCTTTTCATTTTTCATATAAAAATAGCTATCCCCCCCCAAAAAAAATTCCTGGAAAGAAAGGGGGGCACACACACCACATTTAAATTAGGAAGTTAACTCCCATTTTCTCCCCCCTCCTCCCTGCAAGTCAGCTGGCTGAAATAAATAATACAGGGATTCAATTTGGCAATATTTGTGCTGTATGGTTGAGAGGTTAGCAGTAGTGATCTTAGTACTTTGCAATAATTGTGTTGTACATTTTCCAAAATGCTTCAGCAACTTGAGAATGGTGTTGGCTGGCAACGGGTTCATGGGTTTGTGTGAAGTTATTTGTTTAGACACACACACAATATTCATTACATTCCTATGTGATGTCACTTGATATATTTCTCCCCACCCCCAAAAGACTTTATCTCTGTAGAATCTAGCTATCCTTTCAGCTTCAACTTGTATTTTATATTTCTATTAAAATCATATGCGCACCAGGTCGACTCCAAAATCCAATAGGGATTATATAGTGGTTAATCTGGCATCATTAGGGTAATTTAAAATGAATTGACTGGGAGTGGGGAGAGTTCTGCACCCTTCATCCCACTGAAGTCAATGGCACAACCCCCATCGATTATATTGATTTAATTCTCAATGGTGTTTTAAGAAACCAATCTGTATTTTGTTGGACATTTTTGAGGTGTGTTTCTATTTTATTAGATTGCATCAGCTGTTTTGTTTTGTGGATGGAAAAAATTATTTCAGTCATAGATCTCAGTTTTTCTTTAATATCAGTGGCAGTACTAAAACAGTTTTATGCTAATTAGACTGTTATATCCTTGAAGCCTTCACAAAGTTGCTATTTTTTTGCTGAGAAAAGTAAGCAAGTAACTTGTGCTGCTAGGACAAAAAAAGAGAAAAAAGTCGGAAAGTAAAGTAAAGTTGTGAGTATCCAAACATAAGAGATTTGGAAGGCTCCTTTGGGGTGAATCTCACTATGTGGAGTGATTATATTCCTTCCACAACTATTGGGAAGGTTTGGCTCATATATCTACAGCTAGAATGCTAAAACCATTTCCTTTCTTGGCAATGATGGCGCACAGCAGTTTTAAGATCACAGACCCGTGCCTTAATTTCCTTCATTCTTCCTTTCTTTTAAAAAAGTATCTGCTCACTTCAGTTTTCTTTTAAATGACACATTTTAAGGGGCTGCCATTGTTTTGAGGGAAGGGGCGGAGGAATATCTAAGCAAACCCCCACAAGGGACTCCTTCTAATCACTCACTACTCATCCTTGTCTCTGGCCTTGGAGTTCCTGGCTACACCATTGTCCTCAGCTTATTTTTGCTCTGGATTCTAAAATGAGCCATAATAGCACCCCAAACAATGAAACAAATTTGACCCTTAATGCTGAGCCTGTAGATTCAGGCAGCATACACCACCACATATTTAAAGCACACTTTAAGCTTTCCCCACAGAATCCCGAGTTTATCTCCAGAGCTACAGTTCTGTGTGCCCTTAACAAAACTACAGTTCCCAGGATTCTTTGGAAAAAGTAATGTGGTTTAAACGTACAGGGTGCCTGAAGCCATAGACTTCAAGTACCAACCCCTTGGAAGAACTAGATGTTTGAATGTTTTATCTAGAGCCAGGATGGGGAATATTTATGGCCCTGTAGATGTTGCTGGACTGTCTCCCATCAGCCTCCCTCAGCCAAAATGGTCAGTAGTCAGTGTTGATGGGAGCTGTAGTCTAAGGACTTCTGGAGGGCCACAAATGTCATGATCTACATGTCGTCTCTCCAATGTTGCCATTTCCAGGCAAGGAGGCACACCTACACATTTCTTGGTAGAGTTGGGTTCCTGTAATTTGAGGTGAAATAAAATATCCTCTGGCAGTGGAAGAGGATAAAAATAATGGGGAGAAGAGGTTATTGCAGGCACCCCCAAACTTAGGCCCTCCAGATGTTTTGGACTACAATTCCCATCATCCCTGACCACTGGTCCTGTTAGCTAGGGATCAGGGGGGTTGTAGGCCAAAACATCTGGAGGGCCGCAGTTTGGGGATGCCTGGGTTATTGGTTGCATATCCCACCCTAAAAAAACAACCCAATCCATTATAGAACACCTCTTACTATCCAAAATAATGTTTGTACCAGCATCAAATTTTGCCTCTCTTTATTCTAGGCCAGGGGTCAGCAAACTTTTTCAGCAGGGGGCTGGCTGGTCCACTGTCCCTCAGACCTTGTGGGGGGCGGCGGACTATTTTTTTAAAAAATGAATGAATTCCTATGCCCCACAAATAACCCAGAGATGCATTTTAAATAAAAGCACACATTCTACTCATGTGAAAACACGCTGATCCCCGGACCATCTGCGGGCCGGATTTAGAAGGTGATTGGGCTGGATCCGGCCCCCAGGCCTTAGTTTGCCTACCCATGTTGTCTAAACAACAGAGCAGATAAATATCCACTGGTTGCTTAGTAGCTGGGTATCACAATGGTCTCTCTCTACACAAAAGTCAAAGACTAGAAATTAACTGTGAAGGCCAACAGTAATGAGGGCCTACGCTCTGAAATATTATCTCCAGGTCATCAGGGCAGTGTTGGGTGGTCTATTAGGGTGAATGTGACACAGCCCTACCTGCCTTTTTTTACTTAGAGACACTTAAAGGAGGGCTTTCTGCCCCATCAGTCCCAAAGTGCACCCTCTGCCACTGCATCTTGGATATCTTTGGTAATACTGTACAGGACTTTTGAGAGTCATGTCTGTAGGGTATCCAGAATCAGGTCCAACTTTAGAATGGGCACTCAGCGGAATGTGAATTCACCAGGGAGGACTTCCTGTCAACCTTGTGGGAGCCAGTTCCCCCTGGGTGCAGTCGGGTAGAGATGGGCGTAACTTTTATAAGGAAGGCTGATCACATCCCCATCTCTCTCTCTCTCTTACTCCCATCTTGCTCGCTTGCCATCATCATGCATCTTCTACCACTGTAAGCCGGCCTCCAGATTGCTGCTGTATGTGAACTATGAGTAAACTCTATTTTATTCTAAGAAGGCTATTATTGTTTTGAGGGGGATAAAAGGGGGAAATATCAGGAAAATCCAGTCTGCCCCAAGGCTTTATGAGAAAAAGGCTGTTACCAGCTGAATCAACAACTTCCTAATTTTGTTGCAAAGGGGGGGGGGAGACTCTGCTAAACTCACAAATATGTGTAAGGAAGGATGATATCTAGCTAATACCGGTATATCCTCTCCTCATTTCTATATGCATCCCTACAATGTCTCCTTATTGTAATCAGCTTCCCTTTCATCATGCCATGTAACATGAAACCTGAAGCCAGACCTAAAAAAACTCTGAAGAAGTGTGCTCATACCAAAATAAAAACTTAGTTGGTCTTTAAGGTGCTACTGAAGGAATTTTTTTATTTTACTAAAAAAAAAACAGCGTTAAGCTTCCACCTACCCTCTGAGGTTCTGAAGCCTATGAGAATATTCTGCTGCCCTCAGGCATTCAGGCAGTAGAGGCTGTTCCATTAGGGTGGTTGGGGCCGCACCAACCTCAGCCTTACCTGCTGCCTTCTTACTTACAAGCAGCCCAGGAGGGCTCCTTGCACAGCTGATCAGCTCCTTGCACAGATGATCAGGGGAGCAGATAGGGACAAAACTAAAATGAGCTGGCTCTACCTGCCATTGGCTCTGCCTCTGCCTATGGTTGCCCTCCTTTCCTTGTGGAGCTCGGGAATAATGTGATAAAACTATTGCTCATTTTTTTGACTTGCATGAGGGTGAAAGACTTAAAGAGATGCCAAAGGCACCGAACAACAAAGGTATTCATCCCCTGATAATTGCAGGGTAATCTGCTAAATAATGAGGCTACATACACTTTCATCCAGATCGACAATCTAGTTATGTCTTAATACAAGGAAGAATATCCATTGTTAGTTATATTCAATGTAGACCGGCTGAAATAAATAAAGTCTATGGATTTCAGTGGGTCTATTCTGGGTATAACTTCGTTGGGATATCACCCAATGACCCAAGCCTAATTAGCACCATAGTACTATGGTAATGTTAAGGAAGGTAGGAGAGGATATATTGTTTTGCTATTATCCCTCCTCACTCACACCAGTGAGTAAACAGCAGAGTACATTCCCTTTGCAACTTATTGGAAGCAAGTTAATGATTTGTTAGAATCCTTTAATTAAGCAATCCAGTCTGGATTGTTCCTGGTAAGTTTCCCCTTTATTTCCCTCTTAAAATAATAATAAAACAGCACAGTTTTATTTAAAAGTAATAATAAAGTTTTACTCACATTCAGTTCACAGCAATAATCCAAAGGCAGGCTTTATTTGTGGTTACAGTGAAAAGAAGTCTGAGCTACATCTCAGACCATGCACCCCCAAACTTCGGCCCTCCAGATGTTTTGGACTACAATTCCCATCATCCCTGACCACTGGTCCTGTTAGCTAAGGATCATGGGAGTTGTAGGCCAAAACATCTGGAGGGCCACAGTTTGGGGGTGCCTGTCTCAGACTTTCTGCTTATGGGCTCCATCCTATGTGAAAGTTGAGCCATGCACTTGCTAAGAGCCAGGAGAGCGAGAGTCCAAGATTAAGAGTCCAAGAGTAAGAGATGGTTGCATGGCCAGTCCTTTTATCTCGTCAGCTAGGGTCATGCCCATCTACCTGATCACACACAGGAAGAGGAAGCTCCAGAGCAGGGATGACAGGAAGTCCTCCCTGTCTGGAGCCACATTCCCCTGTGTGTCTATTCTAGGCAACAGGAAAATGTTGTTCTTGACTGCTCTAGTAATAATACATCCCACAAGTATATATCATATTTATATTGAGCCATCAATAATACCTTTTTAATATTTCGATCTTGTGATATTTATATATTTATTTTTATTTAAATTTGCATACTGCCCTTCATCCGTAGATCTCAAGGCAGTTCACAACATAAAAATACAAGATTTTTTTTAAAAAAAATAAGAACAAAATCAAACTAATAACCCCCCTCTCCCTAACAAGACATTTTAAAAGGTATTGGATATCAATCAGTCCAAGGCCTGGTTGAAGGGGAACGTTTTTGCCTGGTGCCTAAAGGTGTATAATAAAGGCACAAGACGAACCTCCCTTGGGAGAGCATTCCACAAGCAGGGAACCACAACAGTAAAGGCTCCTCCTTCTAGTGTTGCTGCCCTCCAGACCTCTCATGGAGGAGGCACACGAAGGGTCTCAAAGGATGATCTGAAGAGCCAGATACAGTAGATTCATATTGAGAGAGATGGTCCTTGAGGTATTGCAGTCCTGAGCCATTTAAGGCTTTATACCATAGGTCAAAACCAACACTTTGAATTGGGTGGTGCATCTTTCTTTTGCATAACGAATAGGATTTGTTGCAACCAGAATCGTAGTTATAAGGGACCATGAGGGTCATTTAGGCTACTGGTCAAACAGGTGCTGAATAACTAATTTGATTTCCTCATAAATTATCAGAAGCTCCTAGTTTTAAAGATTGTTAGGCATAGTCAAACAGTTTGGTCAATAGATTCAAAAGGGATTAGCTTTGGTTAAAGAGGGAGAAAAGTTGTGAGGACCATGCTCAGCTTATAGGCATGATGCTTTCCAAGTACTGTATGTGGTTGTGTATAGGCCTCTAGCAAACGATACATCCCTGTGTGTAACCTACTTACCAGGAGTCTCCTGACTCTCCACACTACTTATGGTATTTACAAGGGTCAAGCAGCATGCAAACAACTTTCAGATCACCTAAGATACTTTGCTTCTCAAACTCACACCCAGCAGCCAGTCACAAAGGGCTGTTTAATTGGTGCGTGTTCACCTTGCAATATGTCTCCCATCCAAATGTATAAATTTACAGTGGATGCTCAGGTTGCAAATGTGATCCATGTGAGAGGCATGTTTGCAACCCGCAGCATTCACAACCTGTGCCTGCACACACGCGGGTTGCGATTCGGCGCTTCTGCACATGCGCAAAGCGTGATTTAGTGTTTCTGCACATGCGCGCGTGCCAAAACCCAGAAGTAACCTGTTCTGGTACTTCCGGGTTCGGCACGGAGCACAACCCAAAAAGACGCAACCTGAAGCAGCTGTAACCCGAAGTGTGGTGGAGTCTCCTTCTTTGGAGGTCTTTAAGCAGAGGCTTGACAGCCATCTGTCAGGAATGCTTTGATGGTGTTTCCTGCTTGGCAGCGGGTTGGACTGGATGGCACTTGTGGTCTCTTCCAACTCTATGCTTCTATGATTCTATGACTGTATAAAGTTTGAGAAGATATAAAGTTGAACCTTCGTTTTTGGACAGTTTAGTTCTTGAAAGTTTTGGCTCTCAAACATCGCAAAGTGAGTGTTCCGGTTTGCGAACTATTTTTGGAAGCCAAATGTCCGACGGGGCTTCCACGGCTTCTGAGTTTCCTGCAGCCAATCAGAAGCCACACTTTGATTTTTTTGAACATTTCAGAAGTTGAATGGACCTCCAAGGTACGACTGTAGTGATGTAAGAAGTGGTTCCATTTGTGTTAGCTGATACACACAGGCAAGTCATCATGTGGTGCTACCATAGAATTAAGGATACACACTGCATGTATGTGTGGCAAAACCCCAGCCTCTCCTTTTACCACCCCAAAATTATTTAGCGGGACTGACTTCCCAGCTGTTTATCAGCTCGGTAAAACCACCAGGACAGCATATATTAAAACATTTCCCATTGGGTGCTTCTGATTGGAGGCTGCAACTGAGGTTATGCCATGTACGGTACTGTGCAATCTGGGGCAGGAGGACACATTCCAAGCTCTGGTGACAACATCCCTGTTAAACTGCACTGTTGTTAGCTTGAATCATATGCTTGTCCTTTTCGGTCTCAAAGCATCAAGCTTAAACGTTTTGTCACAAATGCTGGGAATTGCAGAAAGAGACGGGGTTTTTGCCTTACAGCCGTGCTGTGGCTAGGAGCAGCTGGATTAGAACAAGGAACTATTTTGCCTATTAACTATTGACAGCAGTAATCTACCCGGGGAATGATCCCCATGACATACCTTTGTGCGGCCTTCCTTTAGCAGAGGTTTCTTGATCCAACTTCCAGACTGAAATATTATTTACCACAAAAAAATAAGAATTAAAAAAAAAATTGGCACTGGCTTTCCGAAGCAACAGTCTCCAAATTATTCTTTGGTATCTCTCACGGCAGACATTCTTTCCAAATCCCTTATATTCCAGTTGTATTTACCTAAGCTAATGAGATATCCCTGGTACAGCACAGTAATTACTCACCTGTGGCTTTGGCATTACACCAAACAACCTCCTCCCCTTCCCAGTGTTTTGGGGGGATAGAAAAACTGACTCTCCCTCTCCATGGTTTCAAGGCCGACTTGGACTCACTTTCCCCCTCCTTCTCCCAGAAAGGGATTTATCCTGGGGCTGTGTGGATTTGGATAAGGAAAGGAGAGGGACTTAACAGCTCTTCCAGGCTGCTTTACCCTGCTTTCTGGGAGATGTTTTCCTGCAATTTGGGCAACATGCCCCCTCCCACCCATACTTTGTCCATTCAGCTGCCTTCCATAGCATTTTAATTTCATGACTGCATTGGTCAGCAGTTAAATGGAGGTGCAGAATATCAATGTTAGCGGCATTGTTGAAGCCAATAAATTTGCTCAGAGCTGCATGTTTGCTTCCTTTTAATGCTGTGGTGACTGCAGTATCACATATTGGCCTGAATTCATTAAACTGTTTACACCAGGGTGACTCCCCACACATGCATGTTCATTGATAGTGATTCTCAACTAAAGGGGTGAATCACCTCCATTGAAAGAAAACATGGCTGGAGATCATGTTTAGTTCTACAGAAGTTCTGTCTGCAGGGGAGAAGGAGAGTTAATTCTGTGATGGCTCATTCACACATGCAAGATTGTTTCATGTTGCAATCATCTGGTGATCAAGAGGCAACTGTAAAAATCCGTCATCCTTTGATGAATCATTCTTGACTTCTGTATCCTCAGGCAAATGTCCCTTAACCACTGGTGAGTGATGCTAGCAACTTGGACAAGTAAACTCATTTCACCTAGAAGGCCATTCTTTCTCCCACTGACCTCCAAAACGTATCTACGGTACCCAGCTGTTCCCAGAGATCCTACAACTGCAGTAGAATGAAGTGGGAATGAGGTGGCCAAATCCTGAAGTGGTAGAATAGATTGTGCCACTTTAAACCATAGAATCTTAGAATTGTGGTGTTGGAAGGAACCGTAAGGGTCAGCTAGTCCAGCCCCTTGCCATGCAGGAATCTCAACCAAAGCATCCATAGCAGATGGCCAGCCAACCTGTGCTTAAAAACCTCCAAAGAAGGAGAGTCCACCACCTTCTGAGTCTGTTCCACTGCTCTTACCGTCAGAATGCTCTTCCTAATGTTTAGTTGCGCCATCTTCCATGTGATCGCCCTTAAGATATTTGAAGATGGCTATCATATCTTCAAGGCTAAACATACCCAACTCCTTCAACCATTCCTCATAAGGCTCCCCCCCCAAAAAACCCCTTTCATTCTCTTTGTTGCCCTCCTTGGCACACATTCCAGCCTGTCAATATCCTTCTGAAATTGTGGTGCCCAGAACTAGACACAATACTCCAGGTGTGATCTGACCAAGGCAGAATAGAGTGGTACTATTTTCCCCCTTCTACACTTCTGTTGTTATAGGCTAGGCATGGGTGTCACATATTTGAATATTCTGCTATGTGAAACGTAAAACCAACCCCCTGTAAATTGAAAACTAGCACAGCAGAGATGTGCTTTCTCCTTAATCTGCTAGTTGCAGTAACTTGTTTTATGTAGGGGAAGCTTTAAAGAGAGGCAGCCCCACTCATTGTCTGAAGTACTGGATTCTACTCTGGCATAGCATCTCATTCTGCTTTCTTTTACACTTCCATTGCACTCTTTTCAGTTCAACACCACTGTTTGTTCCCATTTTCCTTCATCATGCTGGCTCTTACTCTCACTCTAAAGTCCAGGAAGTGGCATAGAATATTAAAACTTCTGTACTGTAACAGGATGGGGTGAGGGCCTTCTCAGTGGTGGCACCCCTCTCATGGAATAGTCTCCCCAAAGAGACGTACTCTCCTCCATATTGTATTTTTGCAGCCTTTTAACCACCCAGGCCTTTTAAATAACCTGCTGTGATATTAACATCTGGGTTCTCAATATTTGGTTGGTGCTTTCTTGTTTATTTCTGCTGCTAACCGGTTTCATTTTTAATCCTCTGCTGGAAAGGAAAGGTTTTGGTTGGTTTCTTCTTATGCTGCATTTTTGTTTTGTTTTATGTACTTTATGCATTTTAATATTGTATTTGTGTTCTTTTATTTCTGGTCAGCCACCTAGAGAAGTGTGTTATTGGCAGCCTATTCATAGATAGTAAATAAATAAATATAGTAGCGCGCCCACCATAAATCATGATTTGTCATCCTTGGAAGAGAATATGGCTGCAATAGGAAGAGGGAATTTCCTCACTTCCTCAGCCTGGCTTTCCCCCCAAGCGGTACTTGAAAATGTAATTTTGCCTGCAGGACCATCATTACCCTCTCAGATGGTGTTCATTTAAGCAGAGACCTATAAGGTTTGTGTAGAGAGTCAGCCTGCCATCCAGAGCAACAGATTATTGAAAAATATGCCAGTTGGAGGCATCAAAAAGCGGAATTACTATGAAGGGATTCCATCTGAAATGGTCTCTGGCTCACCTTATGTAATAATAAAAGTAGCCTTTAAGGTGCCACCTGACCCATTATTACTAAGCTAGAGGACATACATTTTTTTTAAAAACCCACCCAATTAATACTTTTATCTAAGCTTCCTGGGGGGGGGGGGAATTATTTGTAACATCTTCGTTCCAGCTTCATAATCACTGGTTTTAGGAACGCGTGTGAGGGGAGGGGACACCCACCATTTTACAACACTTTCCCCATCCGGACTGCCTGAAGGCAAATGGTGGGCCAAAGAGCGTAAAAAGGGTTAATTTAACTACGCTCGGGGTTGCATAAGCCTGAAGAGAAAAAAGTGTCAGAGAAACAACTGCCGGCAGTGGCACTTTCTTACACTTTCTTGCCGGCACACTGCGCGTCCTGCAAGGTGGCAAGAACAGCGGGGGGGGGGGCGCTTTGCGGCTAGAAAAGCGCAGGAAGGCCCGAGAGGTCTTCTTTGCGCGCGCCCTTTTGGTGCGAGAAAAGTCTCCTCAAACACTGTCCCTTCACCGGGGAATGCCTGCCCAAATGACACGAGGCAGACAGAGATCAGGACTGGCGAGTTTATCACAACATTCCACCCAGGCTTCAGCAGCCTCTGTTAGACTTTTTGGGCTTGTTTGATCCAGCGATTTGGATTATTTTTGGAGCCTTCTCATGTGCCCAGACAAGAGATCCCCGCTGGCCTCCCCTAAGACAACCACACTGGTTATTCGACACAAATGGCAGGGGAACCAGGGACGTAGCCAGGGGGTTGCAAGGGGGAAGTCCCCCCCAAAAAAACCCCTCAAGTAAACAAATAAAAATAACTAACTAACCAATCCCGTACGTCGCAGATAGCTCGGTTCTAACCCCGCCCCCACAAAAGTGTCCCCCCCCCCACACCTCATAAAATCCTGGCTACGCCCCTCAGGGGAATGTTTTGTTTCTGGAAATGTCTCCCCCGCCGACACACACCCTCCAGATTTCCTGCCTGTTTGAAATAGGGGGCCTAGGATTAGCAGAACATAAAAGAGATAATATTTATATATGGGGGAAAGGTAGGTTATTACTTGCCAAAGACCACCCCTCAATTATAGAAACTTCCCAAAGTCTCTGATATGTTTCTGCCCTCGCCCTATTATTATTATTATTATTATTATTATTATTATTATTAGTAGTAGTAGTATCAACTGATGTCTCTTTCTAGAGAGTGACATACATTCGTGTCGATGTGTTTTACATTCTAGGGCGAGAGGTGCAGGATCTTTACGGCCGTGTGGCCTTTGAGGGATAACTATTCATACGCGCAGCCTTCTTTCTGAAGAATAACACAAGCACAGCTGCCCCCCACGTGTCGTTGGTCCCACGACCAACTCGGGCGGGGGGGAGGTAGTCCAACATCTGGAGGGCTACAGGTTCCCCACCCTGGTCTGTGAGGTTTGATGAGAGAAGGCTGTTTCTCACTTGCAAGCCACCCTTGAGGTATAGCACGTGGGAACTCGCGCTCAGCCTCGTCGTGCTTGGAAGAGGGAAACGTGTCTTAAATTTCCTGCTCGGCCATGTCTCTCCCTCCCTCTGCTCTCGGGGTTGCTGGGAGAAAGCAGGCGAAAGAGAAAGCTTGGAAAGTGTCACAGAAATTAGCTCTGCATTAATAAGATTGCTGCTGCCACTCCAAGCGCAGGGCTACCTCACGGCACCAGCCGCATCCGTGCCACATCCAGGCAGCCCAAATGCCTGCGCCTCTTTCTCGCCAGGGCATGGCGTCTCCTTCCCAGTGGAGCGAGCGCGCCAGAGAGCCGGCCTGGATCTTCCTGGCTCAGTCCCCTGGCGAGCGCAGCAGGGCGCTCGGGTTTCACTTGTTGCCGGGCAGGCCGCTGGCAGCAGCGGGAACCATCAGCGCTTCTCCTGCCGGGTGATTGTAAATAGGTTTGACTAGCCGCTGATCCCGGGGTCAGGGCTCTCTTCCTCGCTTAATCCCGCGCTCTCCAAACACACTCTGGCCTCTCCTTCCCCTCCCCGCGCAGGACTCCCCTCTCCTATTCGCTCCGCTTCCCTCCACTTGGCCGGCCTCCACCCCCACCCGCTCCTGTGACACCCAAAGGAAGGAGCTCCGCGCCACCAGCTTCGGGGGCGCCGTCCAGCCACTGGGAGTCCAGGCGGGCGGTCCTCCTCACCACTCCTGAGAAGAAAGGCCTTATTTCTGTAGGTCCTCTGGAGAAAAAGAGGGGTCCCTAAACAAAACAAAAACCCACCTTCATCTTTACAGTGTGACTAACCTACACTAAAGCATGTACCCCGGATGGGTGGGTGGGGAGGTGCAAGGCAAAAAGGAGGAACTAAAGAGGAACGGAGGAGAAGCGACCAGGACAAAAGCGAGTAGGGCGAAAATGGTTCCTGAAGCAACGCGCCCGTGCGTGTGTGTGTGTGTGTGTAAAAGATCTTTAAGACCTAAACGAGGAAACGAAGGAAGGGCCAGAAGGACCCTCTGAAAACCGAGGAGAAAATGAATGCAAGTGAGAAGCGCTTAAATCGACGGAAAAGATGCTGGGCTTCCAGCAAAAGTTAATTGCTGTTACAGTGCCATTGAAAGCCATAGCGCCAGATTCGGCTGTGAGCAGCTTCAGGTCCTTTAGTTTTCGGGGGATTCGCTCAAAACTAACTGTTGCTGTATGATTAGCAATCGGGTCCTTCCCCCTCCCCCAGAGCCCCTTGTGCCCGAGTCCCAACGCCTGAGCGAGAGCTCACACGTGCGCCCATCCGACCAGACCTCCGGGACGCGCGAAACCCATTATCCCGAGAAGGATAAAATTGAAACGACAGCGGCGGGGAATGGATGAAGGGGAAGCACTACGTTAAAGGGGAGGAAAATCCCAGTCAAAGAAGTCCAGGATGGCTAGATAGACAGGGATGGTTCTCTGGAGGGAAAGGGAAAGGCCTGCTTCTCCAGAAAAGGGGCAAAGTCCACTTCGAAATCCCTAAAACGAACTTATTGGCACGGCTTACAAGTCAGTCCCTATCTGTCTCTCGCCGGGGCAAAAAGAGAAACAAGAGGAGGGAGATCTCATTGCGCCATAAGCTGATTTTTTTTCCCCCCAGAGGCGCCTGCTTCCCCAAGCAGGTGCTGATGGGGCAGAAGTGACTGCAAAATAACCAACTCCCAGAGCCTAAGCGGTGAGCAAGAAAGAAAGAAAGAGGAGATGGAAGCAAGAATTAGGCATAGGGTGAAGTGGGGGAGACCCTGGGAGGAAGAGTAAAATAGGAGGAAGTGCCTCCTAGGATCATCAATGGAAGCGAAATGGGGCTAGGAGGCTTGGCGCATAATAAAACAAAATAGCGCTTATAAGGTAAACCAATTTCTCCCACTAAATCACGCCACGCCGGGGAATCCTGGTGTCACACAACGCCAGCTTCCTTCCGACGCCTTTTCTGGATTCTTGAGCTCCCACTTATCTGGACTCTGAGCAACTCCGTGGACCGCCTTGCCCCTGGCGGAGGGTATGGCAATGGGAACGGAGAGACAACTGGCCTTGCGCGCAGAATTCAGCCCCCTTTCCTTCCTCTTGTTCTTCTTCTCAGGCGCCTGATGTGGTTTGGCGAGAGAGCTGGGAAAGGGCAGATCGGTTGCCACCAGCCCCCGCCATCTCCCCAAACTGCTCCCCCAACCGCAACGGCGTCCCCTGGGGGCCCATTGTACGAGCGTGGCGGCCCGCGAGGCCTTGGGGCCGGCCCTTCACGCTTCCCTGAGCATATCTCGGAGTGTTCCCGCCTCCCACTTGGCCAAGATAAGAACCATAGCTGCCAAGTTATCCCTTTTTTTAAGGGATTTTCCCTTATGCTGAATAGGCTTCCTTGCGAGAAAAGGGAAAACTTGGCAGCTATGATAAGAACTGAACGGGCCAGGGAGGGCCCAGGATACGCAGTGGTCCATGGCCTTGCTGGACCTCCTCCTCTGCTATGCTAGGGGGGAGGGATCCTTGAAAGTAGACTTGATGCTTGTTCGTGGGAGAGGTGTTGCCAGTTCTAAGCACTCGGCGAAAACAGAATTGCCCACCCGCACCTGCAGCCCTAATCTTCCAAGCCAGCGGAGAGGCGCAAATCAGCAGCTCAATGCTGAACGTTTTGTGATTTAAGTTCTGGGTTTGGATGTTGCATTGGCTTTTCCCAAAACCCTGGAAGGAGAGGGGGGAAAGGCTAGATGTAGGGGTACTAAGCGACCAGCCAACAGCTCCCTCAAGCCCTCCATTCCCCATCCTGTGTTTCGCTCTATCTGGAATAACCTCCAAGCAGTATTGAAAACGGTGTGTTCAGTATAAATGAAATCTTCCATACACCAGAAGCAGATCCGACGATCAAATTGGAGGGAGAACAATTCTCTATCTCAAAATGAAAAATAAAGCATTTAAATCAGGAAATCGTTTAAAACTTTATGTAGTTTTGCATATTAAATGATTCAGGCATGTGGCTTCCCAGGAGCTCTGATGATTCCTTCTTTAAAAAAATTAAAACCCTTACATTTAACTGGTTGCGTTGTGGTTTTTTTGGACAAGGTTTTATGAAGGTTATTATTTGACCTGCTTCTCCGCGGAAAGAAAAAAACAACAAAGCAAATACATGCACATAAGAATAACAAAAGCACCGAACAAAGTCAACTAAATGAGGATAATAATCTTTCTGATTCTGGGTTATGGAGTGAGGCGCAATCTAGCCAAAGATATTGATTTGATTGAGAGAGTTAAGCACACGTTTAAATCTTCACCACTTAAACCAGTGAACATATAACGCATTTTAACTTCGCCTGGACTGTGTTGCTAATTATTATAATAATAACAAGAATAATACCGTAGTAAATTTTGAAAAGTTTTGTTGCAGTTCATTTGAACGTGGATGTTAGTTGGCACGAGTTAATAGTAGCGCTGTAGGCAATAGGACACCGAGGGTTAAGGGGCAAGCAAAATGACTTTAAGAACTCCTCTCCCCAAACACAACAGAGAATGTGAAGTCCTTTTAGTACTCCTTCTGCATCTCTCTCCCTCTCTCTCTCCCGCCCCCTTCCTTCCAGAAAAGTTGTTGGCGCTATTTGTATGCAAAGAGAAGCGCAGATAGCTTTCACAAATACCTGATGGTTTATTACATTTCCTTCCAAAAATCAGACCTCTGTGTGTGACAACAGCCAGTTTAAATGAATGGTAACTGGAAACCATAAAGGATTATTCACATTTCATATATATATGTATAGAAATATGGATTGGCACACACACCTCGCCAACATCTGTGGGCGCATGTGCATTGAAGAAGCCGTTTCCCGGTATTTTCCTTTGTGGCAAACCCCTTATTAAAGATTGAGCGGGAGAAGGAGAAAAGTGCATAGCTGCCAAGTTATCCCTTTTTTAAAGGGATTTTCCCTTATGCTGAATAGGCTTCCTCGCGAGAAAAGGGAAAACTTGGCAGCTATGAAAGTGCACAAGTCCAACATCGATTGGATTGCTGTAAAAGGGCAGTATCTGATACAAGCAAACCACACATTCGCCCAAAGAGCATGACAAGAGTTCCCACCCAGCTTTCAGACGCCGGTCTGCAGAGAGAGGGAGTCAGGAAAAGAGGGCCTAGCAAAATATCAAAAGGGGTGGAAGGAAGGGTAAGAATAAGTTATATTACAGGAACCAACAAGGTTGGCGACCACTTCCAAGGATGAGTAATTCAAACGAATATGGAAGGCTGAGAATGGGGAAGTTAACCCTCATAAACAATTTCTATCAGAGACCGAATAGCCCAGCCTACAGGCCTTAACAGATCACTTCGATAAAAGATCCATTGAAACCTAAGGAGCTTACTTCCAAGTAATGTGTTTGGAGCACGTAAGGAGCAATGCCTGCCATCTGCGGGTGGTTTTACTCTGGAGTAACCTGGAGTGCTCCCAAGGACTTCAAAGAAAACCAACGGTGGCTGCTCCGGGGCAAGTTTTTTTTTCGGGAGCTGCAGCCAACTGATATACATAAATGAACACAGGGAGCCAATTACTCATTTGCTTTGCTCTAAGCATTGTTTCCGCTCTGGACTTCAGAGAGTCCTCTCCCCCACCCCCACCCCCGTTTTCCTTCAATAGCCATAAATAAAAAAGCTGAAACAATAATTGTAAAATGTAGCCTAAACTGTGTCTTTACTGTTATATCAAGTTTAATATCGACTTCCCACTTCAGAATCAGGCAACGGAGAAAGTCACTTAAAATCAAATTTCTATGCAATTAAACAACATTATGATATCCGTACAAACAAATGCATCATTTTAGTGTAACAGCATTCACGGTTCAAACAAGGTTCCTTGGTATTCCGAAGAAGAGAAGACAGTGCTGGGACAAGAGATAGACACCCCACCCCATCCACCCAAAATGTGGCTTTGTTCAGAAACAGTTTTTGGTAGTTCTTATGTCTAATCAGTATTCAGCATCATAATTGTATCTAGCCTAGACATGGTGAGTTCCAGTAATGTTGGAGTTATATCTAGCCTTAGGGCCAAGAAGGGGGAGAGAACCATCCAAACCTATTTAAAACCGCTTCGCTAACTTAAGACAGAAAACTTAGTACTGTAAGCTAGATGTTTCAATAAGCCCCTGCCAGAAATAAACAAAATAAACAAGGAATGCTATGGAAAGTATTTTAATCGGTCGCCTTCCTTAACAATACTCAACAGATATTAAAATGATATCCAAAAACTACACCATTAAAAAAAACTTTCTCCCCCTTTTTGTTGTTGTTCGAGATCACATAAACTGTGAAAAGTCTAAACCCAAATAGGGATTTGTGTGGTTGCTGATCTTATTATATTTCACTTTATATTTATACATATAGTCAATTTCCAATCTCTAGGTTTTAAGGCATGCCATGAATTAGTACATTTTGGATTTACTGGTTGCAGTTTCACTTTGAAATTGATATAACTCAGAATCGAACGCATATTTAGAGTTTTATTTGTTTTCCTTTTTAGCGGAAACGCCTTTTTAGTAAACTATATACACATTTATGAATTCCCTTGTAACGCCTAAAATTAATTAAAATTATTCCACAATGCATTTACAAGAAGGAAAAAAATACAAAAAATAGTTAACAAAAGAAAAAAATGCAGACGTAATAAACATTTACAAAATCCAGAATATTGTTGCTGGTAGCAAAAAAATAAAGTAAAAATGTGTTTTTATAAATAAACAAAATAAGAAAAAATAAAGAACCCCGCTTCATAAGAACTACAAAAAGAAGAAGAGTTTAAGCGTGGTTTTGGATTTGCATCCCTTGGTACTGTGTCATAAATGAGAACAGTTCTCCCCAACACCTTTGCTTTCCTTAGGCAATAAAAAGTCTTCACAAGAAGCGGCTCAAAGAGTGACCAGTTAGTGCTTCTGTGTGGCAGAAAAGTTGGCATCGCCTATATCTTTGAATAATTAACAATTATAGTTATGTCTGTCTGTCTCTCTTTTTTGCCCCCCCCCTTTAGCAAATATAAACGCATTGTGGCTCCTGGGTGAATGATAAATACTGTACAAAAAAAAACTCAGTTGAAACACAGACGGTTTGTCTAAAACCCAACAACAACAGAAGGAAAATATAACAACCCCCCCCCCCCAGGTTTCAGAAACTAGTCCTTAGGGTAGAGAGGGAGGGACTGGGGGGGCAGCATTAGAACAATCTGTTACCTTCTCTCTTCATTATCCTCACCATTAGGAATATTTGTTATTATAATTATTATTATTATTATTATTACAACGTCATCAAAACATTTCCTCTCTCTTTCTTGTTGTTCTGTACAAAAGGAAGGGGGTGGCGGGGGTGGGTCTGGGAAGATGGGCAGCAGTGGCGAGGGGGGCGAGGGCGCTCCCAGGAGAGAGAGAGAGACACCCCCCATTGGTCCCCTGCGCCCCTTGGCTGGTGCGTCCGTCCGTGCGCCCTTCCTTCCCTTCGCTCAGATGTGCGTCAAGGGCACCGTGCCGTTGACCCCCGTGCTGGCGCTCTGATAGTGCTGTGGCAAGGAGTGCAGGCGGCTCTGGGCAGCGGCGGCCGCCGCCGCGGCTGCCGCCGCCGCCGCCGGGTCCCCTCCTTCTCCGCCGGGCAAGTACATACTGATCATCTCTCGCAGGTCCCCAGGGCACGGGGCCCGCGAGTGCGCCGAGGTGACGGGCGGGCTCACGCTGGGCTCGGACTTGACGAGGGAGCCGAGCGCGCCCAGCGCCCCGGACGAGGCGGCTGCTGCTGCTGCGGCTGCAGCTGCTGCTGCCGCCGCCGAGTTCTGGTGGGATTGCGCGCCGTAGGAGATGCCCCCGTAGGCCGACGGCGAGGCGCTCATGTAGCCCTGCGAGTTGGAGATGGGGCTGTACTGGAGGGCGCCCATGTCGTAGCGGTGCATGGGCTGCGGGTTGTGCGGGTGCGGGTGGTGCGCGTGGGCGTGCGGGTGGCCGCCGCCGCCCGGGTGCTGGCTGTAGGCGAGCTGCGCCTCCTGCATCATCGCCGCCGCAGCAGCCGCCGCAGCCACCGAGCCCGGGTACGCGCCGTTGGCCCAGCCGTTCATGTGCGGATAGCCCCCGCCGCCGCCTCCTCCGCCGCCTCCCCCGCCGCCGGGGCCGCCTCCGCCGGGGCTCTCCAAGCGCTGGCCCACGCCGCCGGGGCTCACGCCGACTCCCATGGCCACCGGAGGGCCTCCGCCGGGGCCGCCAGCGCCCAGCAGCCCTCCGGCCAGCGAGTACTTGTCCTTCTTGAGGAGAGTCTTGGTCTTCCTCCTGGGCCGGTATTTATAATCCGGGTGCTCCTTCATGTGCAGCGCCCGCAGCCGCTTGGCCTCGTCGATGAAGGGTCTCTTCTCGGCCTCCGACATGACTTTCCACTCGGCGCCCAGGCGCTTGGAGATCTCCGAGTTGTGCATCTTGGGGTTTTCCTGGGCCATCTTCCGGCGTTGGCCCCGCGACCAAACCATGAAGGCGTTCATGGGCCTCTTGACCCGGTCTTGGTTGGCCTTGGGGCCCCCGCCGCCGCCGCCGCCCCCGCCTCCTCCTCCCCCGGCTCCGGTTTGGCCCGAGAGGTTGGTGGTGACCTGAGCTCCGCCGGGGGAGTGCATGTCCGTCTCCATCATCATGCTATACATTCGCGCAGCTTTCGGGGGCCACCAGGCTCCACAGCGTCAAAACATAGAGCGAAGGAAGGCGAGGAAGCGGCGCGCCGAGGAGAACGAAAGGGGGGCGCAAGCGGGAGTCGACGAGGAGGACGAGTCCGGGCGGGAAAGAAGAGGTGCCGAGGAGAAGTAAATTATATAAGAGTTCACCACGACGGTCGAGAGTGAGGAGGGGTGGTGGTGGTGGTGCTGCTGGGGTTGGGTGGGGAGGCAAAGGTAGGTGGAGTGGGGGGAGAAAGTTGTTTTCTTCTTGAGCTTAGAGAGGAAAGAACGAAAGCGCGCGCGCGGGAATCTCCTCGGGCGGGCAAAACTTTCTCCCTCCAAGAGTGTTGCGCTCTGGTCTCTCGACGAGCTGGATTCAAAAGCGGCTCAAACAGGTGCCGGGCGGAGGCTCTGGGGGAAGAAGCGGAAGACGGTGCCGGCGAAGAAAGTCTCGCTGATCCACTTTGGCGAGGAGGTGGCAAGGAAGTGCGCGCCGGGCTCTCTCGTCGCTCTCCTCCGTTCTCGGCTCAGCACACGCGCGCCTCTCTCCCTCTCTCGCGCACACACACACACAAACGCACACACAGGCAGCCGCGCTCCCCTCCTTCTCGCGGCGGCTGAAGTGATCTAATGCGCGCGCCCCCCCTCTCTCTGCTAACTTCCACAGCGAAAGAGAGAGAGAGAGAGTTGAGGGAGGGAGCGTGTGTGACTCGCATCCGCTGGTCCCAAGTGAACAGAGGCGAAGAGACAGGAAATCCCCCTCCCCCTCTGCCGCCTCCACCACGCGTAAAAAAAAAGCGGGAGGGGGTGAATAAAGAAAGGAGTAATTAAATCACAAGAAAAAGAGGGAGGAGGAGGAGGAGGAGGGGTGAGTGAGGGAAAAAGAAAGAAAATAGTAAGGATGCGCGGGAGGGGGGAGCGAGAGCGAGGGGAGGGGGAAAGCCAAGAGCTCCCAGGCAGGCAGCAGAACTTGCACAGTAATTTGTTCTCTGTGGTTTCCCTCCTCTAGCCCGGGAGGAATCAGGAAAGGAGGAGCAGCCCAGAGATACCACGAGAGAAGAGCCCAGCAGCCATACACCGCGTACCGAACGGGGATTAAATTAGTTTGCCTTGGCCAATCGGAGCGCGCCGGCGGGGGATTATTTGCATGGCGCACTGAGGAGTGACGTCCGGAGGTGAGAAGTACAAACTATTATGGAACTGGCGGGGAAGGGCGAGGAGGGGGGAGCAGGGCGGGGATGGGGAGCCTTCGGGGAGGGGCCACGAAAGGGGTCACACACAACCATCATGAACGCGAATAAATAATAAAACAATCCGAACCGAACTAAGCGTCTACTAGTAAGCAAAGGCCGTAACGGCGAAAATAAAATAAAATCCCGAAGGCATATGTATGCCAATTCGAACCGGTTGAAGATGCGCTTCACCTCAAAAAGATTATTTAAATTTAAATCGCGGGCACCCTGGGGTCCGCCCCCTCGCACAGTTCCTGATCTTCTTCTGGAACTGTGGCGTGTTTAGTGGCAAAGAATTCATTTCGGGGGAGGGAATAGCAGCAGCGACAGACGTTTTAGGGACCGGCAGAAGTTATTTAGTTTTTAAGCTACTGTACTGGACTTTTTCAACCTTGCAAAATTTCCTTTCTGCTTCTTCTCTTCCTTTCCTGAACGGAACTTTGTTTGTTTGTTTCCTATACCTTTTGTGCTTGCTGAGAAGGAACATAATTTTCCGCTAGTGTATCTTGACGCGCAGGTGTTTTCTGAGCGGGTGTTGGGAAAGGCAACATTTTAATAAGCCCTCAAGATTTATCATATCTTTATCTGTGTGTAAGAATCTCACCAAAAAGACTTTCCGATCTTAGCTCACTTGGAAGAAAGTTCTATTGAGATCAGTGGGACTCTACTTTGAAGTAGTATCAACAATGACTTATGGTATCTTAAAGATTTATCGTTGCATAAAGTTTCGTGAGTCATGAGACAATGTTGGCCATTTTTTTTAGGTGCCACGAGACTTGTCCTTGGTGTTCTGCAATATATAACAGGGTTACCTCTCTGGAAATTCTTTCAAATTAATATGTTTAGGATGGGGATGCGTGTCAACTGTTTAATATCTGAAATCACTATTTATGAAATGTAGTAGGCTGCAGTATAAGCTGCTTTGAAACTTCACTATAAAACATTCAGGTGTACTCAGGTGAGTTCAGTTAGTCCCATTCCCATTCCCAAGTAAGGGCCTAGAGGTTGAAGAATATTTATTGTCATTTATGTCCCATGGACATCAGTGTGATTTACCTTTGGGCAATTTTGGAACGGGTTTTTAAGAAAGATACGAATGGAACGGGGGTGTTTAAGAAAGGTAATAATGTTCGTTCGTGTACTTCTTGGTCCTCAGTCAAGATTTCTCAACTTCCCAGTAGGAGACAGGTCTCCAAGTAGTGAAGATTTTTTTAAGAATGGAGAACTGACGCACCATATCCTAGAAATCTGTACAAAAACTCATGGGTTTCCAGGCGCCCAGTCTCAATAAACAAACCCCTCCAGCTTACATGCCATGTAAAGGGGACTGCCCTGATCTTGGAAGGAAATCCCAGTGGAGATAACTCTGTGGGTCTTACTTTCCAGTGCCTGTCTGAAATAGGGGGCAGGACTTAAAGAGATTAGTTTATGTTTCTGCCACACATTTTCCCCGCTTTTGGAACTGATTCATGTATATATCGTTCCAGAATAGATAAGCTTTAAGATCTTGAAGATAAGCAGCAAGATCTTGAAATATATGTAGATAGGGAGATCATTCTCCCTCATCTGAATGTTTCTTCACCTCTGTTGACTTTTGAGAACTTCTGGCCCCCTCACTCTAAACCAGCGTTCTATAACAAACAACTCTTGAATAAAACATTAAGAAGATACTTCCGTTGAATAGGGTAAACTGCACTTTTGCCTTGACTGCACAGTTTTCAATATTTGCCCCCCCACCCTTTTTATTCTTTATTTTCCCCTATCATGTATATAAGTAGACCTGTCAACTGATGATAACTTAACCGAAGATGCATCTTGTGAAGTGGACAATCCATGCCACAATACATTTGTTAGGATTGACAGTGTTGGGTATTTATTTCCAGAAGTCAACAACCCGACTCTGTTGTCTTTGCTGCAACAGGGCTATCAGAAATGCATCTATATGTTATGCTTCCAAGTGCGGTAAGATACTGCAGTTAAATCCATAGCTGTCAAGTTTTCCCTTTTCTCGCGAGGAAGCCTATTCGGAATAAGGGAATTTCCCTTAAAAGGGGAAAGCTGACAGCTATGGTTCAGATGTTAACTAGAAATAAGTAGGGTGGGGGTGCTTCTTAAGTGCCTCACTTTGGATCTGAAATGACTTCAGCATAAGGGAATTTTCCTTTTAAAAAAAGGAGAACTTGACAGCTATGGTTAAATCAGTCGCAGTTACTTTATATATATATATATATATATAGTGTTATAGTATATATATATATATATATATATATACTATCAAAGTACCAAATTGTACAAAGTACCAAATTGTTCTGCTGGGACTCTTCCAAACGCGTAATAACCATATCACCAGCAAAAGGTAATAGACCAACCCACCCTCTTGACTCCTTTTCATAGAATGACACGTTAACTAATCCCCAGGGTTGCCCCCGTCCAATCTCTCTTCCCCGCCCATTTCTTCTGCAAAATGTTTAAACTTTAAAGGGCTTCTCTTATAATGCCTACGGCCATCAATTCATGCTGCCTGTCATCTTCACATCTCCTTCATTTCACACGACTGGACGCTAAATTGCCAAAAGTGCATCTTAAAAGTCTGGCAGGTTCTTTTGAGGTATTAGCTTTTCTGGGCAACAGTCTACTACTTCATCAGATGCAAGAGTACAGACTTCGGAAGTAGCGTAACATCTGTTGGCAAGCGACTGCGCTTTCTCTCTCTCTCCTCTCTCTCTCTACCTCTCACCAAGGAGGTCCACAGTAAAAAGCAACAATTAAAAATAGTAGAAGGAAAATGAAACAAAGCAATAGACTAAACAGAAACATGAAATAACTTCGAACTCATTCTCTAACTGCCTGCATCATTAAGAATCGAAGCCATCCATGGGCTCAGAAACTGCAAACCAGGTTATGGCGTTTAAAAATCAATAGCTAAAAGCTAAATAAAAGAAAAAAACACCTCGCGGAATAAGACGTGGCACACCTCTTCCCCCTTACACACTAAAGGTGTGAGGCAAGCCCCCTTAGGTATAGCGTGGTGTAGTACCGGTAGTTAGACTAGGACCTGGGAAATCTGGATTCAAATCCCCACTCAGTCATGAGGTTCACTGGGTGACCTTGGACCAGCTTGCAGGGCCAAAACCACTTTAAAGATAACAAGACCTAGGTGGCCCCTCCACCCTCTCACTATATGTGGGGGTCTGGTGACTTCTGTTTCAGTGTGTCTGAAGAAGTGTGCATGCACACGAAAGCTCATACCAATGACAAACTTAGTTGGTCTCTAAGGTGCTACTGGAAGAAGAAAAAAATTATATTTTGTTTCTACTACACCAGACCAACACGGCTACCTAACCTGTAACAAGATCTATATTTACCCGCGATCGCTCAGTGTTAAGATCGATGAGAAGGTGTGGCGCTGAAGTTTATCCTTTGCAGCCAAATGCCACTCCAAGGCAGCGGAGTATTTAACACAAGGTGCCACTAAGTGTGGTTGTTTTTTAAAATGTCGCTATTGAACTTGCTACTGCCACTGCCTAAAATGGGGCATGGAGAAGTCCTCGAGAAGTTGATTCCAAGCATCCTGAGATCAAGTCTGGTGGGAACCATATTAGACAAATGTGGTCAGGGCAGAGAAGCCACTGGTCCGCTTCAACCCACCTTGGGGGGAGGGGAGGGAATAGCGTGTGTACGTGTGCGTTGAAAGAGATCTGAATCAAACGAGCAGCTAATTAAGGAGTTGAAAATATTTTTCCTACTTTTGAACTTCGGTAGCCAATTACACAGACAGATTGCCTAAGATTTCACTTGGGAAATGCAGCAATAAATATAGAACAGGATTTCTAAGTGGTGTCTTCTGTTCTCTGTCGTTACTACTCACTGAAAGGCTTGTCCTCTTTGGGCAATTGGTGTAGTGTAATAAATAATAATATTTAGCAATTGTTTAGAAACTATTGAGTGCATTTATGGGGCAATGAGTGTACCCGCAGCCAATGTCTTCGATGCAAACACCCTCTCTTTCCATCAACGCAAAGCGATACAGGACGGAGTCCAATCTAACCCACACAGTCTCGGAAGTAAACTCTGCTTAATAAACTGGACTTAACTTCCGAATAAACATGCCCACAGCCTGTTTATTGAGCGAAGTGCGTCTCTCATTGATCTCACAACTGGCTCATGAGGTTTACAAACCTTCCCGTTTTACAGAGGAGAAACTGAGACCCAAAAAGTTACTGACAGAGCGAAGTCAAACTGCTTGTTATCTGGCTGCTCCGTGTAAAATGGTCATTCCCTGACCACTTCGAAACAAGAGTGCCAACTAGAATAATAAATGGGGGGGGGGCGCAGCGGCAGGTAAGCACCGCCTTGCAAAATCAATCACAAGATGTGGGACACACACACATACACACCCCACCTGAATGCCCATAAACGTTTGGGGGGCCTAGCCCCCTCAAATATTTTATTGGGGGCCCTAGGAGTTGGCTCATATGCTTCGAAAGATATTATTTAAAAGCAAGGAACATACTCTTAAGTAAGCATGCATGCATGCGACCAGGCTGCAGAATTCAGCCATTCGTTTATCAATGCAGATACCTGGCATTACCCCCAGGTTGCCTTTTGAGTCAATTTAACCTCTTAAATAACATATCAACCAACCTTCCAATGCTGGCAGTCAAAACCTTTGGCGTGGTAGATGCTGCCACGGGGCCAAGGCTAGCAGCGCTCACCTTGGGTGGCTGCACGTGTCTTTTTGCTAAGCGGCAGGGGACTGACAGCTCTTGCGCGTGCCAAGTAGGCAGCCGGTGTGGTGTGGCACCTGGTGCGGAGATCCTTACACGGGCAATATCCAAATGCATGGACAGTCTTTAGCCCTGCCTTGGAAGCAGTGTAACTTGCTCCTGGAAAAAAGTGGTCCACACTACCCGCACGGCCCCGTGTGTGTGTGTGTGTGTGTGTGTGTGTGTGTGTAGGGCCATTTGGCCCAGGACCTTAAGCTCAAAAGTGGCCTCAGATTTAGGCACGTTAAATTGTGGGTAAGTTTCACAACTTATGTTTATGCACATTGGACCAAAATGCGACACACACTTTCTCAGCTTGAAAAGCAGGTGCTGATTATCTATGAGGTTCCCCTCTGTTTTTGGTGCTCCCCCCCCCGCTGCTGCCATCTTTGTTTTTATTATCACAGAATCATGGAATTGTAGAGATGGAAGGGACCATGAGGAGCATCCTAGTCCAAACTCTTTGCCCTGCTACAGGGATAGGCAGCTGTACCATGCGGGGATAGAACTTGCAACCTTGGTTATTATCAGCACCACGCTCGAGTCTAACCAATTCAAACCTCGAAACAAAACAAAATAAAACAAATCCTTCCAGTAGCATCTTGGAGACCAACTAAGTTTGTTATTGGTATGAGCTTTCGTGTGCATGCACACTTCTTCAGATACATCTTAGTTGGTCTCTAAGGTGCTACTGGAAGGAATTTTTAAATTTTGTTTTGACTACGGCAGACCAACACGGCTACGTATCTGTAACTACAACTTAAACCTGGAAGTGACTCGGGCTTCTCTAGACCTCTGAAAGGGCCTGATCACCCGTTTATACCTGGAGGAGTGCAACCTTGAGTTTCAAGGCTGCGATCCTGTGCATAGCTTCCTCCGAGTGATCCCCCCCTGACCATGGTGAGGACCCGTCCGGTCCTGGAAGGGAAAGGCCGGCGGAGCTGGGCAAGTGTCTTCCACCTTGCATGACTAATCCATCAATCCTGGAGGCTCAACCCAGTGACCCCCCCACCCAAGTCTAGTTGATCTGGTGGGGAAGATATTTTTGTTTAGATGCATGCAAAGAGGTTCGGGACTGACCTACCAGCGTTCATTTGCGGGTGGTGTCGCCTGGCTGTTTCCAGGAACCGACAGTGTCTAGCCAGACAGTATACACTTTTTTAAAAAAGGAATAACAGGGAAAGTGTTTCTTTTCTTTTCTTTTCTTTTCTTTTTAAACCAAGTAAGGTAATGTTATGCCAGATGTACCTATCTGATTAAAACGACCGTTTGGTTTAATTTAATGTTAGTTTATTAGGTTTATATATCGCTTCACGCAGCCAGAGGTGCCTGGGAGCCATTTACAGTATTAAGATGCAAAACTCACCACCATTTAATAAAGCAATACATTAAAAACAACAACCCTAAAACAGCACAAAAAATATCCACTGGCGCAACAATTCTGGTGGCTCAAACCAGAATTTGGTGGGTACTGCAAGAAAAAGTTCCATGCGAAATGGCTAGCCAGCTGGATGGGGGAAATGCTTGGTGGCGGTAATTTTGTTTGGTCAGGTCAGAAGTATAAGGACCCTGGACATGAAGCATATCCTGTCCATTGACAGCAAACTGCTCTTGGAAATGGAGGCCTCCTTTTGGTCCAGATCAATCCAATAATCAAATTCGGGATTGTTATCAGAGTAGCAGTACTTAGGTTTCCATGGAACTTTTAGCGATACCGTTGTTTTGTGAGATGCACCTTTCGTGAACCAGCCCACTGAGTACCCTGGAGCCACTTTTGGTGGGAAGGTCTCATGGTCAACATCATTTCTGGGAAACAGCTTGAAAAAGACGAAATATTTCCCCCTCATTCCCCCCCCCCGTTTTTCTTCTTCTTCTTCTGAGAAACAGGCTTGCTCGCTCTCCAAATAAACATTGCCTACATTATACAAGGCCTGCTTCACACGTGTGTGGTCAGCATGGTCCCTAAACATGACAGCTGGCAGCTGAATGAATCAACTAATTCTGCAGCAAGGAGCGTCGAAAGTGGGAAATACAGGCTGGTCTGATGATACCTTTATTTCTTAAGTTTTCTGGGAGATCAGGAGGGCGATTCGCAAAGGAAACTCCCCTCTCCCACCTCGCAGACTTTGCCTGCTTCTTTTTGGTGACTGCGGCGCAAAGCGCGTCCAGCTGGGGAATGCAGTTTGCGCTTCCTTGGCCAGCCAGGAGCTGGCGCTGCGCACGCTGGAAAGGCACCGGCAAGTCCCCTAGGAGGAAACGGGGAGAGAGAAGGAGACCCTTCTGGAGAAGGAGCGCCCGACCCGAGGCTGCTTGCTGTAAGTGAGCCGAGGGACGGGGGATCCGGGTTCGGCAGCGCAGGCTGCGATCGCCGTCTGCTGGCTACTCCTCGGCTCCGGATTCTGCAGCGGGGGATTGAGGAAAGGGGGTTGGGTAGGGTGTTTGAGGACTCCCTGCTTCACGCCACTGGCTCCTGCCCCGATTCCCCCATCCTACTCTACTGCAACTTCCGACCGAGCGCTTTCTCCGCTCTCTTGCGCAAATTCTCCCAAGTAAACTCAAAGCGAGTCTTCTCAAATTCTTAATCTCATTTTAAGAAGCGTGTTCTAATCCACTTAGCAAAAGACCTAGCGGGGAACACACACTATCTAAGCAGGGCCATTCGTGATCCTCATTCTCAGCGAAGAGTTTTAAAACTCACAAGCTATTTGTGATTTGGAAATCTTTTTCCAGAAGGTGAACCAGTTCTTTCCCTTCCACCTTTCACAAAGGCTTCCCACTCTGACGGTTCTCCTGCAGATCCCTAAGCCCCCTCTAAGCCCCCTCTCACCCCCGAGGCGAAGCGGCGTTGTTGTTGTTGTTGTTGTTGTTGTTGTTGTTGTTGTTGTTGTTGTTGTTGTTTTTCCCCAGCTCACTGGGTGAAAGCGTTTGGAGAATCTCTGGAGCTTTCGAGTAGGGGCTCACCCCTGTGAACAGTGCTCACACATATAATTCAAATTTCACAGCTGACCTGTTCTGAAAAACCTCAATCAGCTTCTAATTGAAGGGAAAACAAAATATTGCTTCCCTACAGCAGAGCTAACGATTTAATCATTATATCAGACATTATAGCTTTTAATTAGGCTAATGCTGATACTGTATGGAAAAGAGATAATTCAACACAGTTCTTGATGGATTCTGTAATTGGGTTAACGGAGGGAGCAGTTGAGGGAAGAGACGTCAATAATATTCAAGCCGCGTCTATAGCTACCACCAGGTTTATGAATGAAAGGATGGAAACGGGGCGGGGGGAGGCAGAGGAAAGGGCTGAAACTTCGCGCAGGAAATGTTTCTCTCCAACCTGCCCTGTGCCGCCCCCTGGAAAGTTCCCGAGGACGAAATGGAGTCACCGGGAGGATCAAATTCTGATCACTCCCAATATCGGAACCTCTTTCTCCTCGGATCTCGAAGTCCCTGCAATTGGTGTTTGTTTTCTCCGCGCTGGGGTTGAAATGGAACCTCGCGTACCTATCAGAGAGATGTGAAAAGCAGCTTCTCCACGTCGTCTGCCCACATTTTGTCATTATCCCTCGACAAAACTGACTTGATGTGTCTCGCAGCTGAAGAGAAGTTGACATCTCTGCTCCCCGAAATCTAGGGGAAAGCCTTCCCTAGAACGACGGGTTTCGTCTCCTCCTTCAAAAAGAAGGAAAAGCGAGTGTATATAAATAACCTCACATTTGAGGTAATACAAACAGGAGCGACTTGGGCGCATCGGAAATGAAATGCCCATGCCTGTGGAAACTGGAATTAGTTTAAGATCAGTTTCCCTTTTCGCAGAGACAAAATTCAGCTGCGGATTCTTGTTGCATTTTAAAAATTATTATTAATCGCCAAACAGGGAGAAGGGGCGCTGACTTTCCTTCTTAATTCCCTCGTTCGGGACTGAAAATAATTAGAGACCTGCCCGCTACATAGAGGCGAAATTAACAACGACAAAAACAGTTTTAGATGAACCTATGAATCTAATTACAGTATCCAGAGGAACGCTGTCTAGTAGCACACATGGATTTGTGCTTTCTGCCCTGTAATAAAAACAACCAGCCGATGTTTAGATATGTCGAGCCAGCTGATACACTTCCCTCCCAACCACCCGCAATTCGGATAAAAATCTATTTTCCATACATTCTGGGGCAGCTTGAGAGCGACTGGCTAAGGAGCGGCTGTTAGACAAGCAAGGCTTAGGCTACAACAGTACTTTTCGTTGCACGAATATAAATGGCTACATTGCAATCCGTATTTTGAGCCACAATTTATTGCAGAGAACGAAGTTCGCTGCTTTTCCGGTTGGCGATCTCTGCGCACAAAGGGCCCCTTTTTCTCGGGGGCCCGGCGCCCGGCGCTCTCACAGCCTCCCGTTTGAAGAGGCGGTTTTGCTGGGAAGATGGGAGGACTACCCTGCGCTTTTTGCAGACGCTCTTCCCTGTTCTGGGAGCGGTGTGATAAGCACGTGTAGCCAGGCCTGAACCTTCCAATGGGCGTCCTGGAATGCAAGTTCCCCCTGCAAGGTTGGAGCACACCCTTTCGTCACGCTTTGTCAGGAAGAGAGTCTTTTATAAGCTGTTTGTTTATATTATGCCTTAACTAGACTCCCGGCACAATATTGTTTTGAAAGAGAAATATTCTCTATTGTGATCCATCCTTGTCTTATTTTGTCAGTAATTACAGCAGAATTAAACGGGTCATTGATAAAGTTCCATTGACACAAACCCCTGTAATTAACAGTCTGAATGCACCTTAAAAAAAAACATTCCTCAAGAGTTGTAATTTTTGAGTCTTTGTGTTGTTAAAGGGATACACGTATAATAGGAGAGCACCAGAATTGCTTAGAAAGAGCCGTGGCTAATTCCGGATTCCAACCCCCCCCCAACCAAAAACACACACACCCAGACAGCCCTATCAGTAATGCTTTCTAAGCTCCGACTGATCAGAAAAACAACACCACCTTTAAGACTAAGACTAAGAATATGAGCAGAATTTTATATATATATATAGTGATTTATAGGATTCAATCCCTCCACCCTGCTTCAACAATATTGTGACATTAAATGTTTCAGGCTCTCATAGGATGGCACGCCTTTAGTAGGCAAATTAAGAAAACAACAACTATATTGTAAAAAGAAGAAGAAAAACCGAGTGCTTTTTAAAGGACAGTTATTGCGTCGCGTTCTCAAGGATGAGACACAACCACTGGTTTGGAAGGAAATGCCAGGGCAATTTCGAGCACTGATGCCTCGCACGAGGTGCCATCGAACCGCATTTCTGTAGCCTGCCTGGCCGGGCCGGCCCCTCAAGTAGAAAAGACACCCCTCCATCAAAGTCCAGTCAAGATAAACTGATAAGAAAAACCTCCGACTGAAGGCTGGAGAAGTGAGCTAACTCCTCGCCGCTGCCCCCTCTCCCACCGCCCCCTTCCCGCTTCCAAGCCATTCCCTGTTATTGCAAATTAGATTAACCACCCAGGCTTCAATATACGTCTGACACGGGGTTCACCGGAGAGCGGAGGATCATCCACTCCAATCTCTCTTTTCCTCCCCATCGGAGCATCTCCCATAAATTACATCTTGTCCTTTAATACACTTTTCTATGAGATTAAAACATCACTTTGACACTGTTTCCAGTCTGGCAGCCGCATCCCCCAAATTACTTCGAAAAACAGCAAACAAGGCGAGACATCTAAATAATCTCCCAAATGCTGTTTCTGAACGTTTCATTACGCGCAGAGGGGAATACACCCCCACCTCTGCGCCATTTAATGCCTTTAACCTCTCCTTTTACGAGCAGGAGTCGAGTTCTAGGGGGTGAATCCTGTTTTCTTTAAGATCAGGGTGGAAGGCGATTGTTATCCTAGTCTTGGTATAAGCTGGAGGTTGATCAGACATAGTGGGAAAATAATAATAATAATAATTAATAATTATAATAATAATTCTGGGCTATGTTTTTGGGCATGCTTAAACTTTCTGCTGTGACTGTTCTTGGAAGCTTACTCTTCGAGTTAGTTAGGTTGTTCGTCCTATAACTTCCCTGGAACTCATCCTCCGAGCCCCGCCATGCCCCGAATTTCGGGAAGTTCAGAGGGGGAAGACAGGTTTTTTTGCGCAAAAAAATGAAGGTGCTACTCCACTGAGACTGTTGTCCGGCTAGATGCATAGGCCACCAGGCTCTGTAGTTCACCCCGATGCCCCCTTCTCTCCATTTTCGGTCCTCGTGTGTGTGCATCAAATTATAGTGGGGGTGAGTGGTTCGAAGGGCGGGTGTTTGGGGGACATCAAACCCTGGCCATGACACCTGACCTTCCGAGTCCTTCTGAGCTCGGTGAAATTGTAAGCCAGAGCCTAGAAATGGTTACAGGAGAGATGTACGGAAAGCCATATAGTACAACCTCTCTCGTTTCTCTCTCTCTCTTAAAGCTGCTCACTTAGGATATATTCAGCTACCCCCCCCCCCAAGATTATTCACATCAGGGATCCAGTCCTTCTCCAAATCAATTTTATGAAGGAATGTTGCTACTTTTTCTGCACTTGGAACTCAGCGAGCTTCCTTTGGGCGTCGGTGGGTTGTTTTTATTCGTTTTAAAATTAAGCCCGGAACCAGCACCTGCCGGATGCGCAATCTAAACAAGCGAACGCTTCATTCTTTGCAAACACTCCCTTTTTAAAAAGTTATTTGGTACACACTGATGCCCTAAATGGTTCTTAGACTTCTGGCAGAGCAAGACAGGGGAGGGATGTACGTGTGTCCACGCGAGACGGGGGAGGGAACAGAGAGGATTTTCTGGGAAGAAGGTAGCAAACTCTCTCCCTTTTCCACTTTTCTTCCCTCTCATGACTCTCCTCCTCTCCTCGAATTATTTAATGTTGAGTTTGTTCTGGGATTTGGCCCCAAGACACCTCACCTAGTGACACAGCGGAGCCATTCACGTGTGAAAGTAGCTTTCGGAGGAATAGCCCTTATGAGGCTACGTGATGCTAACTCCTTGCTATCCGATTTCCGCCATACCGTTGGCAAGACACGGCTTCGGACATCCAGAGAATCCGGGACTGAGGCGGGAGTTGGGCATGACTACCCAACACCTTTAGATCAGAGAGTGACAGCCTAAGCGCACGTATGTTTACCTGGAACCAAACTCCGCGGGGTTCATCGGCCCTCCTTACCCGCAAAGAAGTGGCGCGTATAAAATGCAGCCTCAGCTGTGATGGGGTCTTAGCACAAGAAATACAGCACAGTGAAAGTCTATGTTGTTCCATTGCCCCCCCCCCTTTTGGACTATAACCCGCCTCGAGCAAAATGGATGAGGCGAAGTACACACGTATAAACAAATAGGTTTCGAAACGTTGCGTGCCAGGTTTAGAGTTAAGCAGAGCTCTGCTTTCCATTCTTCTTGATGAAGAGCTCTGTGTAGCTAGGAAGGTCGCTTCCGCCCAGAGGCCTCGAGAACGCCGGGCTCACTTGCACTGCGTTTCAAGACAGGTCGATTATCTAGAACCGAACTGGGAGGCCTTTTCATCTTCTCCGCATCCTCACTGACTGTGTGTGACCCTATGGTGCACCCGGGTTGCGCCCTGCTCGGCTCATTTGACACTGCGATCTTTGCTCTCAAAGCCGGCGCAGACGTTTTGTCTCTCTTCCTTTCTCCTTTCCTCTGTCCCCTCTTCCGTTTCTCTCTCTTCTAGGTAGGCTACCAGGACACCACTTTGCCCTTTGAACAAAGAGGCTTTCAAGGCGACCCCCTCCTCTTCTCCAGGCTCCCCGGGGATCAATGCGCTCAAACGGGTTTATAATGGGTTAATTGACTGAAGCTGCTATCACATTTAAACACCTGTTTCTGCCAGGAGCCAGATCCGTTTTCTCCCGTGACTGAGTGGTGCTCGGATCTTCGGCTTCTGGCGATGCCTCCTGAACCACCTCCCTGGTCCAGATCCCCCCCCCCCAGCCCGCTTCCGCTACCTCCGGCGAAAGCGGGAGAAAACTCTGGAGACATACAGCGTCTTTAACATGCTGGGTTTATCGATTGAAGGGGTCTCCTCGTCTTTTGCCTAAGAAAACCTAACGGGATTGGGATTCAGAACGAAGGGAAATAGATTTCCACCGGCCAAGAGGTCGTGTCACATTCTGGGCGACCCTCAGGTTACATGAAAGTGTGTGGGGGTTCCTTAACCTCTCTCTCCACCCCAGCTAAAACTCGCCGTAGAAAAGGCTGACGACTGTTTGCAGCGTCTTCATCAAAGAACGGTAACTAGGTTCTTTAGAGCCGCGATTCCTGGGAGACAGCCGATCCCAGAGCAGGCAAAGTTTGTTTCTGCTTTGGGTAAGGCCGCGGAGTCACGCATACCCGAACGGCTTCTGCATTCCTCAAACCTCCCTCCCCCCACCAAACCCCGACTTCCCACGTGGACATGTCAATTGCAGCTCTCTGCCCAAATGGAAACCAACCACTGACACCAAAAAGTAGCACGCCTGCATCCCTCTCTCCCCCTCGCAGTTCCCTTGTCCGGGGGAAAATGCGTAAAAACCGAACAAAAATTAAGGCAGCTTGCTGAGCTGCCACCCACCCTTTCGACTGTCCCGCTGAGCTGGGGAGTGGGCTGTGTGTGTGTTGGAGAGAGGGGGGGGGAGAGAGAGATTCTCTCTGTGTATGTGTGGGGTGGGTCAATCTTTTTTTAAAAAATCTTTTATCATAAAAGTGAAAGTCCCCCTCCTCCCCTCCTTCTCGTCACGCATCTCCACATGGATCCCCATCGATCAAGCAGCAACTGAAAGCTATTTGGAGCCTCTCGTCGAAAGTTGCAAGCGCGCCTCCCCCTCAGGAAACTCCTCGCGGAGCCCCCTCCCTCCCCCTTTTCCCTCTCCCACCCCCCACCCCGCAGGGCGACCCACCCCCCTTCCCCCCTTCCAAAGTTAGAGGCACACTTACAGTTCCAGCTTTCTTCTCTTCCCCCACTGCGGAGAGGACAGCGGGGCAGGGGCGCAGCCTCTCCCGCAGGGCAGCGCAGGGCGAGTTGCCTTGGCCACCTTCCTTAGCTCTCGGCTGGCTGGCAGGATCCCTAGGCGGGCGCAAGCAGTGCGCAGCGGCTCTGGCTTTGGCCCCGGGGTAACCGACCCTCTTCCTCGCTTTAACTCTCTCTCTCTAGACCCACACCCTGCCCATGGCAGGTTCGGCAACCGCTGCGCCACAGCCCGGAGCGCCGAGCAGCAGACGCGCAGACACTCATTCACCCACACCCCTCTCTCTTTTTTTCTCTCTCTCCTCTTTCTCGCTCCCTCTCTCTCTCATACACATAGACGACTGCGCTGCGCTGCGCGCACACGCACACACACACACACACACGGAGAGAGAGGCTGGGAAATGAAATTTATTACTGATACCAAAAAGAAAAGAGGAAGACTTTCAAGACAATTTCAAGTTATTGTTTCTTTCTGGAGGGGGGGGGGACCAAACAAACCCGAGCAAGAGCGAGCGCGCGAGCGGGAAGGGCTTCCCCCCCTCCCCGCTTTTCCTTCTCTTCCTCTCTCCCCCCCTCCCAACCCTGGAACATAATGAAGCGCTTTTGTATGGCGCGGAACAATACCAAACAAGTATTCTAATAAATAGCCACTCTCCCCCTCCTTTCCGCGTCTCGACGGTGAATAGAACCTAGCAGTTGCTTAGAGAGCAGCTGGGACGCAGCGAGAAGGGAGGTGGAGCCCGGGCATCCCTTGCGCGCCTGCCCCCCCCAAGCCCTGCTCCGTCTTCTGCGCACACCCGCGCGGATCCTGGCCCACTTTCTTTGCTTGCGCCCCTCTTCTCCGAGGCGCTTCCAGCGCGGGGCTGGGGAGCCGGAGTTGCTGAGTCTTGCGCCTTTTTATCTTGCGCCTTTTGTCTTGCGCCTTTTTACCTCGTGGCGGACTTATTGGAGACCGGCCTCCGCGGGCATCCTTATCTCGTTTCGTTTAGCATTCGAGCTTAAGATCCATTCTTCTCCCCTCTTTCCCCTAAAGCCTGGCATTCTCAAGCGTTTTGTGCCCGCCGAGAGAGGATCCCACTTTCCCTCGCGCGCCCTTCCGCCTAGAAGGGAAAGTGATTCGGCGCCCCTTTCCCGCCTCCCGGAGGGCTGGCTCGACAGGGGGTTTCTCTCCCCCTTTCTTTCGTCCATTAGGACTACTTGTGTCTTCCGGTTACCCGCTTAAACTTTTCATTCCTCTTTTTCGAAAGCCTCACCGAAGGCTTCGCCACCGTTTGCACTATAAACATTATTCTAATTATAAAACTTTTCCAGTTTTCTTATTTTGGGGAGTGGGTGTGCACTTCTGAGGTTACTGTCTGCCGTCCCTTTCTTTAAGAATAGCGAATGTGCAGTCTCCAGACGGAATAATAATAATAATAATAATAATAATAATAATAATAATAATATAGTATTTACTTCCTCCCCTCAAGATTTTTTTTTGGGGGGGGGGGGTTGGCGGCGGCATCCTTCTGAGCTTATTCTCCCCGCCTCCCCCCGTCCTTTCCCTTAGCAATAAGGGATGAGCTGCGTCCAGACTGGCTAGTCCAATGGACACCAAACACCCGCTGCGCCAGCGATGCCGGGAGAGTGCGCTTCTGCGGCAGTCCCAGTCCCGGATGCAGCTGTCCCTATCAGTTGTGTGCGCGAACTGTGGGGACACGGGTGGGAGCGGGGAGACTCCCCCACTTCAGGCAGGCCAAGGATGCACGGCGTCGCTGGAGAGGAGGGGCGGCGTCCTCCTTGCCTCCCCCACCCCTCTAGTTTAACCCCCAAAGGGCAGTGTCCTAACGGGAAGAGGCATCTTGTTTTGCGCGCTGCAGAATTGTGCGTTTGCTCGTGAAGAGACCCCAGCAGGCATCCTTCTTCACACCCTCTCCTTCCTTTCTCTCCTAGCGGGGTTACATCTCTCAGGCGGTTCTCCTGACCTGACCTTCGCTGAAAGTGGGTACCGTTCGCATTCACACGCGCACACAACCTCGCACGGGAAATATTTCTATCTACGGTATAAAATCCAGTCAAAACGCCCAGATCGGAAGTAGGTCGCTTTTATTATCCGCTGCGGAGCCATTGGCAGTTTAGTTCAAAGTGGCCCCCACAACACCTCTCAGGATCCAGCTGCGCCCCATCGCCTCCTTCAGGGCGAGTTAGCAGCGTTTGTCGCGCGTTAAAAGCCGACAAAAAGATTCTTTTTCCGTCTCGAAATGGGTGGCGAAAGAACACGGGTCAATCTTGACTTTAGGTTTACTTGACAGTAAGTCCTGTCGATTTCCCTGGAACTTACTTCCAAGTAAACCCGCGCAAGTTGGCATCATCTGGAATACTTGGGGAAGGCTCGGATCCGGAACTCCGCGGAGGTGTGAAGCGCCCTCCTGGGCACATGTGACCAAATAACTCGTTTCGACGCCTTAGCTCGTGGCTGTACCTAGAAAGCAAGTCCCACTGAAGTCAGTTGGATTTACTTTCCGGGAGACTTTCCGGCTTACCCAGAGAGCGGGAGCGCCGTTCACGGTTGGGACTCGCTCCTGCCTTGTTTATACTGCAACAAACCGAATCATTCGGGATCGCCGGTTTCAAAACTTGTGACTTCTGTTTTGCAACGCTCAGTCAGGGGGAAAAAAGGGGGGAAAGAATGGGGGATGGCACTGCAGCGAGCTTCCCAGCCCTGCAAATATTTGAATGGTGTCTCTCTCCCCGCACCTCCCCGGCTGCCTCTCTTTTTGTAAAGCGGAGCAGCTGTCAGTCAGCTGGCTTTGACAACCTGCCACAATTTTTGTCACTTAATAGTGGGTGTTAGGCTAAGTGCAAAACACTCTGGCAAACAGATGTCAAACCTACATCTCATACAAAACGTGGGCTGTGAAATTGAGTTTTAGCCCACACACTTTTCTCTTTCTTTCTCTTTCTCTTTTATTTTTTTTAAAATAAAAAATAGGTGCCAGTGAGTAAACCATATACAAAACCGAGAGAGAGAGAGAGAGAGAGAGAGAGAGAGAGAGAGAGAGAGAGAGAGAGAGAGAGAGAGACCCTGACAGTCTCCGCCGGCTGCGCTTGTTATTTAAAAGGAGGCGTCTTTAGAAACCTGACCTCCAAATTATAGCGATGCCTCCTTACATTTCAAACAGGGAAATATGAGAAGAACTGCACTTGGGAGGGGGCACGCCCAGAACAAAGACGGAAAAGGACCGGAGATATACCGGGGGCGGAGCGGTGCCAGGGAAAGATTGGGGGGTGGGAGGGGGGAGAGGGAAAAGAAAAGAAAAAGAAACACATCCCAACCACCGCGCGCGACGGGTTATTTCCTTCTCTAGCTCCTCCTCCTTCTACCGAAGGGCTTCGCTGTTCTTACTGTAAGACCCTGGAAGGACAGTGAGGAGAGGAAGAGAGGGTGAACTCTGAGCTTGGGGAGCTATTAAAAGATGTGTCTCAAGCGAAAGAAACACACACACACACACCGAGCGCTCGTTGCAGCCTCAAAGCTGGCGCAAACCTTCCCGACACCCGCTGCTCCCCTCTCCCTAAATGCGCTTATTAATTCTGGACTCCGCGGAAGCGCGGCCGGCCAAACCATTAGGGCGTTAGGTGAGAGGAGACCCGTCTCAGGCGGAGCCGGGCAGCAGATTCTCCGGGGTACCGCAATTACCAAGCGTGTAGAAGGATCTGTGACCTAATCTAGGACTCCCTACCGTCTTTCCCCTTTTTTAAGACACCGTCTTATAACTTTTTTTCCTCAAAAAAACACAGGGTGGCTTACTTTCGGTGGGATGTCTTATTTTTTTTATTACCGGTACAGTTTTTACAGCTCAGGGCGCTGGCTCAGGGCGCTGCTCGGTTCTCTTGAGTGCTCGGCGCTGCAGCAGCCACTGGTTCCGGGTGGCGGGGCAGCAGGCATCCTAGGCCGGGCCAGGCAGAGGCCGCTGGCTCAGGCGCTCCGCCTGCCGCTGCAGGGCGCTCCAAGCTCCTTGGCCAGGCCAGGCAAGGAAGAAGCAGTGAGCCCAGCGGTGGCGACAAGCACAGAAGCGGCAGGGCGGCGATGGACGAGAAGGCGGAGCGCGGGGATGCAGCCAGCAAGGCGGGAGCGCGATCAGCTGTTAAGCGGAGCTCTTGGAGCGCCACTTCAGAGCTGATCGCGCTCCTGCAGTGCCAGCTGCATGGAGTGACTCTGTGAGTGGAGGTGCCTGTGGGGGTTGGTTTCCGCGGAGCGGAAGTATGGCTTATTTTGGGGGTATGTCTTATATTTCTCAAATGCTTAAAAACCCTGCCATGGCTTACTTTCTGACTACGTATTAAAAAAGGGGAAACAGGGTAGTATCGAGGGAAGAGGGGGTGCCGCTTGGACGGTCGGCCTCAGCTGTTTGGAAGTTTTAGGTAGCGTTCAGGATCGGATCGGAACGCAAACGTGGCGCAGTGAAGTCCACTCTGTAGCAATTCATCTGCACCAGATTATGAAAGCAACCCCCACCAGGAGTAGGAGCTGGGCGGGGGACACACACAACTAAATTTAATTTAAGGATAGTTGCGATACAGAAACCCAGAGAGTTATTTTCCTAACCCCGCTACAAAATTTTCAACATAGGATGTCAGTGCGCTCTTTCACATTCTTTTTTCCGGGTGGGGGGCGGGGAGGGAGAGAAAGAAATGTCCCAAAATTAGGATTAAGGGTTCTTCGCCACCGTTCCCATCTCCGTATGCTGTTTTGCCTGGATTAATTCTACACTCATTTTCTTATGATCCCACGCACAATAATGAACCAGCGAGGCCAGAGAAGCCTTTAAAACAATTTTATCGGTTGAATTATCTATGAATTGCAACTTAGATTTCAGCCTAGGATGCGATTGTACCTGCACGTGTTATCTGAATTACTTGAACATCTCTACGTTCCGGATCCGTAGGAGGCCGCCGTCATATATCTCTCTGTACACTTATTAGAAATATGTAAATAATCGTGTGTTACTTTCCTTCAAGGGAAGTGTGACGTTAACAGTGTGGATGCACGGACACATTTAAAAAAATAATGTCACGCTTTCTAGCTCGGAAGCGATTTGATTATTATAGCATTTCTCGCATCCTCCGATTCTTTGTAAAAACATTTTTTTTTTAAAAAAAAGGAAAGGTAACTTCTGCATGGAACATTGAGCCTCACTCTTTAAACTAGTCACGTGCGCCTTGAAAAAAGATGCCCTGAAAAAGTGAACATCCTCAGACATTACTTCTGTTTGGGGCGGGAGGAAGAACAGGAATATAATTTTGAACGGTCTTTTATTTTAAAAGTCAGATATCGCCAATATTTATTCCATAATCGGGTTAGTTCGGAATATGTTTTCACAATCACAAATGAACAGGTTGTTTTTGTTTTTTTTTAAAAAAGAAACGAACTCAGTCTCGGGAAAGGAAAGGCACCCAAATGTTGCAACTGAAATTATTCTGACTCACTTTCGTTTTTCCGCTTTCCGCTTTCCCCAGATAAATGACTGAGATCACACAGACTCTTTGAAGAGAGGATTGGTGTGAAGTTCTTCCTGTACTGTTTTAAAACCCCTTTTACACCCGGATCTTTGACCTTCTAGAATTGAGGACAAAACCTTACCCCTCCCGGGTTTTTTGGGAGAAAGTATGATTGTCTTCTCTGGCCCAGGAAATCAACAATAGTCCAGGTTCTTTAATGGACATGAACTGTAAACAACAACAACATCCAAGCAACCCAGCTAAATTCCCAACATTTCGTTCAAAACACATGAAACCAAACCAGAAAAACCAAACATTTTTTAAAAAAACAAGCATATATGAACTTTGTTTGATTAAAGTTATTCTGTACAAAAAGTGCTATTGAAAACTCCTCCACCTGAACCCTATATAATAGTTTGTTCAATATTATGACATTCAATGTGACTCCCTTCCAAGAGCAGTATTGAGTAGGATCAGAATGCTACTACACTAACGGAGAGAAGACTGGAAGCCCAAGTCTAAGTGATGTGTCCTTGACCATTCCTTATATCCAGGGGTGCTCACTTGAATAAAATTTTGGGGGTGGGGTGGGGCAGGTAAGTCACACCCCACATAATGGATCACAATATGGAACACATAGGCACCATTTGAATGGCAATATCCCTCAACTTGGGTGGCAGCCCCCTCAAATATTTTTTTTGGGGGTGGGAAGGGACCTCAGCCCGTAGGAGTTGGGTCTATGCTCAGACCACACAGAGGTAAACCCAGGTTTGCTAATTCAGCAAGGATCTGCACCACCACCACGGTTTCCTGTCCTCTAGTTGCATGACGCATAGATGTGTAAACTGTGTCACATTTGCACCTTGTTTAGGGAAGTTTTTAATCTGTGATATTTGATGTATTTTAATGTTTGTTGGAAGCCGCCCAGAGTGGCAGGGGAAGCCCAGCCAGATGGGCGGGGTATAAATAAATAAATAAATAAATAAATAAATAAATAAATAAAAAATAATAATAATAATTATCAAAAAGTGTGCATTTAAACATCTTTAGATGTGTGTCTAAGTCCAATGAGTGAAGCAGCCTGCACAGTTGATTTGACCACAAGTGGATGGGAAATGAAACCATGGCTTTTGTCCACCTGCATCTGAGACTATTGTTTTTCTTGGGGAGATGGCCAGGCCATCTATTAGCATATTAGTCATTATCCCTTACACACACACACACACACACACACACTGTATTGGGTGGGTATAACTGGACCTTTTATCCTTAATGAATCAATGTTCTCATAACAAATTAGTCCTCCTTCATAGGATATATGTGGAGAGATTTGAATGCCTTTCGCCTGTGAGCCTGACTCCTTATCTTTCTGTACACTGGAATTAAGCCGCTTTAATCGTCAGATTTGAAATGGATTTGGCCTGAGCTATGCAATTTTGATCAAGCTTGGCAGTTTTATGAAGTCTGGCAATGAAGTCCATTGACAGCCTGACTCCCTCACAATTGCCTGAGAGTATAGATCTGAGGCTTCTGTAACTGCAGTGTCATCAGGAAAAGAAATAAATAAAAGGCAACTCAAGTCCCCTGGGGTAGTTGCATTTTGAAGCAGTGCCATTGGAAGTGATGCAGACAATGAACTTAAAGGGAAGCTGTAAAATAAAATTACAACGAAGGCCATTGGGGACATTGTGATTTAAGGGAAGGATTCGTGTTTCTGTCTGCAGAAAGATGGCAGATGTCAAAACCTTGATTTGGACCTTAATTAATACTATTTGCTCCCCTGCCTCTGATGAAACTACTCTGGTTTACACTAAATAAGAGAGCCAAGGACACGGCACAGATAACGGCACTGGAAAAGGAGGAAGAAGAGCAAACAATATCAGCTTTATAGCCTAATCCAGCTAGGTTGCTGCCCCTTGAGAAGTCCAACTCAGCTCAGCAGGACTTGCTTCTGAAAATTACCTGTTACACTGTAAGACCCACTTCAAGCAAGTAAGCAAGCTAGTCACCATAAACTTTAGCTGGATTTGGGGCCTTCTTCTCTCATAGCAGAAAATCCAACTACAATGGGTGATAACCAACATTAACCCTACTCAGAGCAGACCCACTGAAATCAGATGGGTTTCAATAGGTCTGCTTTGAGTGTGACTAATGTTGGCTATCTTCCATTGTAGTTAACCTGTTGGAAATAATGGGCATGACTAACTTAGGTTCATTCATTTCAGTGGGTCTACTCTGAGTGGGACTTAGTTGCAAAGCGTTATAAGAAAAAGAAGGGGAAAAAAGACCAACAGGCATATTGAAGAAAACATTAGAATGCTTATACCTTAGAAATAAACCTCTTCTCACCTACAGGTGGTACTTAACACCATGGAAACTAGCGCTAATACGCCCAAGAACCTCACCAAAATGCTGGATAGGGTGCACCTCAACAGGCACATATTTCCACATGTGGTGGGAATGCCCCTAAATCCAATTACTCTGGACAACAACCATACAAGAAATATGTAAAATAACCAAACAAACAATAGAAATAACCCCAGAATTGGCCTTACTAAACCTCTTCCAAGACAACAATGCCCACTTACACCACAAAGAACTCATAACCCACTTACTCTCAGCAGCCAGAAACACCATAACCAGACACTGAAAAGATCTCTCAGGAGTAAGCATGGACCAATGATACCAAATAGTATGGGAAACAGCCTTACTATATAAACATTAACCAATAAACTGAAACTGACATGGGGACAAATAGAAGAAAACGGCTTCACCCCAGTATGGCTCCCTTTCATCACATACACAGCCCAACAAGACAATGACAAAAATCCACCAACAGCGTACAGTACAAATCAATATGGCTAACTTGATTCAAAACACCCACCCACCCCGCTCACACATGAAACAAAAACCACCACAGCCAACCACAAATGAACAATCATATCCTAGGCCAACCCCATCTCTCACCACCAAAGGAACACAAGCAAACAATAGAGAACCTGCACAAGCGATGCTGACAACCCCCCCACATATATTAAGTAAAATAGAAACATCATCACCCAAACCCACCCCCATCCACCTTTTCCCATCTACCTCTTTCCCCCCTTTCCCTCCCAATGTCTCAATAAATGAAACTGATTTGTAAAAATGTTACGAGAGACATTGCACATATTTCTGTAAACCAAGAAAATGCTTAATAATAATAAAAAAGAAATAAACCCCTCTTTATTGAAGTCCACCGCTCCTTCCTAGTCACACTTTAATGGATCTTAATACACTCTTCGTTCTTCAGGGGTTAAACAACATATATCTATATATATCTGCCATATTGAAGGGATGATAAAAACTGGTATAATGTATAAAACTCCCAGGGAGGCCTGAGATAACAGAACAAGTTTTAACTAGTCAACAAAATATCAGCACTGTGGGCGCCAGCCAGATATAAAGAGGGAGAAGGTTGCCAAAGTGGGGGTCACTACAGAGGAAGCCCATTTCTAAGTGGTCGTAAGATGAATATTTGCAAGATGCAGTGTGTCCAAGGTGACATTGATTGATAGTAGTGAGTGGATAGATTCATACCAGTCATTCTTTTACATAACCCGTTCCCAAGCTGAGTCAAGTCTCATAAGTCACCAGCAGTCCCTTAAAATGGGCTTAGTAACAAATTGGCAGCCAATGCAATTCTTTCAGCAGCCCAGATAAAAGTATCTTGTAAAACTTAAAAAAAAACCCAGTCTACCTATGCTTGGGTGTTACTTTTTGGGGGGGTGGGGTGGGGGAAGATTATATAGCAGCTGGACAACCTCTAAGACCGACTGTCTTGTTTTTCAGTCTTAGCTTCAGATACAAGGATAAAGCACATTGTCTGAAGGGAAGCTTGGGGAGCTTATAGCTTTCAAGATGCTGACAGGCTTTATTTCACCTGGGTCAAATACACAGCTTGGCACACACACCTATGTGCATTTGTGCGCGCGCGCGCACACACACACACGGGGGACGGGACGGGACTGGGAGCCTCAATGGTGCCCCTCTGCAGGCTTCAGCTGGGGCAAAAAACCCCACCCCACCCCACCTTGCATCACTGGTTGTTGAGCTCCATTTTCTGCCAGGTCTAGCATGTCCAATTGTCAGGGATGGTGGAAGTTGTAGCCCAACGGCAATGTATGTAGGACCCGACCTGTTTATTCTGATTGTAGTGTTAAGGTTTCAACCCTGTAAATCTTTAAAAACGTATCAGTGAGCAACAACACTGTCTCAGCTCTTACCAGTTATGCTTACTGATTATGACTGAACAGTTCATTTTAAAAGCAGCATGTTTCACTCCATGAAACCCTGCAGGTCTTTTCTGTGTCTTCTCAAGTCACCATGTACAAATGACTACCCTTGAACTCCATGCATTTCCCCTGTTACATCAGGTGGGGAGTCCTTGCCACGTCAGAGAGAAGCACCCTCTTCTGATCCTTATTGGTACATCTACAGTGTTTCCCAGGGCAATGGCACTGTTGGCCCAGAAGACAATAAGCACTTATGATGCGTTTCTTCCAAACAGAATGAATCATTTCGCTGGGCTTCTGTCTTCTGCTCCCAGCTCTGTCACTGATTAACCCAACATTACAGCCTATTTATGTTATATGAAGTCTACAAATCAATTAATTGAATTGTTGGATTTGTTCCAGTCAAACGCTTTGAAAAATTTATAGTAGTATGAGGAGGTGACAATAGCTTAGAATGAATAGTTTCAAGGACCTTGGGGATTTAGGCACATATCAGAAGGGCTGTGCATGTTCTACCTTTGCACATTTCTCTGTGTTCTGTCTTCCTTTTCCCTTCCTTCATCCTGCAAATGGTGGTCTCTGCTGATGCTATCTATATGAGGCAAGACAGGAGAACCAAGTTGCATTACATGCTACTTCCAATTTATTCATTCTAAACAGATTACTACTTTTATATCAGGTAACATTTGCAGCCACATATTCCTCATTTCTCAATTCATTCCCCCCCTCCTCAATATTTGATTCCCCCTGCAACTGAGAAAACAGATATATGAGAACTATCTTGGCACAAGCCTACATTACCTGATAAAAAAAAAAGCTCTAAACAGACAATTTTTTTACAGTCTGTCTTAACCCCCTGGGATGCCCTGTAGAGCTTAGAATAAAACATTTGCATTGTTTTAAAATGTGTTTTAAAAAAACAGTAATTGTGAATGCTTACTGGTGTTGTAGCACTATAAGGCACTTAACATGATGAAACTGCCCCTATGTGAACACAGGCTCTTATTTTATGAAGAACTAAGAGTATAGTTTATACAGAAATGAAATAAGACCTCTTTTGAATAAAACAATCTGCATAAATGCTTAAAGAAAGCCTATAATTATGATAAAAATGTTGCTCAAAGTTAAAATTATGAAGCAATCAAGATTTATAAACAGTCTCTCATCAACTTTTAATCATACTTCTGTTTTTATATGCGAACTGTATATGGAACAACATATAACAATATATCTGTTGCAGCATTTACTTTTGATGCCAGTGGATTTTCCTAGACGTGTTATCATATAAAGAAGCACATGCAAAGGGGGCGGCGGCGACATTTTTAGTCATTTCTCCTACTGCACATGGAAACAACACTGTGCCTCCCAGGAGTAGCCTTGCATGTCTTGGAAATAAGTACCGTAGCAACTATTGACTTGGAAAGGCATCTGCAGCCTTGCACTTAATCCTAGTAATTTGGGCCCTGTCCTAAGAAAGGCATGAAATAAGGGAATGATATAACTCACAGGTTGTTTGGTGGATTTCCCCCCCTGTTACAACCCTCTGGAAAAGGAGCTTTGATTAAGCACATTTGACTCCAGGAAAAATCCTTTATGTAACAGGCTCTATCTCCAGGGTGAGACAGGCTTCCCCCCACCCTGGACCCTCCTAATGTCATCGGTCTACAACCCCAATCACACCCAGAAATCATGACCAATGGTCAGGAAGGATGGGAGTTGTAGTTCAACACCACCTGAAGACCCAAGCTTGGACAATACTTCTCTAAGCCCTTATCCACTGTGGTCTTCTTGAACTTCAGTACTAAATCTTCTTCACATTACCATATAATACCTACATGCACAGAGTCTGCTGTCATCTCTGCATCTCGCTCATCTACATTGCCAAAGATTTGGGGAGAAGGAACATATGTAATCTGAAGATGCATTGTATATCTTTATGTAGTTCGACCTACAGAGAGTATGGTGAATTTGTGGACACTAATGTGTTTTGTATCAATGGCATAAAAACTGCTAGTGTGCAAAAGGCTATGACTTCTGATGGCAAGGTTTCAGACTTCAACGGCAATTATGATTTGATTTAAATTTAAACATAAATTATTATCTTGACTTCGAACCCTCCTTTCACGTCCATCAATATACAAAACTTTATATTGCTACATTGGTAACATAAGAGGTAAAATGACTATTACTCATACTTAATCTAAGCACAACCACAAGAGCTCCTGATTAGGCATTTAGCTATGCAATGTTGAATGTTATCTATTAACTCTATTCTATCCTGTTTCACCTTTGTTTTTATTTTCATTTAAAGTTTTTAAACCAATTCATGAACCAAGAACTCACACACTAACCCCTAATAATGAACCATATGTTGTAGATATCGCTGCAAATTGATTACCGTATGTTATTTTTGTGATATACAAATGATATGAGAAGACTTGGTCTAATTATTCATTCCATTTATTATTCCTATAATCCTTGTATATAAAATCCAATAAAAAGTTATTAAGAAAAACAAGTTTGCCAATCAGATGGTTTGAAAAATAGATGCTTGTTCGCTGATGCAGAGAGGTTTACGTGCCAACAACCACCTAATTTTCAAGTCACCTGGCTGACCTTTTGGAAAAATTCTGAAACAAATAAAGAAATCTATCTCTAGGTGAATTGTCTAAAGAGAAATTCAGGATATGGTGCACAACGTCTTTGATCTGCCCTTCTCCACACACTGGCGGAGGAAGAGGAGTGGGGGGGGGAGCACACCGCCCCTGGCAGCGTGCTCCTGGTGTGGTGCCATCGCGGCATGCCCCCAGGATGCGCGCCAGCCCAACCCCTGCCTGCTCTCCACCCCCCGGTGCCAGGGCATGAAGCTCCGCCACTGTCTCCACCTACAGAGATGGTCATTTATTGGTCTGTTTAAGAATTTACCAGACAGATATTCTGTGGGTATAGTCTGAAACCTAGACTGAGTAAGCACATGTGAAAAAGATAGAAATTTGAATCTCCAACAACATTTTCTGAGTATTAAACTGCCACTTCTCTCACATGCTTTTACTATGCCCATGGGTACAGGACATGGGGAGGAAAGGGGCAGGAAATGAAGCGACAGGCAGCCTTTCATGCGAACAACTCCAAATCCTTACCTAGTCTGGAGTGAGGGCTCACTTATTTTTATTTTTGGACTGCTCTTTTGTGCAAGCATGGTAGATCACAGAAGGTGTATGTACACATGTAAACAAATACCCATGGACCTAAGGTTTCCTGGCTTGGAGCAACACACACACACACACACACACACACACACACACGGCTGCTGTTTTGTGCAAATCTGGTAGATTTGCACAAAAAACTTGTATGTTTTTTTAAGAACTGAAGGTGTGTGCTTACAGGTAAACAGATACCAGGGTGCAAGCCCATAATGACCTCAGGCAAGGCCAGCCCACCCATGCAGTAGTGTGAAGTAGCTGTCTCAGGCAGCAGCTGCCCCCGAGGCAGCCCCCTCATGTGTGCCCCCTGCCACGTCCCCACCTCTGCCAGAGAAGCAGTGCCAGGATAGGTGCTGATTTCCTGCAAGATCTTGAACGATCTCATCAAAGTCTTGCAAGATATCAAGGAGAGCGAAGGATCTCATGAGATTTGGGTGAGATCTTGCAAGCTCTCTCGGGGAATTGGCGCCAAGGCCAGCACTACGCCTCCACAAGCAGCAGTGGTGACACCGCTGGTGGTACAACTGCAGTGCCAACAGCAGGTGGCACAGTGGTGGTGTCCCACGGGTGGTGGTGGTGTGGCAGAGCAGAGTGGGCACCTCCTGTTTTGCCTCAAGTGGCAAAATGGGACGTGCCACTCCTGACCTCAGGATTCCAGAACTTATAGCTGTCAGTTTGGAGGGAAGGCAGGCAAGGACCCACAGCCCAGGTGGGGCTGGCTAGCTTGGGGAGGAGATGTGTGATTCTTCAGCTGGAGTAGGCTCAAGACAGGTGAGGGTGAGGGTGAGATGCCTCACCAAGCCCAAAAGATATAGAAGGAAAGGCGTCCTGGCCAGGCTGGGCATAGCTCTCCTGACAGATGATTTGGACTCAGATAATTGAGTACTTTCAATGCTTTTCAATAACATTTGTGGATCTGGGGGAGGGCAGCTGTCCCCCCCCCCCGGCTACATCTATGTACAACAGTATCATTTTCCAGATTGGTCATTTGCTTTGGTTTACTTTTTATTCACAGTAAGCAGATCCTTTTAGTCGCTATAACTGTATGCAGGGATGAAAGCAAAACTGAAAATTGTTCCCAACATGTTTTTTTTTTAAAAAAAATATTAAAGGGAGGCATTTGCAAAGCTCTAATATGAGCTAGAATAACCCCAAGACCCACCTAAAAGTTTAATTGCAATCTTCACTCTCCAAACTGAAGTTGGGTTGAAAGAAGTTGTAGCATTTTAGCAAAGTACCGGTAAAATGTGTGTCCTCCTCATTCTCCTTATGACAAGCATCATAACAAAGAGACAATTTAAATGTAAATTCAAATTCAAACTCCTTAAATCCTGCCTATCAACAGAGGGCTTGACATTAAAAAGTATCTTTGACCCTCCAGTTTAACGAGATATGAAGTCTATCTATTGCTTTAAATATCCAACATTAGTAATGCTCTGGGTAGACCAATTGAAATCAATTGACCTAAATCCTTTAATTTAAATGAGTCTCCTCTGAATATGACTTAGTTGGCTATCACCCATAGTGATTCCAGTGACAATTTTAATTTAGTTTTCCACATCTTCCCTTCAGAACACATCTCAGGGAAATGAATATGTTTAGCCTGAGATGTGACAATAGAAGATGCAGAACCACCTTAGCAAGGGCTCTGCAAAGCCAGTTTTCAGCTTTGGAATGTGATAGCAAAGTGAAAATAAAGGCGTCTTAAGAGTGCTTTGAACACAAGGAAAGAGTAACTAATCCCCATTTATCTACGATTAGGGTGAGGAGCTGATTTTTCAGGGTAGCCTTGTACAGTGGTGCCTCGCTTAACGAATGCCCTGCTTAACGAAATTTCCGCTTAACGAAAGGATTTTTCGAGCGGAGGTTGCCTCGCTAGACGAATTCATTTTATGAAAAATTCGTCTAGCGAATTGCAGTTTCCCATAGGAATGCATTGAAATTCAATTAATGCGTTCCTATGGGCAAAAAAAACCCCAATGCATTCCTATGGGATTCGCTAGACGAATTTTTCGTTATAAGAAAAGACTCGTGGAACGAATTAAATTCGTCTAGCGAGGCACCACTGAACTCCCATAAAATCCCCTGCCTAACGTACGGTATGTATAGGTTGGCTTAGTGTTAAGCAGGGAATATAACTGTTAGGCATTTGCCATTTTAGACTGTCCCAAAGGTTTAATATCTATATGATGCCACTCCTTTACATCTCCAGGCATGGAAGTGGATGTGCGGGACTGATGCCCTGCCTTGGTAATGGAGTGGATGAGAGCCAATAAACTAAAGCTCAATCCAGATAAGACAGAGGCACTATTAGTGAGTGGTTCCCTAGGTGGAAGATTGCCTGCTCTTGAGAGGGTTACACTCCCTCCAAAGGATGCTAACCCACCACAGAAAGACCAGGCCTGTTCTTGTGTCTCTCATGGCAACCTGATGTTGCAGAGAACCAAGGTGTCATGGGCTGGCAGGACAATGGGGAGGAAGAAGGGGAGGAAGAGGATCCTGGAGAGGGGTGTAGCCGGGACTGGGACACATCAGGGCAAATGGGATGGGGAAGGAAGTATTCACAGGGTGACAAAGAATGGCAAAGGGATGGGTGTCAATGCACAGGAATCAGAGCAGCAGGAACCAGAGACAGAGGGGCCCCTGGCTCCATGAACACGGTGGACTCTGAGGCATAGGGAGCAGTGGGAAGAGTATTCTGGGAGGCTGAGGCAGTCAAGGGCCCACATCTCAGCTCCTTAGCTGGCCAGGTGGGGCTTGCTAGCTAGCTCTGGGAGAAGGTATGTGATTCCTCAGCTGGAGTAGGTTTGGAACAGGTGGGGGTCACATCCCTCATCAAGCCCAGATGCTGCAATCAGCATCTAAAGTACACAAAGGAAGCAGAGCTGAAGAGCTGTGTCTGCTCAACTGCCCATGTTGGTGGGCCTTGGCTTGGATGCTCCTTAGGCCTCTATGAGACGGCATTGAGTTTGACTCTGGACTGTCTCCTGACTGCTGGACTACAGGCTTGGCTTACTGTACTTGGATTGACCCTGGACTGCGTTTTCCTGACCTTTGGACTTTGCCTGCGTGGATTGACTTTGGGCTTGACTCGCTGCCAGGTAGGCCAGGGGTTCAGGACACAAGGGGGAGGTGAAGCCTTCACTGCCTAGAGGCAAATGTCACCACCTGCTAATGGCTGCACATCAAGTTGCTGTAATTTTGTGATTCAATTATTCAGCTTTTGTTTGGGAGGGGAGGGGAAATCATGTCACTTGGCAATGGGGAAGTTTAATAGTGAGAAGGAGTGCCTCCCCACTCCAGCGTCTGCAACATATTTTCCTTCCCAAGCCTAATTTATTGTGGGGTAGGGGAAGTGAGCGAATGTTAAGTGTATACAGCTGTGGTGGATGTGTACTAAGCATGTGTGCATGGTTTCAGGGTACAAGTGGCTTGCAAATAGTCCATGGGCCCAGAAAGTTTGGTGACCTCTGCTTTGAGCTATTGATAAGCCAAGCTATATAATGATGATGATGATAATAATAATAATAATTTATATGTGCCCCGCCCATCTGGCTGCGTCTCCCCAGCCACTCTGGGCGGCTCACAATCGAGTATTAAAACAATACAGCATTAAATATTAAAAACTTCCCTAAACAGGGCTGCCTTTAGATGTCTTTTAAAAGTAGGATAGTTGTTTATCTCTTTGACATCTGCTGGGAGGGCGTTCCACAGGGCGGGTGCCACTACTGAGAAGGCCCTCTGGTTCCCTGTAACCTCACTTCTCGCAATGAGAGAACTGCCAGAAGGCCCTCGGCACTGGATCTCAGTGTCCGGGCTGACCGATGGGGGTAGAGACACTCCTTTAGGTATATGGGACCAAGGCCGTTTAGGGCTTTAAAGGTCAACACCAACACTTTGAATTGTGCTCAGAAACGTACTGGGAGCCAATGTAGGTCTTTCAGGACCGGTGTTATGTGGTCCGGGTGGCCACTCCCAGTCACCAGTCTAGCTGTCACATTCTGGATTAATTGCAGTTTCCAGGTCACCTTCAAAGGTAGCCCCACGTAGAGCGCATTGCAGTAATCCAAGCGGAAGATAACCAGAGCATGCACCACTCTGGTGAGACAGTCTGTATTAAGTAAGCCTTTTCCATCTTTCCATGTCAGTCTCTCCCTCCCCCCCCCAAACTCTACTGATGTATACTCTGCTGACTTTATTTAACCCCCGCACTGACCCAACCTGCCCTGGATAGTGTGGGTTTAGCTACACTTGCTTAACAATAATGGCCAGATTGCCACCTTGGTTTGCCCACAGTAAGGGGCAGTGTGTAACACTTATTCTTGAAAATAAAGCAGAGTTGAAGCTGCGGAGGACAGTTAATGAGCCAGGCCTCCTTTGCCCTCCCACCTTTTTCCTGTAATCAGCATCAGTAGTTTTCTCTGGCAAAGCTTAAAACACTGCAGGGCACAAGTTTCCCTCTTGCTCAAAACCTCCTCTGCTCCCACACAGTAACCTCAAGGTAGCTGCTGTTATTTTTGTTTCTGCTGCCTCTCTGATTTGCTGGGAATAAAAATGAATTCTACAGGGAAGAAATTAGTCAAAGGGTTTCAATGCTTAAAACAAAGTTCAAAGTGAGCACTTGACTTGGCTCAGATGACCAGATGTGGAGGAGAGCAAGCCCTTGTATCACACGTTGTCATGCTGAAGGAAAGATTGCAGCAGGTTCAGTCTTGCTGAGCCCTGTAACACAAGAGCCCCATCTTTATCTGGGTCTTTGGGTCACTCTTTGCCAGGGGTGGGCCTCATTTCATTGGGCAACCTTCTGGGAGCTGCTTGCTAGCAATGGGTATAGCAAGAGACAAAAATGGTTGCAGCAACAAATGAGGCTCCTATCTCTGTACAGTAGGGCTGCATACACACTTTACCTTTAAAGCAGCGTTTCCCAAACTTGGGTCTCCAGCTGTTTCTGGACTGCAATTCCCATCATCCCTGACCACTGGTCCCACTAGCTAGGGATGATGGGAGTTGTAGTCCAAAAACAGCTGGAGAGCCAAGTTTGGGAAACACTACTTTAAAGCATATTGGAAGCACATTCCCTCCTCCCTCAAAGAATGCTGGGCACCATAGTTGGTATGGGGTTACTGCGAATTCTAACTCGGAGGGGAAAACTGTAGTGCCCAGAATTCTTTGAGAGAGAGAATGTGCTTTAAAGGTATGGTATGAACACAGCCCCCCCCCAGCTACATTCCAGCCACAAAAGCCAGAAGTTTCTTTTCCAGGCAGCCTCAAACTTTGGCCCTCCAGATGTTTTGGACTACAATTCCCATCATCCCTGACCACTAGTCCTGTTAGCTGGGGATCAAGGGAGTTGTAGGCCAAAACTTCTGGAGGGCCGCAGTTTGGGGATGCCTGTTCTTCTCCCTCTTTCCCTCTCTTTATCCAGGCAAGCAAGAGCCATTACCACAATTCCAGGGTACATTCCAACCAGGCAAAACCACGAGGGGAGTGTGCAGAGCAGAACCAGTGAGGGTTGTGGCCTGGGGATGATGCTATGGGCCAGATAGTGCAACCTGTATTGGGTACCTGGGGTTTCCAGGCAATTCCCTCATGAAATTCCTTAGTGATCAAGAGCAGAAGCCTCCAGGAACCCCACTTGCTAACATTCCCTTGTTTGCACCACAATTAAAGTTGCAGGCATTGGACGGTCCTTCCTTGCAGCTGACATTCCAGATGACTGTTAAGGATATAAGCAGCACTAAAAATAAAGTCCTCCTGCATGGGATGAAAATGGAGTTAGATCAGATATAATAATAATAATTTATACCCCGCCCCACCCATCTGACTGGGTTTCCCCAGCCACTCTGGGCAGCTTCCAACAGAATAATAATAATAATAATAATAGTCATAAAAGATCAAACATAAAAAACTTCCCTAAACAGGGCTGCCTTCAAATATCTTCTAAAAATCAGATAGTTGTTTTATTTCCTTGACATCTGATGGGAGGGTGTTCCACAGGGTGGGCTACTGAGAAGGCCCTCTGCCTGGTTCCCTGTCATCTCGCCCTTGGAGCTGGATGGGGGGGGGGAGAGACGCTCCTTCAGGTATACTGGGCTGAGGCTGTTTAGGGCTTTAGAGGTCAGCACCAACACTTGATTTGTGCTCGGAAACATATTGGGAGCCAATATAGGTCTTTCAGGACCGGTATTATATGGTCTCAGCGGCCACTCCCAGTCACCAGTCTAGCTGCCACATGTTAATTGTGTATATGTAGCTTGTTGTGAGGAAAAAGATTCCTTTACACACCCGACCAAGGGGAGGGGGAAGAGTAACTGTTTTATTGACTTGGGAGAAGAGACCAATAAGACCATTTCAGGGATCAGGAAGGGAGGCAGAATATTTCCAGTTGCAAAGGCCCTCTCTTGGATAAATTCGAGATTAAGCTGGAAATCAGAAGTGATTAACTATGATAAGAAATTTAGGAGAGTTCAGGATCTACTTGAAATACAACTGGATGGGAGAAATGCGTTTGCTGCCCTGGTATGCTTTGAGAAGAAACATGAGATATAAATGTAACAAATTAATTGAAAGTAGGCCTAAACTGTTTAAAATCAAGGGGAAATATATATAATTACATGAAGCAAATTAAAGAGGAACAAAGGTTGGAATGTGGCAATCAAGTAGCTTATACGATACGGAGAAAAATGGAGAGTTGCTGAAATGCATGTGGGAGAGAGATTTAAGATTTTTGTACCTCATAATAGCTGGTGATGGGGGTATTTCAGAGCCAGAAGCAATGTGGTCTTAAATGGAAGCGACAATGGCTGCTGCTTTGATTCTCCCTAGATGGAACACCAGGATTGGCATTGCATACCTTCGAGAAAAATGTGTGGTTGTAGCACAATGAGTCTGCTCTGGGCCACACACTATTTGGTTAATTTCAAAGTACAGTATGTATGTATGTATATTTGCACATAAAATCTGCAGCTGAACTGCAGCTTTGACTTTGACTTTGATGAAGCAGCTGTGTCATGTGAAAGTGCACAATTTTGCCTGCCTCATCTCCTGACCAGCAGCAGATTTAGAGGTAAATAGTTTGTCTCTGGGTTGCAACCTGGCAACTCAATTTGGCCCTGTTTGAGCTTGTACCAGGAATCATTGTGGGTGAGGCTTTTAAATAAATTGCTTCTCATGCTGGCTTACGGAATCAAAATACCAGGAGGTGTTGGACACTTTGTGCCAACGCTGCAACTCCTTTCTGAGGCCAGCATGGGGTTTGCACGCCCATCTTGCTCTGTGCTGCCCAAGTTAGAGGAAAGGTTCAAAGGGAACAGGAAGGGCAATTAAAACACCTGATACCTGGGGCACCCTGGCCCACAGATTGTCCAGTAGTAGGTTGAGAGTGTTTGAGCATCAAGTACCATTCATCTACTAATACAGATTCTCAGGTGCCGTTTAAGCAATGGCATCAGTGAAAGTCTAGGTCAAACTGTGCAGGTGCTGCAGCTGTTTACATCTGGATAACACTCTATTCTTCAATACAGTGGTACCTCTACTTACGAATGTTTCTACTTACGAATAGAGCTCCGTCCGCCATCTTGGATGCGATTTAGATAGGATTTTTTCTACTTACGAATTTTTAGATAGGGTTGCTTCTACTTACGAATTTTTTCTCCCAATGCATTCCTATGGGATTCGACTCACAATTTTTTTTCGACTTACAAATGTGCGTTCGGAACGCATTAAATTCATAAGTAGAGGTATATAAATGCACCATAGACAATACAAGCAGAAAGGAAAATATTCTCGATAGAGTCCTCAGCAGCTCCTGAAAATGATTATTCAGAAAGCTGTATTTTTAACTTTTTTATAATTAGGGGATGTGATTCTTTTTAAATTTATCATAAGTTTAAGTTACTGTGTTATACACATTTATACTGAAAACAATTTGCTGTAAACGTAACAAGAGGTGGTTGCGACTGGGCTTTTGGAGGTTTAATTAAATGTTAAACCCCCGATGGCTTTTGAGACAGGCCTTTCAAACCTAAGCAAATAAACTTGATTTTGACTTGACATTTACACTGGGACTTGAAGATTCCCCAGGAGAATGATCTGTGTCAATTCCCGTTTCATGTTTCTTTTTGGGACCCTGAAGTCAATCTTGATTCTATTGACCCTTCTCTCAGGTCATTCACTCCCACTTGGATACGATTAGTGGGAATTCCTCAGGCTCCTGTGGGGTGTCTTTCAGCCTTACCGAGACAACCTTTGAGCAGGCACCCAGGGAAGAGTCTTTCATCATCTCAATCTTAGATGTGGCGAGTGGTTTAGTAAAGTGGTCAGATCCCAAATGTCATTTTCTTCGGCTGAGATACAACGATCTGTTCATAGGTATCACTTAAACTACATCTAACCCTGGCAAAACGGCAATGGCCAAATGAAAACTGAAACTCAACACGGCAGGAAGATTACCCATGTTCTACCAAATTGCGTTATCAGAAAGAAAGAGAAATAAAGAAAAGTATACAAACATTTTAATTGTAAGGGAGCTTTTACCAGGTAGTGCATTCCCCAAATCTATTCATTAGGGTGACAATGAATTTTTTCAGGTGGATGTACAATAATAAGAACACTTAGCACTTTCAAATAATCAAACCATTTCACACTGATAGGTATTTGTGGTTCATTGTGAGCCTTATGAATACAGTGGGAAGCTATTCCAGAGGCAAAACTTCTAAGATATGTTCGCTCTCTCTCTCTCTCACGCACACATACACATACACTTAATTTTCACTGTGTGCACCGGAAAAACAATATCACATGTGAGCGTTTTATTGAGAGCACATGCTATTCAAATGAACTGAACTTATTGGAAATGGTTACATTGTCTCTTATTGCTGCTGTGCTAGAAAGTTGCTAAGGTTCTTGAGGACACTAACTTGGAACAAATAATTTCTAGGCCTGTTGAATATATATAAATTTTTGTCTATTAATGTATATGCAAATATATTTGAATATTATCTCACTCTAGGTGTATCTGAGATGTTGAAGGATGTGCAAAATAGCATATTTTTATCACACTGTTAGATTTATCATCTTTATTGTTTTCTTTTTCATTCCTTGTTGCAATAAGACACAATCTGGAAAAAAAGTGAAAGACACTGAATTCACGGCCCCGTAAATCACAACTAATCAAGTAAAGGTTTTAGTTGATTAATCGACTGATTAAACCAATTCACAGATCAATCGTATGCAAGTTTACCTGGAAGAAAATTTCATTGTGTTTAGTTCTCACAGAGAGATGCATAAGTAGAATAATGTAATTGTGCAAAAGCTTATCTACAAGCAAATCAAATTCTGTGTGGGCCAGGCCTGTAGAAAATACATGATACATAAGGCTGCATTCAGCTGACCCGGTGAGCTAGCAGAAGTCAGCACAAGGACTTCCACTAACACCAGTGGGGCTTTCACCTCTCTCCTCCCCCTCTGTCCCCCCAAATCTGCTCTGGAGGGGTGGAAGAACCCTCAGAACAGCACACAAGGGGAAGGCTGGGGATATAGTTTCGTCTGGCTTGTGCTGACTGAATGGTCATATTAGCACAATGTTAAATGCCACCTGTGTTGACTAATGTACTATTTAATCTTATACTGAACAATTATCAGTAATATAAAAAAATCACTTTCCTTGCCATATACAGCAGGAATATATGTACCTGTTGTTTTATGTCTATCCCTTCTGTTGTATTTTTCTATATTGTGGTGACTGGTGGTTTTAAGCAATGCATTTGAACTGATTGGCATAAAGGTGGGTTATCTCACCCTACCTCCTTGTAAGGTTTATCCCGAGAAGCCTTTGGTTACTTTTATCTTTGGCAACTAGTTCAGGAGTTCCAAAACTGTGGTCTGTGGACAGCCAGTGGTCTGCAAGCTCCACTGAGATGGTCCATGACATGTCTGTGGATTTGTGGTTGAAGATGCACATCCTTTGCACTGAATATTCATATTGATCTTTGATTGCATTTTATTTTTACTTTCATTTTTTATGTTGTATTTCATTTGAATTCATGGAATTTAAATTGTGATGCAAGAAAATGCAATGCATTAGAAATAAAAGAAGAAATCAAAATGCAGTTAAAATCAAACAGCATCCTGTGCACAGCACGTTACAATTGCCAAAACAGGCGGGAATAAATATTAACTGGTTCAATATTATCAAAAACTTCAAGTGGTCCATAGGCGAAAGAGTTTGGGAACCACCAAGACGGTTTTTAAGCTTTGCTTTTGAGACTTTTCTCCCTCCTCCTTTGAAACTGGTAAAAACCTTCCCTCCAGGCTTCACTTTAATACTATTCAGCTTCAATTGCTTTGGGAGTCCCCTCTTGGCAAGCCAAATGCCTCTTTAGTGTGCTAATGAAACCTGCATGCTGCTTAGCTTTTAAAAAGGGAGGGGACATAGTAGGAGGACTAGTCCTCCTTTGCAGCAAGGACATTCCCTTCTTTATCTGTGGAACTTGTATCACTGTATTGTTTTTGCATGAACATCTTGCAAAGGCTGCAAATATGGAGCGGGCACACTTTGAATCCATCGTCTAGATCAGGGGTCGGCAACCTAAGGCCCATGGGCCGAAAGCAGCCCACGGAGGCCGTTTAACCAACCCACGAGCCGCCCCTGAACTGAGTCGCCTGCTCGATGAGTCCCTGCGTGCTGCGCTAAACCGGCACAGCGCGGCGCGGGGACTCTATTCTGCGGCTCCAGAAATCTCTTCTGTATATGCCCAGACGTCGGAAATTGCTTCTGTGCAGGCGTGATTTTGGGCACTCCACGGGAGTGATATGGTCCATGCCCTGTAAGCCTTGCCGACCCCTGGTCTAGGTAATTCCCTAAATTAGGGGATAGCCAACATAGTGCCCTCCAGATGTTGGACTACAATTCCCATGGCAATTGGTCTGGGGTAATGGGAGTTGCAGTCTAATGACATCTAGGGGGCAGCACATTTCCTAATTCTGCCATAGAGTTAGCTATTCTTGCCCTAAACACACTTGAAGTCTCCTAGTCCCCGCCTTGACTTTGAATGACTTTTTGCACCCCTCCCTATAGTCCCCTAGAATGCCCAGTGCTGCTTGTTTCCTGAACAATAAGTATCTTAACATGCCTCCATTTATGTCATTGGTGATTTTGGCCAAGAGGCGTCCCAGAGAGCTGCATTCAGGGCAGGTGTGAACACAGTTCTTAGATTTGTCTTAATACAAATAAATTGCATGGTACTGTCAGGGCTGCTGCTGAGGTACTGCATAAATGTCTGAAGCAAATAACTATACTTACTATGATGAATCCCAGTCTTTGACCTTAATAACTACCTTTTGGCAGCTAATAAAGTTGCGGAGCTTTTATGTGGAAAATATAAACCAGGCATCCTAACGTTTACGCATGAATAAATGAATGTTGGTGAGTTCAGTACTTCTGCTTTAGCCTCGAGAAACTCAGCACACCAATGAATGGCCAGGGTATTACGCAGCATTGAAAATTCACAGTGACATATGTAACTGGGCAACAACTAAAGCTTCAATTTGATTTATCTTTCACACTTTCTCAATTCCCCCAACTCCCAACATGCACACCAGTGACATATGAAGAAGATTTAGTCAGGAACTGGGTCCTTACAGGAGAAAGCAGTCCCACCTCTTCTTTCCCTACTCATTGATTCCATGTAAGAAAACAAATCATGTCATCACATGGAGATTCCCTATCTCCAAGACTGGTTGGTAATGAAATGGAGCATGGGTGGGAAAACCTGGAAGATAATGTCACCATGTGGCACTTTGAAAATGCTGCACATTTCTCAGGGCAGCAGGGGTGGTGGGTGTGAGAAGAGATGTGTGTTTGTTGTTTTCAGCAGCCACTGCTGCCACCACATATATTTCTATATGCAATTCTGGCAAAAGGTTAGGCATGAGTTTCTTTCAGTTTTTCCATCTTAAATTCACTTCTCCACATTTACACATCAGCTTGAGTTGTTTTTAAAGTCCTCATGAGAGTTCATCACCATTTTAGAGCAATTTTCCCCTAATATACACACTTTTTTTTTTTTGCAAAGCACTTCCGTTTAATATAATTCAATTTTGTACATTTTCTCCATCAACGTATGCAGTTTTATGCACACTTTAGCCCTAGTATGTGCATGTTTGCACACATCACTTGGCTGCATTACAATATTTGGAGAAGTGTGAATTTCAAAAGATGCCTACATTTCAGTTCAGATGTTGTTTTGAAAAGTGTGGATTTGGTCGCTTTCCCTTAGGGAGAAATTGAATTCAGTTCCCATTTAAAGGGAAACCTACCAAATACATTCCACACTTTCTGAAACAATATATGAATTGAAATGCAGGCATCCTTCTCCAGAAATTTCAGTGCAGCCAAGTAATTTTCATCCTGTGTGCACTCACTTCTAGTCAGTCCCATTGAACTCAGTGTGACTTGCTTCAGATTAAGCACACATAGGATTGGGCTATTAATCTGAGAACAGGGAAAGGGAGGACATCACAATTTGCTTGGCTCACAAACCCACGTCAGACTAATCAGTTGGCAAACAGTGTTGCTTTGATAATGCCTAAAATCTTTTATAAGTAATGCACAGAATGCATTAATGTATGAAGCAAAAACTCACAATTCTCCCCATTTTTCAGATGCCCAAGGCTACTCATCAAAACTATTTTACAGATGAAGAACCAAGGCTTAGATACAGAATGTGGAATGGGGGTGGAAGGGGAATGTTGTTAAGAGGAACTACATTGGCTGCCACTTTGCTTCCAGGTACATTTAAAGTAGTAAAGGTAAAGTTACCCCTGACTGTTAGATCAAGTCGCAGACGACTCTGGGGTTGCATGCTCATCTCACTCTATAGGCTGAGGGAGCCGGCGTTTGTCCACAGACAGCTTCCGGGTCATGTGGCCTGCATGACTATGCCGCTTCTGGTAAACCAGAGCAGCACACGGAAACACTGTTTACCTTCCTGCCAGAGTGGTACCTATTTATCTATTTGCACTTTGACATGCTTTCGAACTGCTAGGTGGGCAGGAGCTGGGACCAAACAATGGGAGCTCACCCCATCATGGGGATTCTAACCGCTGGCCTTTTCCCCCCTGCCAATTGTTTTTCTCTCTCTCTGTGTGTGTATGCACACACACACACACACACACACACACACACACACACACACACCTTAAAGTGTTATTGGTTCACACTAATACTTCATACAGGCCAAAATTCATCAATCAATCAAACAAAACACATTTCAGAGGATGCATACATTAGCACAGGCTATTACAGAAAAAAACTTGTCATTTCCAGTGTCAGTTTCACTTATTGCTTTATTAAGTCATAAGTATGCACTTGTATCATCAGTCTAGAAACTATTAGTTAGTTAGCTAGTTAGTTATATATGTGTGTGGGTAGGTGTAGGTATACGTATACACATACACAAACTACATAACATCTAAAACTTTTCATTAAAAATTCCAGGGGGGGGGGGAGTGAGAAGTGGACTGCTAGTCTAAAATTAGATGATATATGAGAAATGATGACAACACATTTTCTTTTATATTTATAGATTTGGCTGTTTTCCAAGCTCTGATTTCAAAGGGCCTGATTTTCATTTATACTGATTTCCCTCAATGTTATTCTGGTAATGTAGAGGGGGCATGAAAAATGGACACAAATTATAATTACAATCACTTCAGGGCCCATTTACATCATCCTGGCAAAGTTTTCGTTTGGAATTTCCAGGCTTTTGGTTTTTTGTTGTTGTTGTTTTTAAAAAAGAGAGATGATCTGGGGGGCACTGCTTCAGATTTCAGTTGAGGGGAGAAGTTATCACCACCTCTTAATAAAGCAAAAGGACTTGTGCTTTTGATATACATACCTAGTAAATAAGCTTTATTTATTCGAAGAATAGTCACTGAATGTGGAGAACGGGTGAGTTTCCCAGAAATACAGCTGCTTCTAAAGAATGATATTATGAAAACTGTTTCTACATCTGCAGCACCCATGATGACCAATTTGGTAAATGCTCTGCATGGAGGTGGATTTCTGTTTCTCGACTGAGGTGATGATCTATGCCAGGCATAGGCAAACTCCGGCCCTCCAGATGTTTGGGACTACAATTCCCACCATCCCTGACCACTGGTCCTGTTAACTAGGGATGATGGGAATTGCAGTCCTAAACATCTGGAGGGCCGGAGTTTGCCTATGTCTGATCTATGCCATTAACTCTATGGCATTGAAGAATTTGATTACAGAATGCAATATATCTCTAAATAGTTATTTTGACTTTGATAAATAAGACCATGACTGGCAGGTGTGGGCAGCTTGAGACAGGAAGGGCTGTGCTCCATTTGCTTTGATCACAGAATTGTAGAGTTGGAAGGGACCCCAAGGTTGGTTGGTTGGTTTTTGCTATGAGTAACGGTATTCAGATCATGCTTACGTTGTCATTTTAACTGGTTATTTAATATGTTCAGATCATGCTTACATTGTCATTTTAACTGGTTATTTAATATGTTCAATTTTTTTTAGGTGGTTTTGTTCCCATTAACAAAGAATGTAATATATTTGAAAAAGTATGGCTTTCATCCTACACAGTATTAATAGTATTCTAGGGTTGTTCTCCTTGTTCACTTAATCATTTCCACAAATATTCTTATTTCCTGACAACCAGTGTCTGTACGATTACAAAAGGACAGAATACTAGTATCAATTTAGAGCAAAACTATATATCATGTGATGTATTCCATCCAAGTTATTGGAAGTACTCTGAAGAATATAGTACAAGGAGTGTTGTATACGTTCTTCCATTTATATTTTAGTGTTTAAAATATTTGGATATTTGGGGGGAATTGTATGGTTCAGCTGGTAGGTAAAGGTAAAGGACCCCTGGACGGGTTAGGTCCAGTCAAAGGCGACTATGGGGTTGCGGGGCTCATCTCGCTTTCAGGCCAAGGGAGTCGGCATTTGTCCACAGACAGTTTTTCTGGGTCATGTGGCCAGCATGACTAAACCGCTACTGGCACACAGAGGAGTGACGAGTGCCAGAGCACACAGAAATGCTGTTTACCTTCCTGCCGCAGCGGTACCTATTTATCTACTTGCACTGGCATGCTTTCGAACTGCTAGGTTGGCAGCAGCTGGGACTGAGCAACGGGAGCTCACCCTGTCACGGGGATTTGAACCGCCGACCTTCCGATCAGCAAGCCCAAGAGGCTCAGTGGTTTAGACCACAGTGCCGTGGCCCATGGGCTTAAATGGACTCATTTACCTTCTTAGCTTCCCTTTAAACCAATATGTACAGGCATGTAGCCAGAGGCAGTTGTGTCTCAATCCAAGCTGAGGAGGAGGAGACAGAGGATATGGAGGTTGTGTGGCCAATAGTGTCTTCAACTAAAAATGGGTCATGCTAGGACACATGCAGTCATGCACAGTACATTGAGAGGGCTGGTGAGGGAATGAGAGGACTGGAGAGTGCATGAGATAGAAAGCTGAAATATATTAGAGCATTTGTGTTGATAGGTAGAGGGGCACTGGAGATTGATAGATAAAAATAGGTGAACTTGTTTTTCATGATGTGAAAAAGCAGTGTGGGTAAAATGCATATGCAAAATATTCCCATATGGTTTAATGGTTTTTAGTTCTGTACACTACAGAATTTTGGGACACTTTAACTTTGAACTCTGCACTTCCCACTTTCAAAACTCCAACATTCAGGAAACGCCAACAAAAGAGTAAGATATGGTTCATGGTATTTTTTTAGCCAGATTGATCAAGCTGAGTGGCATGCTTAGAGGAAACATCTGGGTACAAAAAAAATTGTAGGTAATGTGAAGAAAACTTTAATGTTAAATAGCTGTACTTGAAAGGCATACCTTTTCTCACCTAATGAATGCACAAATATTAAACCCACTGTATGGTATGGAAGGTGTTGGGTCCAGGAATACATGGTGAAATATTTATGCCAATGCATAAACACATATAAACGTACTGTATTAAGAACTGTATTCTTTTCAACACCATACTGTATACAGTTTAAGGGTAAAAAAGAGAAAGCTTTAAATGACATAATGACATTACTGTAGCTGATTTTCTGTGAAAATAGTACTTACAAGTGTTGTACAGTAGTCACTATACATTAATTCCCTCTCCCATCACTTAATTGCATCACCCTTTAAGATAGACATATAATGTAATTAGAGATTTGAACGGTTCACAGCCAGATCACTTAAAGTAACATTGTTAATGGGCTTTAGGAGTTCTCCCTTTAATATTGCCAGTGTTATAACTTCTAATTACCTTAATAATTAGGGCTGTGTCATTCATGATTGAGGTAACAGTTTCTAACACTAATGGGTGTTAGAGGGCTTGTACAAGACATGTTTTGATGTTCTCATCCAGTTGCTCAGGCTAGAAAGGAGCTATTTGTCCTTAGAAACATAGTGGTTGCTATGTGGTGGCCTGGGAAGAGGCATCCTTACCAACCACTTTAATACTGCCAATACCACTGCTGTTTTCATGGAGCAGTGTGACTGTATAAAATGCATTCACCAAACGCTAATCATGAAATGCAAATGTGGCCCCTTACGGCTGAAATTTGCTGAACTTAAATTGCTGCAAATAACAGTGTAAACCAAGATGTCAAACCTGGCTGGTATTGAAAGAAATCAATAGGCAAAATCCTCTTTTTATGTAGCTTTACGTCTTGACACGTATTAATAAAAATGCGAGGAATTTTAAGATTTAGCATTAAATTTTTGCCCTAAACTTGTTCCATTGTTTTGAAGCTGGAGGGGGGGATAATGAGGTATGGACTAGCTTCAAAAGGCACGGTGCGTGGTTCCAAAGCTATGTTTTTCTCTCTCCCCCCCCCCATACTTTTTCTTTTTGGTCACAGTAGAACAAAACTCCTGGCATTTCTCAATCATGTATGGATTCTAAGTAAACAGTTTCTCATGGCAGGGGAAATACATGTCTAGTTAAAGGTTTTAAAGTCTGAAGAGCCTTAATGTTGTGGCATTTTTACCCCATGGTTAATTAGTTTTCCCCTTGGGAAAGCTGCCATGTTTGTCTGCTCTATGCAAAAAGGTAGTCCGCATTTATGCCCTCGTAGATTCTTACTTAGAGCCAGTTCAAACATCTAGGGAGAAGATGAGGTACAATTCTCTCAGAACCGCAGCATTTCAGAATGCAGGTGAGAGGCTGGCTTTACTTCCTCCAAATGCATTGCACATGGAAAGCTAACATCTTGGGAAGCGTTTTTCTTGCTCCAAGATGCGCAAAGTGTTGTCTGTGTTTATTGCTGTTGAGATCATTCAAATATGCAACCCCTTAACATAGAAGTACTGTTACTCAGTAATGTGCTTTTCCATGGCTAGATCCTTCCATATTATTCATTCATGAGTATGTCTTGCTCAGCAAAGATCTACTGCACTGTTAAGTAGTACCTTCCTCCTTAAAGCTTCTGGCTATTTCCCCCCTCCCCCTTCCTGTTCAGTGTAACTGAGGTTGGGTGTGTGTGTGGGAGGGACTATTAGTGATGAATTGCCCCTTAATTAGACAGCTTTTCTGCTCCCCATGGTGGTCGAGGTTAATTATTTGAACCCTTCCATTGTTTTTCTTTCTTTTATAATGAAATAGTGTTACTGTAATTTGCTGTAAAAAAAAGGACAAATAATGTAAAGAAGCCAATAATTTAAGTCTTACCCCGAGCAGGAAACAGAAGCTAACTAATTAAGGGGCAATTCACCATGAATTCCCCAGTAGGGTGGCCACTTATGCTTTGCTGAAAAAGAGGAAATACATCTCACACAGAGAAGAGAATGCAGATTAGCATAGTATTTGCATATGCTAATTTATAATTAGAGATTAAAAAAATCTGGGGGAAAACGTTTTTAATAGAAATACAATATATTTTACTGTAGTAGAGAACATGATGTCCAGTGACATTTTTGCCTTCTCAGTCTTCTGTCCAGGTCTTAACTGTTCATGGACATCTTCAAAGGCCCTGCTCTTGCCTCATGTGCTTCTTTATCTTTAAACCAGACTTCAATCAATCAGTCATTTTATTTGTATGTCTCTTTTCCAAATTTAAAACCATGCCGAAGACAGCTTACAACATATGAAAAATTACGTAGCTACAAACATAACAAAAGTAGTAATAAACAATAAACAAAACACCATGAAGTGCACAACAAAACTGTAGATTTACTACACAAATCATAAGATCCAAAATGAAGATACAAAAAATGAATAGCAGCAGTAGCAGCAACCCCCATCTAAACTATATCCCAGCCCAAGATTCTGTTCAACAGCCTGAGTTTTCGTAGCTGAAATCAGTCTAGGCCCTGCCCAGGCCAGGTGGGAAAAGGCGCAGGGAGCAGGTCTCCCAGGACTCACAGCAAAGATGGTCTCTGGCCATCTATGACATGGACAAGGCAACCTTTTAAAATAGAGGATGGTCCTCTGCAAAGCAGAACACATGGGACACCCTGTTGCCTAGCCACATTGGACAGGGATCAATACCAGGGGAAGATACTGCAAGAATGACAAAGAAACAGTCCTGCCATTGAATCAGTCAACAACAGCCAATGTGAAACCTTCCAAGTGCTGTTATACTGCAGCAGGAGGGCCAAGTAAAAAGTTAGGTACTCGTGTGTATTAGCTTTCCAAAATTAAGAGTATGGGTACGAGTGCAGACTCCAACATTTCCATACATTACATTTAATATGTATTAGCAGCTAATCTATGTTCCACCTGCAACTTCAATTAAGTAAGAAAATGTAAGAATTCAATTTCTTTTTTTAAAAAAAATGAGGCTCTAATCCTAACTCCCTGATGTTGATGTCCTGCAGGGGTTTGAGGACCTAGGATGGCACAAAGTCCTCTTGGCTGGCAGGAATCTACAGCTGGTAGTTCTCCCCTTGGCAGGAACCAGTGGAAAGCCCCAAAATGTGCCATTTTGGTGGTGAATCCAAACCCCCATGGATCCCTGAGGGGCCTGGTCCTTGGGGCCCTCAGTTGTGCCAGCCTGGAGCTAGCTCAGCAGAAGAAAAAACATCTCTACCTGTTCTGGCCAGCCGAACCCAAAAGGACTTCAGTTATGGTGGCCAAGCCACTGCTGCACACCAACTCCCCACATCCCTGTTAAGTTTTTTTTGCTATATTTACTTTGAAATCATTTTCAAAGCAAAACAAGGCTTAATACCAAAAAGATAAACATACTTTGCTCTATACATGAATATTCAAAGCAACAAATAGTTTTCATCCCCATACCTATTATGCGCCACCGGTGTTGTATAGCTGTTTCCCACATGGATACATATTTTGCTTCAGCATATGTGAACAAAAAAACCAAGCAACTGGTGTCAAAGCTCACTGAAAGAGCCTCCTCTAATTTATCTCTACCTTAGGATTATATCAAGAGGCTTCTATACTAAATTTTATTCACGAAAGTCTACCCCAGATTACCTTTGGCTAGATAAAAGTGCACTGGCTGCCTCAACTCCATGAGTCATAAAGGTAAAGGGACCCCTGACCATTAGGTCCAGTCGTGACCGACTCTGGGGTTGCGGCGCTCACCTCACGTTATTGGCCAAGGGAGCCGGTGTACAGCTTCCAGGTCATGTGGCCAGCATGACAAAGCCGCTTCTGGCAAACCAGAGCAGCACACGGAAACGCCGTTTACCTTCCCACTGTAGCGGTACCTATTTATCTACTTGCACTTTGACGTGCTTTTGAACTGCTAGGTTGGCAGGAGCTGGGACCGAGCAACGGGAGCTCACCTCGTCGTGGGGATTCGAACTGCCGACCTTCTGATTGGCAAGCCCTAGGCTATGTGGTTTAACCCACAGCGCCACCCGCTGTGACCATGACCATGAGTCATAATTGTGCCCAAATGGAACTATGCAGATCCAGAAATGATTGTGTTACATGTGAGCTTCCAAATGATCAAGTTGATCAATGATATCCATTCATCACCCAATTATTTACATTTACATACATTTGCATGTGACTCAAACTTCTAAATAGTTGTTTTTTGAGATTCTGAAGGTAGTGCAGAATTTGCTAAACAAATGTCATTTTTTGTATTTGATGGCATTACAATACTTTTAATATTTCCTTTCCCTACTATACTAGTATACCCAGTCCAAAACAGCTTCCAAAAGATAAACAAATAATCCCCCTCATTAAAATTTCCTCCCACCAAGTTGCTAAATTTAGTCCCTGAAATAATTTTAGTTGATTAATATTGCGATTAAGCAGATTAAAGCATGACTGGAAGATTTCACAGACACATGTCCAATTTAATCTGGAAATTTATCTGTGCTGTTGCCTCTCACAATGTATTTTAAATTATGTATATGACCTTTGAATCCATTTTTTTCTGCTATGAGATCATACAGTGCTACATTTAAGAAGGGTAAAGTAAATTCATATAAATTTTCCCTCAGAAAATCCAGGAATTCTTAGGCACATAATTGCCACACATATTTAGGGTTGAGAAATGCAGAAAGAAGCACTTCCCAGTTAGCATTTATCTTTTGATTGCCATCATTCTGAATAACCAACACTGTCACCAACTGACAGCGAACAAAAAGGCATGATGTCATCTGAGATGACACTATCAAAAACATACCTGTAATTGAAAGCTGGGCGAAATTGTCTTTAAAATAAAAATAAAATCAAGAATATTGTTTCCATGAATGAAAATTCAATATTCCCTGGGGGTTCGGAATTAAATGCAGACTGTAATAATTACTCTAATTACATCTGTTGTGATTCTACCTTTCAGTCTACATGAAACAAACATATAACAATTAGTTACACTTTCATTTAATTAATGAGCTTTAGGAGAGCCAGCTATTATTTTGGTTGCATTCTAATTCTTTTACAATAGGCCAAAGATAAAATTGTTTGTTTTAATTTGACTATAAACGTGTCACCGGCATCACGCAACACCATATTTATTCCCCCACCCACCCGAGACTAAAGTTCTCCCTTTATTCAGAGAACCACAACACAACATACAGCATGAATGACAATGTTTACCTTTTCATGTTGCCTTTCTTGCATGACCTTAGACCTGAGAACTCTCAAGCTACGTCCAGTGTTTGGTTTCTTTACTAATACTGTTTGGAGCCAAATGTGCCAAAATTTGGCAAGTACTTCAGTGCTTGTATATCTCCAAAGCTGCCTTATACTAAGGACACACCATTGATTCATCTAAGCTCAGTGTATTCTTTACACTGACAAGCAGTAGAAGCTCCAGACGGAAGTCTTTTCTCAGTCCTGCCTGGAGATGCCAAGAACCTTTTGCACCCAATGTATGGGTTCTAACTCCAAACTCCAGCTGCTCCCCTTTCAGCATGGAAAACAGTACTGTTGCTTTATTGACTACTGGGATGGTGGTGATACAGGGTTTGATGCTCAGGGAAGTGTTTCCCATACATGGTTGCGGAGGTGGACTTTTTAAAATTAGACGTTCACAATTTACTCTTGTATTCTCCTCCTACCCCCAAACGTTTACCTACCCACTGTCACAGAATTCTATTCTTTTTAAGAAGATGGAACACCATTTCTGGGTGGATCTTCTCTGAGGATAGGTGGAATAATTGTGCTGGATGTCACGATTATATGCCCAGCAGATTCTGACTGGAGGAAGACAAGACCAGAGTAGAGATACAACAGGCAGCCTTTTGAAACTGTTTTGTCTTTTGGGCTCTCATAGGGATGGGGTGTGGGGCTTTCATTAATTAATGCATTTCTCAGGCCACACTAGTTGAACTCTCATGGCACATAACTGTGCCCCAGCAGGTAGTTTGGAAATTAGGATAAAGGAAAGTGTTTCTGTGGAAAGCCTTCATGTGAAATTAGAAACGTTTTCACTATAAAAGTCTGGGTTCAGGGGTGGGGAGAAAAGAGCTCTTTTAAGGTTTGAAGGCTTACTCTTAATTATATTCATCATTAAACTGCCGAAAAGCATACACTGTGCTTAGTTTTTGTTTCTTTTAAAAATACTTTGTAACTATAGCAATGTTATTTATGTATCTATATGTTGCCTTTCGATCCAAATTACCCTCAAGGCAGTTTACACTGTTCTCTCTAGGGGAAAAAAAATACACACACCCCAAACTCATGCAACCCAAAAGTCCTATTTCTCCTGATCGATAGATGGGGTCAGAGTGTGAATTCGGAGAAGTGCTATTTATTAAGTGTGCTGAAAATTGTACACCTGTGAGAGGTAAACTGCGGCTCCCAGGATTCTTTTTTTGGAGGGTGTGTGTGTGTTGTAAGCCATGTGCTTAAAATGTGTTTTAAATGTGTGGTGTGGAGGCAGACTTGCTTGTGGTATGAAACATGGGGTGGGGCTGATAGCTCCATTACTCTTTTTAAGTGGTGCCACTGACAGTTTGTGCAGGTGTAACACTTGTTAAAACAGTGCAGCAGAAAAACACCAGAATGCAAAAACCAATTTACATGAAAAGTATAGCAGAGAACTACTCTCTCTCTCTCTCGCCCTCTCCCTCCCTCCATCTTTTTGGAGAATAAAAAAAGGATTCAAAAGGCTGTTGGACAACTAACCCATAACTCAGAGTAGTAAAAGTAGCTGGATTTTTTTTAAACCCCCCCCCCATTAATCCCAGTGTTATCATCAATAGGATTAAGCTATGTTCACATTTTAATCCTAAAGACACATGCAGCCCAATCCTATGCTGAGTAGATGCAGCTAATCTTGTTGATTTTAATGGGTTTAGGCATGCCTAACTCTGCATGGGAGCAGATGGTTACTTGTCAGCAACCTCCCTGGAATTCATGGTGTTCTCATTGCCACAACCATGTATGTATAAATTCAACTATTTCAGTTCAGCAGGGCCTGGCAGAAATGCCCATCCCATGCAATAGCCCCCAAATACTAGAAAACTACTTGCCTGCTAGGCTATTTGTTTTTAATAGTGCCATTCACACATGCACATCTATGCAAGTTCCTGCATCTAATAACACCAGCATTTGATTTTTGATTGCTTTTTAAAAGGAAAAACTTGCATGACATTTTATATTTATATACAATATTCACAAATACAGTATTCTATGTATATATTCCTCTGAATGTTTGCTTTCACTAAAGGGATCAAAGTTATATTTGTATTAATTATTAATACAAGACTGGGGATGAGGAAGGTTGCTTCTTAAAGGGCCTACAAAGGAATATTTCTGATTCAGTGTGATAATTCTTGTGGGATTCTGGCATATCATGTTGTGTGTTTAAGTACAAGACAGCCTTATTTTAAATAATGATGCACTCACATTGGAACCTTCAGAAGCTCAGGAAAATTTTACAGGCAGGCACTAGGTATTGCTGTTGGGAAACCTCCTATCTTAACAGCCTAGAAAACCCTCAGGCCATTGTCAAAATCTGGTAGCAAGATTACCAGGCATAAAATGCTGTAGAATAAATAATGTCCTATAATTTTGTTAAGAAAAAAGTATATCGAAAGCATACATTTTAAGGGCTAAACATGATTGTCTCTATCATGCTGTAGAGAGAATGGAAATGAACAACTAAGAGAGCTAGGAAGCAATGAGAGGCTGCTGTTATGATTAAACTCATGGAATAAAGTATGTCAAAAGGATAAAACAGAACATAGGTCATTAAAAGTGTTTATGCTTTGATGCTCCCAGAGATCTAAAAACATACCAAATGGATCCATTTTTTGTTGTTGTTTTTTTACAGTGCAATTCTATGAATGTCTACTAAGAAATAAGTAACATTGGGTGGTTTTCAACAAAGTTTTACTCAAAATGAGTGGACCTAATTTAGGCATATTCATTTATTTTAATAAGTCTTCTCTGATTAAAACTTAGTTGACTATCACCCATTGAGCTTGATGGGACTTACTTCTAGGTAAACTGGTATAGGATTGCAGCCTGAGTTTCCTGTAATTTTGCTAGATTACAGGAAACTCAGGCTGCAAAGGAATGGGGGAGAGAAGAAACGATCTACTAATTTGCTAATCTGGATTTCAGCCAATTTAGTCCTATTGATGCAATGATCAATGGACATATAAAAGATCACTGTAACAGTTCAGATGCCTTCATTCCTACTGGACACATCATACTCCAGTGTGAGCCTTTATCTTTAACAGTCATTATTGCATCTGGTCATAAAATTATAATGCCACCCACACCTCCTGTACAGTTTCTGAAATCTGGAAATAAATAGTGAATTTTTATCCGCAGCATAATGGCATTGGTCCAGGGCCTCACAGTAAACAGAGATCTTTGTCCAGCTAAAATTAGTCATGATTAAGTTCTATTAAAAGCAACGGGCCATTGGTCAGACTGACCAGCTACATTTGGACCATGAGAGCTTTTAAAGTCCTGAGAACAAAAGTAGTATATATCTGTAGTTGGAGACATCCTATACACTATGTGAAACTAGTGATGAAACTGAAATGATACACTGATAATCTCAGAAGGCAGCAGTACTACACCTAGGATATTCAGTGTGCCCCACTGAAGTCATAGAACAAAATGTATTATAGTTACTGTTAAAATTTGTGGACTTCTCAAGATTTACACTTGTGCTATTGGTACCTAAGATGATTAGAATTCGGAATCCTTACAAAAATGGATTGCGGTAATATATTCCCTGCTTGAAATTTCAAAATTTGCAAAATAAGAGGAGATATAATGAACAAAATGAGAGTGGGGTTTTTTTAAAAAAATAAATAAATAATGACTATATAAAACAGCAGAGGGATGATGAATTGCTTACACAAGCAAACTTTGAATTAAATACGCATTGCACAAAAGGCTCACGTGCAGATACTATAAAAGCACAGACATTTTAACATGGATTTATTTGGCTAGTCTTGAAGAATGGCTACATGATCAAGGTAGCTATTTCCCCAACTTCTCCTATCCCGAATTGGATTGTACAATTAAAAACACATATCACGTTTCTGTATGTTGCATAAATTCAGGGGTGCCCCCAATACGTTTTATTTGTCAGTTCCAAGCAAGCAAAATATATTCTTGGAACTCCTTGGTGTATTTATTTATTTAAAGAAGAGCTTCTATGTACATAATGAAAGTTGCAGATTATCTGCCAGAAGGGGTAAAGCTGCTGAGAGAGAGAGAGAGAGAGAGAGAGAGAGAGAGAGAGAGAGAGAAGAGAGAACAATCTTCAAATGTGTACAGAGCCACAACAGTTAAATCTCAAAGCCATAGAGAAATTGCTCGGAGGCTGTGAGCAAAAGTGTGGTTCCAGAGTATAATCCTAGCAATACACTATGTTCTTTGCAAAAGGTTGTGAGGCCTTGGCCTAATAAGCATAATCTCATTACACTGCAAATAAAAGTTTCCTATTTATCTCCAGATTTCAAATGAATCTAATAAGGCTTATGATACAGTCACCCAATACCCTAATCATATTTCTGCCTATCTAAAAGCAATCAGTAATTGTGTTATAGCAGAACGTGCTGACAATACCTCTGACACAGAAAGGAGAATGAGAGCCCAGCTGTACTAATTAAATTAAATGCTAGGCTGATGGAATACATTTGCTGAAGCTTGGAGAGTATGGGTGCAGAATTAATAAGCATTACAGCTTAGAGCAGGAGATGATATCATAATGGATGCAAGGTTTTGATGTGGAGAGCCTCATTCAGATTCAATGTACCATAATGTACGGATGTGACAGCTGCTTAGAGAGGTGCAGAACCTTGAACAAAGTGCACAGGAACTTTCCTTTTTTATTTTGTCGCTTTATTTCTCAGTTAGGAACAGTATTTTTTTACATTATACCAGTGGCTTTGGAAGCTACCAAATCAGGACAGCAAGAGCCACAGCAATTTGTAATGTGTTGCAACCTTATTTGTTATCAAGGATTGCTCTCCCACCCCCTTGACTTGCATTTTAAACTTATTGGGTAGGATGGCAGTGGCTGCGGGGGGCGGGGGAGAGCCATGCTGGAAATAAAAAGGTTGAGAAATAATATTGCTTGCTGTTTCTTTTTCTCTTTGTTAATGATGATGACTATTATTGCCAATATGGGTTATTAGGATTATGATGCGGATTTTACCTTTGCCAGCTGCATGCGGCACGTCACATTGCTTAAAGGTTGCAGTTGTGCACACTTACCTGTAAGTAAGGCCTATTGAACAGAGTGGGACTTACCTCTGAACAAACACGCAGAGCTGCAAGGCAGGTGAATTTGTCCCCCCCCCCAACAGCCCAATCCTATGCATGCTTACTTTGAAACAGGTCCCAGCAAACGGGGGCAGATTTCGGTTAATAAGGCTTCCTGAACAAGGTCAAAATTTGGCACCCCTCTCCCCAATTATTTCTTATCTTTGCGTAATTCCGTTTTGGTACATCTGCTATTTTATGGATCTTCTCAGTAGTTACCTGTATAAATACAGTGTAGGTGGGCTTTGTTTTGTTTTTTTAAATACTCTTTTGCCTAGGTGCCCTGTGGGGGGGGGGGGAAAGCACCCACGCCACCCTAAATCCAGTGCTGCAGTAAATTCAGTGGAACTTACACCCCAAAGTGAGTGTGCTAACAGCTTAATTTAATGCAGGTTTTTTTTCCAGAAGTAAATCCCGCCAAATTCAATTGAACTTACTGCCAGGTAAGTCTGCATTCTGAACCCATCCCCTTTGGCTCCACTACAATGGTGTTGCTTGCCTGCTTCTTTATAGCATACTCTCCAACGTTTATCCGAAATAGGGACAGTCAATTATATACATCATGAAGCTTCTCCAATGTTGGATCTCGCTGCACACATATACGACACATACACATATATACCGGACACCTTGAGCCAATTACAAGCTCTAGCCTAACCTACCTCACAGAACTGCTCTAAAGGGGAAAAAATGTGTGAGGGAAGGGATCACGTATACCTTCAACAGATAAATGGAATGGAATGAAATTTTAGCTGTAAGGCTGCCTTGCGTCACTGTCTGGGGAAAAGGTGGGATATCAGCAGCAACAACAGCATGGAAACTGTGAGGATGACCAGGAACATACCAGAGAGTAGATCCTATTGAACTCAGTGGGACTTACTGTAGTTCTGATCAAACATGCTTAGGATTGCAGTGTAACCCTGCATAGTCTTTACCCAGTTACCTGGGTAGGAGTCAGCTTCATTGACTACAAGGTGAGTTACTTTTCAGCAGACAGTGTAAGGCTCCATTTACAGTAAAAGAATAAACACTCCGTGCATTTTCTTAAAATAAAATTTAAAAAATGGCTGGCTGATGAGGCACTGCAATTCAAGAACTTAAAGTGGACATTGGCGACATTTTCCTTCAAAATTATTGGAAGGACACCCAAAACCTGCTGCCTAAGGCAGCCACCTTACTGCTCCTGGTGGTAGGGCTGGGTTCTTTCATTAGCCCTTCTTATGATGGTTCATCGTCACTGCAGAATTATAGTCTTATGTTGTTTCACTTTATCAAATGTCAGAACTTCCAGGCTTAGATCCAGTCTGTATGTAGAATGCAGAAAAGAGGAAAGGAAGTCGGGATACTACTTTGGTTTGGAGAGTTTGTATATTATGAAAGATATATAATTTTAGCTATGGATTTTTTAAAAAAATAAAAATAAAAAGTGACCAATAGCAGCTATGCTATGCGTATTCTAATAATGTGATGTTAGCTGCCCAGGAATTACTATTTTTTCTTTTGCAAGAGTGGGATGGGACATTTAAGTAAACAAACAAACAAACAAACAAAGGTAAAGGGATCCCTGACCATTAGGTCCAGTCGCAGACAACTCTGGGGTTGCGGCGGCGCTCATCTCACTTTACTGGCTGAGGGAGCTGGCATACAGCTTCCGGGTCATGTGGCCAGCATGACTAAGCCACTTCTGGCAAACCAGAGCAGCACATGGAAACGCTGTTTACCTTCCCGCTGGAGCAGTACCTATTTATCTACTTGCACTTTGACATGTTTTGGAACTGCTAGGTTGGCAGGAGAAGTAAATAAATAGTTAACCATAATTATGTAATTATAACTCAGTTTTGCACTTTTAGAATAATCATGGGGCTAAATGCAGCCCCAGATGACTGACTCTGCTGCCCAATGTCCGTATGTTATGTAATGAAGGGAAGACTAGCGGGGGGAGTGTGTGTAAACTCATTTTCCTATATTATTTTAGTCATATTATTTTAAAGAAAGCTAGAAATATCTTCACCAGCCTCCTTCAGTGCCTGGGAGATCACATTAAATGCTCCATATCTCCTGTGTGTTTCCTTGCTCAGCGAGCAACCTCACACTCAAACTTCAAACCAAAATTAAAGGGCCATCAACAAGCCTCTCATCTGACCAGCTCAGCTCATGCCAATGCAGCGCAATTTCTTGTTCATAAATTAGCAGTACTATCTCGTGAGCCGCAGCATCAAAGCGGCTGTGCCAACTGAGCCAGGAAGGCCAGCCAGGATTCATTATCATAAGAATTTTGACAGGATATTAAATTTACTAATCCTGAACTTTCCAGACTGACCCCTTAACTCCCACACAGACAATACATATGATGCTTGGCTTCATACAAAGCACGTTCTCTTTCTCTTTGCCCTCTGTGCAGGTTTTCTGTTTCCACCCCCCTCTATTAAACACACACAAGCATTAATTCTGCTCCTCCCTCTGAGCCTCAGCATAGGAAGAATGCTGCAACTGCGCTTCTTCATAACACAGATTGGACGGTGCATGTGAATCTTGATAGGAAGTGCATTTTTTTTGTTTAACCCCCCCCCCTTTAATTCATAGCTGCTTGGTTGTATTTTAAGGGAGTCAGATTACTCCTTTAGGCCAATCCCACATATCTCATCCTTTCATTCATAAAATACAGCGAGGGAGCGGGAGGGAAGGGGTGCCTTTCAATATGTGTCTATAGATCTTTCATAAAGGTTGCAGCAGCCTGGGACTTTCCTGTCCCCCCACCTCAATCTCCCTTTCCCTTCTCTCCCCTGTCAGCCATGCTGGGAGGGAGGTAGCCTTGTTACAGTCAGTGGAGCTTGTGGCATTCTATGGAGCAACGAACAACCACTTTGGAGAGAAAGCTGCTGTGAGCTGAGAATGAGGGTGGGTCTTCACTCTTTGCCTACTGGCCATTTTAACATGCTTAAAATTGCCCTCCTTGCAGGGGTATCCTGACATGTGTTTGCACAGGCATTGGGGGGGGGCGGTAATTTGAAGTTCAGAAGTATTTTGTGGGAAAGCATTAAGTTTCCCTTTCCCCCTGCTATTCCTTTACCCAGAATTGCTCCCTCCTATGACAGCTGTTCCTTCCCTACCCCCCTTTTAAACCTAGACATTGGCGTTTCTTTATACTCATTTATTTGAATGTAGTGAGTAGCTAGGGCCTTTAATATCTGTAGGATCTGTGACTGTGAGAACAGTGTCCAAGGATACTAGACTTAAGAGTATACATATCTTCTAAACTTGCAAATCAGTCGATTAGAATACCATGTGAACTCTCCCCTAAATGTTCTACGTCATGACCTGATGAAGCTAGATCTTAAACAATTTTATTGGGGCTCGATCAATATATTACAACACATGGGGTTGCAGCAATGGAATCTATCTCTCCCATGGCTTAATTTAAAACAGGGCTTAGCTTTGGGGGTTGACCTCAGAGCAAAAGGCACAGCATCGGGGCATGCAGGGTCATAAAATATAGGAAAATAATGCCTCTGAACATGTGCAGCATGTCTTCCAGAGGATATGGCATCCAGGCAGGTTTGATCCATGACACTTGCCATTTCAGAAAACAAGCCAGGGCTATTTGGTCTGCTCCAGATCCCACTAAAAACAATCAGTTCAGTTAGTCTTCAAATATGAGTCTGTTCTTAAGCCCCGATCTGAGTCAGTCCAAGCTTGGAGCTCTAAAAATTCTTTTTAAGGAATAAAAGGTTGAGGAAAGGGACAGGCAACTAGATGGTAGCTTATTTGAAAAGGGACAACAGCTGCCCCCCTGCAAAATGGAAGGGCATTTCTCCCCCCCTTCCCCATTACGTTTGTAGACAGGTCTCCTTCACAGAAGAAAGAAGAAGCCACCTTTATCTATTTCCCCAATCAACTCCAGACCCCCTCATTGCCCAAACCCTGAAATCTCCCAGTTTGCACTGTGCCACTTTAAATAATACAGTATTGAAAAACAACTGAGCTCCACCACCTAGCCTGGAGAAAACAACAACAACCTGCCACCACCAGAAGTCTCCTGAAAACCCAGTGCCAATTAAGTTGCTGAAAACAACGGATTCCCTCTGATACTATAGAGATAAAGCTGACCATTAAATCACGATTTAACATCCCCAGGCAGCAGTGGCTGCTGACAACCTCTAAAGCTTGTAATCTCATTTAACCCCTCTCCTGTCACGAGCAGGCCCAGCCCCTCTGGAATAATACAGCCCAAATGAGACTCGACATGGCAACAAGAGACATAAAACCCTCTTTAGCTTAAAAGTCATGCCACAGTGGGTAACCCTGACCTTCAGCTTTTCCCTCACAGAGCCCCTCAGCCCCATTCTTTTCTCCGGGGACCTAAGAGACATTTTATGGATAGGGGGAGAGGGAGGGAGCTTTAAAAAAGGCAGTTTATTAAAAGTTTATTAATTATTACTACCCACTAATAATAATAATAACAAGAACTACAAAGCAGTTGCATTTCCCTTGGGGCAAATTCCAGATGTTTGTAGACAATACAGGAGAGGAAGAGAGAGAGAAATCACCTGAGCTGCTTCTCCCCCCCCCTTCCCTCAAAAAAAGGTCTCCCTTCCTTTAGTAATAAAAGATGAGTCCTGATGGCTTTCTTCAAACTGCTTTGGCTCAATATTCCCCTTTGCCTGCCGTGCTCTCTGATTCAGAAGCCAGAGGGGGCATCTCTGCTGGACCAGCGAGTCTCTCCCCCCCCCCAACCTCACACTCCGCTCGCCCTTCCTCGCATTTCCAATGAAGCTCGTTTCATTCGTCGACGCCTGCCATCTTCAAAGCTTCCTTAGGACACTGTCATTATATTTTACTTTATATAGCTATATCTCCATCTTCACCGCCCCCCCCCCGGGAGTTCAGTCGCCTGGAGAAATCTGGAGGCTTCTGTCACTGTGATTCCCTCCAGAGCCCAACAATTCCTCCTCCTCCTCCAGCCATTTCTCTTCACCCTCTTCGGCTTGCTTAAAGTGGGGTTTGTGGGGAGGGTGAGGGTGAGGGCACCGAGGATAGAGAGGCTCCCGCGCGTAATTTTAATGGCAGTGACGCAGCGGGTGGAAATGAGTTTGGAGGGAGTTCCCCCCCCCCACAGGCTTCGCTGAAGTGTCCTGTTATTCCGTGATAAACAACTCTCTCTCTCTCTCTCCTTCTCTTCCGGCGCGACTACTTTGGAAGGGGAGTGGGGGGTGTTCAACTTGCAGGCGTGACCACGCGCCAATGGCTGATTACTAATCTGGTTCATTTCTCTGGTTGTATATATTCACACACGCACACAGCCAATAAATTCCTTTGCAAACTTATTGGCAAACACACGCGCGCCATTTCACACACCCCAGAGAGAAGGCGATCTGGATGGCTCCTCTCCCCCCCCCATTTTATTTTCGTCGGGTTTTCCTTGTCAACCCCCCCCCCCAATCTGTTCTGTTCGAATCCCAGCCTAATGGCCAAATGCTAGGGGAAATTGCGACGCTCTGCCACCTCGGACTTCAGCAGCTCCGAATCAAACCCTTTAAATGAAAGAGAAAAGGCAAAGAAATTGGGAGGAAAAGGAGCGGCCGTCCCAAAAATATCCTCTCGCCTGCCTTTTTGCGTACAGTCAACGAATAAAAGTTACCCCAGCAAACAAAGGTGCCCACAGCGGATGGAGGAGCAGAGGAAAAAATGGAAGGAGCTGGTTCGGGGTGGGGGTAGTAGTTATGGGTCCGGCTGAAACTTTTGCGGCACTACTTTTTTAAAAAATTAAAAGTAGCCTGTCTGTACCTAAAGAAGCAGCTCATCCGTTTCAGCTTGCAGTGGATGATGATGCGTCTGGCATCCCATGTTCTTTGCCAGAAGAAGGAACCCCCCCCCAATACACACACGAGAATTTCTAGCAGGCTGAAGACTTGGGAATGGAGAGATGGGGAAGTAGGGAGGGTGGGGGGAAAGAAAAGAGATCAAAAGCAAAACTCAAGCTCATTACCTGCACACACAGCTTTTCAAGACGCCAGATGCCAGACCTCTTGGTTCTGAAGATCAACTCAACATTTTTGAAGTACTCCTTTTAATTTTGCACCCCCCAAAAAAAGGAAAAAGGGGGGAAAAGAAAGAAGATTTAATGTTAGTTGATCAAAAATTTCCCCCCTGAGCTTAAAAAACCCAGCATAAATGTTTAGTGCAACTTCCCCAGTGCCGTAATGTATCAAGCCCAGCCTGCCCAAACCTCTTTAGCTATGGAGTGGTTTATTTAATTTGTCAGTATAATAGAAGCAGCTGAATGAGAGACAGAGAATGCAGTGTGGTATAAAAGAAACAAAGGCTAAAAGTACCACTATTTTGATTCCCTTTTAAAAATTACTTCCAAAGTGTGGTATCTATTGTGAAGAATAATGCTGAACAAAGCACAGTGTCTTGGCAATATTCACAGAGCTCATTCACACAGCCGGTTCTGTCTGTACATTCAGAGGTAGAATACACTTATAAATGATGCATTGGAAGGACTATGGCTTCCATTGTGTTCCCAGTGTAAACAAAAAGACAGACAGAAGCTGAATGGCATATGGGCAACGAGGCTGCACTATATTCAGCCATTCCAAAAGCATTGTGAAGGTAAAATATAATGCTTCTCCCCCCTCAACTTCAAAATAAGGGGAAATCGGCCTCTTAAAAAAGCAACAACAACCAAAAAAATGTTCGCTCTGCAAAGGCTCCAAATTTTGTACATTGAGGTGTTTCATATAACACAGCCACACACGTACAAAGGAACAATGTGCAGATCTTTGGGGAGGGTGGTTGAAAGAGGAAAAAGAATTCCATTGCTAAAAGTTTGACGTCTGAGCAGGGTAGGGTCTCAAGAGAGAGAAATGATTGCTATCATAATGTAGTGATTGGATCTCGCAGTAATGAGGATGTGGGAACTGGCAGACTGTTGCAGGCCTCTTGTTTTATTCTACACTCGGTCTCCATCTCTTGTACAACGAAGGAAGAAACAGCCAATTCAATTGGTATCACACACACACACACACACACACACACACACACACACACACACAGGATAACTATCTTTGCATCAGCAGTACAGGCACTGATCGGAGTTCCTAGTGCAGACTGCACTGGGAACAAACACTATCTTTGTTTATTATAGCCAGACTGAGAAAACATTTTTACACACCCTTTCATGTCATTGATGGGGTAAAATTACCCCCATTTAATCCTTGCAGTAATCCTGGAAATATTTCATCGGCCTCCTTCTCCCCCTCTTCTTGTCTCTGTGTTACACCTGCCACTTTCCTTACCTAAAATAGTCCCAAGTTGCAAATCATTTCTAAGCCTTCATATTGGAAGCAATATAAATTATATAGACTCAAGCAGCTGCATAAAGTGCATATTTAGTCACCATAAATGCAGATTTTTTGTTATTCCTTGGTCACAATGATGTGGTATATATCTTTCTTGCTTAATATGCCCATTGTTTTAAGCATTATTATTTTTTTCATTATTAATTCTCTGGCAATTTACTTCACTGTATCCCTTATTCAAGGGTTTAGAACAGGCACCCCCAAACTTTGGCCCTCCAGATGTTTTGGACTACAATTCCCATCTTCCCTGACTACGGGTCATGTTAGCTAGGGATCATGGGAGTTGTAGGCCAAAACATCTGGAGGGCCGCAGTTTGGGGATGCCTGGTTTAGAATCTTGCCACCACTGCTCCTGTTTTACAGGACTAAGATGCAGATTTGTGGATTAATCAGGTGATCCTCAAAATGAAACAGCTACAAAAAATTGTTAAGAACAGTCTACCTGACTGTGAAATTAAAGTACGGGAGAGGTGGGGAAACCTGTGGCTTTCCATATGTTGCTGGACTTCAGCTCCTTCAGTCCCAGTAGCAGAGGGAACAGCTGGGAGTTGTAATCTGTCAACATCTGGAGGGCCAAACTTTCCCCATCCCTGTATTAGAAGAAAACAATGAAGCCTGCAGTCCTATACCCATTTCAATGGGAGTAAGATCCATTGAACTCAATGGGGCTCACTTTGTTCTGAGTAGACATGAATGTGCTACAAATGTCTTCACATGGCGTAATGTTAATCATGTGACAAGCCGTTCATGTGTATTAGTTTGCCTTCAACCAGAGGAACAATTTTCACCACAAGAATACAAGGGCAAGCTACTCCGCCCCAAAGTCTTGAAATAGCCCCCCCCCGCCGCCGCCCAAAAGCCAGCTTCACAAAGGCATGCCTACCATGAAACAATGTAAGGCAGCTGCTTCAGTCAGAAGATGGACAGATTTGGGAGGTCGATAAAGGGAAGGAGAAAAATCTGAACTGGGTTGCAAATCAATGAGAGATTCTTCAAACAAGACCCAGTGAAATGGATGGGATTTTCACCCAGCTTCCATTGATTTTGATAGGGATTACATGAGACACCTTCCTGATGGAATGTGCCTCCATACTTGTGTGTGTAGAAGTGCATGACCCTTAGTAATGGGTTTTTGAAGGAAAAAGCAAATGAAATGAAGAGTGACAACAGGTCTAGATGTTACCTTAACTAATTCATAGAGATTCAAGGCAGTGTTTGGAATTACCGAAGCTTGCAAGTCAATGTAGAGATGTTAAACCATCTGGCTGGAGAGCCAACTGCCTGGATTTGGGAAATGCTTTTTATTCTTTTAAAAAAAGAGTCCATGTTTGTATGCAAAGAACAGTATAGTCTACAATCTGCACATGGGGAAAAATGGATTGCCTATGGAACAGACGCTCTCTTGGGGCATAAACGTTCCATGATTAGTTGTGTTCCATGATCAGAAATAGGGACCCAGGTGGCGCTGTGCGTTAAACCACAGAGTCTAGGGCTTGCTGATCAGAAGGTCGGCGGTTCGAATCCCTGCAATGGGGTGAGCTCGGTCCCAGCTCCTGCCCACCTAAGCATGTCAAAGTGCAAGTAGATAAATAGGTACCGCTCCGGCGGGAAGGTAAACGGTGTTTCCGTGCACTGCTCTGGTTCACCAGAAGCAGCTTTGTCATGCTGGCCACATGACCCGGAAGCTGTCTGCGGACAAACGCCGGCTCCCTCGGCCTATAGAGCGAGATGAGCGCCGCAACCCCAGAGTCGGACACGACTGGACCTAATGGTCAGGGGCGCCTTTACCTTTACCTTATGATCAGAAATGGCTTGCAAGACTTGTCTCCAGAGGTGGTCTGCTAGATGCTCTTTCCCAGTTCAACCTATATGCATATGCTGCAGAGAAGGATGTAGTCCCAGGGCCTTTTCCATAAAGGAGGTTTGGGGGACTTCAGCTCAGCCCCATGGCAGTTGTGCTGTGGGATCTCCACCTTGTCTCCTGTGCTCTTTTACATCTAGGTGAAACTGATGGGAGAGTTCATAAAAGGATCTGGAGTAATGTGTCATTGACACCCAGTTCTACTCCTCATATTGATTACGATCAGATAAAGCAGTGCAGGTGCTGGAGGCACTGATGGGCTGGATGAGGGCCAATAGGTTGAAGCTGAATCCTGACAGGATGGAATTTTGTCTGGAATTTTGAGAAACAGCCTGTTCTAGATGGGGTTACACTTCCTTTGAAGGATCAGGAATGTAGCTTGGGGATGCTACACTATCACTGAAGGCCCAGGTGACATCAGTGTCTTTTCCCAACTCTAGGTAGTTCATGAACTTTGGGCATTTCTGGATCAGGATAATCCAGCCATAGTTATCCATGCTTTGGTAATCTCTGTAAAAGATTACTGTCCGTGATACTTTAAAATTGGTCTGGAAATTACAGCAGATGCAAAATGCTGCCCCTAGAGGCAGTGAGGAGGACTGATTTTGAAGATGTTGCACTGGTACTGTATGTTTAGTGGTCCAAGTTAAGGCATTGACCTTAGTGTTTAAACCCTAAATTACTTAGATCTGGGATACTTGAAGGAATGCCTCTTGCAAGATCATCCTGCCTGTGTATTCAGATCTGCAGGAAAAACAGTGACCCAGAATAGGGCCTATTCTGTGATAGCATTCCAGCTGTGGAACTCACTCTCTTGTAAGTAGGTGGCTTTCAGTACCTAAATGTATAAAAGGTAAAGGGTAAAGGGACCCCTGACCATTAGGTCCAGTCGTGACCGACTCTGGGGTTGCGCGCTCATCTCGCATTATTGGCCGAGGGAGCCGGCGTATAGCTTCCAGGTCATGTGGCCAGCATGACAAAGCCGCTTCTGGCAAACCAGAGCAGCACACAGAAACGCCGTTTACCTTCCCGCTGTAGCGGTTCCTATTTATCTACTTGCATTTTGACGTGCTTTCGAACTGCTAGGTTGGCAGGAGCTGGGACCAAGCAACGGGAGCTCACCCCATCACAGGGATTCGAACCGCCGACCTTCTGATCAGCAAGCTCTAGGCTCAGTGGTTTAACCACAGCGCCACCTGGGTCTTACCTAAATGTATATAGCTCCCTAATTCAAGAGACTTGCAGTGCAATTCTATGCATGTCAGTAGACATGCACTCTTACTTGGGAGGAAGTCAGTTGAGCTTGTTGTTGTTTAGTCGTTTAGTCGTTTAGTCGTGTCCGACTCTTCGTGACCCCATGGACCAGAGCATGCCAGGCACTCCTGTCTTCCACTGCCTCCTGCAGTTTGCTCAGACTCATGTTCAGCTTCAAGAACACTGTCCAACCATCTCATCCTCTGTCATCCCCTTCTCCTTGTGCCCTCAATCTTTCCCAACATCAGGGGAGTAAGTAAAGCTCAACTGACTTACTCCCAGGTAAGAGTGTATAGGATTACAACCTTGTGGATATATAAACCACAAACATAAGACATCAATTCACACATCTAGCAAAGTGGAATCCGGCAATGGATGTTTGTTATTCTTTAAGGTGCCAGAAGACTGGTTTTTTTTGTTTTTTGCTAAAACAGATAATCAAGGCCAACCTCTCTGGAATTCCCCAGCCTTAAATCCATTACCTGAAAATATTATCATGGATTTCAGTGGAGCTTTGTTTCAAATCAGTGTGCTTAGGATCACTCCATAAAACTGTTTGAGGAACTTAGGTTTAGGACAACATATCTGTTTCCTCTTCAGGGTTACAACAAGTGCATCCATCTGCAAAGATAATCTGGCATTTTGAATAACTTCACACTTAAGCCCTGTCAATTTGATCTCCCAAGGTTAATTGATTATTACCATAGTACTGCCAGAAAAGATCAGAGTGCTTACATCTTTTCATTAATCCTTTGCCATTCAGGGAGAGGATGTAAAAGAAGCCTATAGTGCTTTGGGTTTTACAGTTTCCAAGTCTACCGCCCATACTCCAGACTTGTATTTATTATAGCTGACGAATCTTCTCATCAGTGACAGTTTGTCATGCACACAAACCAACAACACACAGTATCATGTTTCCGGTAAAAAGGCTAAAAAGCAAACAAAGGTCAGTGCATCAAGGTTATTAAGGAGGAAAGGCAAAAAACTAAAACTGTCTAAATCTGAGAAGGATGGGGGAGGGGAGTCCAATAACATGCTTGAATCCCAGTTCTTTCTTAAAGCTGACATTCAGCATTTTTGCCTTGGTAAAAGCCCGTCAGCATTCAACAATGCCTCTCAGGGGTGTTTTAGTAGAGATGAGCTTTATCAGCAATTGCATATTTGTTATTGACATCATTCTTTTCAGTGGCCTAGATGGGCACAATGGGGGATTAACCCTCATGCAAGGCAGTGTGACAACTCAGTTGAAAAACAGAACCTGGTCAAATGTCAGTTCTAAAAAAACTGCTGTTGTAGAGAAACTCCTTTTTTTTAAAAAAAGCATTGCTGTGTTTGCTGGAAACCTACATTTATTTTAAACGATTGCCAGTGGTGTTTTTCAGTTTGGAAACAAACAAACAATCCTCATACAGAGAAGCTGGAAATGAGAAAAAGATAACGGAGTTCTATTTTACCTTGCATTTGGTCTTCCTATTATGATGGAAGTTTCCATTATTATTATTTTAAAAAGGTCAAGCGAGTTTGTTGCTTTTATAACCTGCCAGCCTCCCCTCTAAAGAGCTCGGACCAGTGCTTTGACATGACAACCGCCCCCCCCCCCCGTGCCATGAGGTAGTTTCGGCTGTGTGAGATACTGACTTGCTCAAGATTACCTAGTGAGTGTCATTGCATGTTATAAGAAGAATGGGTCTGAATATGGCAGCACTGGGCCTGGTTCCTCGCAGACCTGCCTCAATGACTAGTACAATTTACTCCATGTCTTGACGTGATTACGCTGTGGGTTTTCTCACCCATACTGGTGTGGAATGAAGAAATGCACAGTGGAATGATCTCCCTCCTGCCATTTCATAGCTTACTGGAGATTTGTACCTATGTTTCTCACATTTACCCAGCATGCTAGCAACTGGACTGACCCCACCTACACTGTACATTTAAAATACCATAAAACCACAATCCTGGGAACAGTAGCTTGTTAAGGGTGCTGGGAATTGTTAGGAGATCCCATCCCCCCTCACAGAGCTGCAATTTCTAGAGTGGGTTAACAATCAATCTCTCTTCCCAGGGAACTCTGCAAATGTATGGGAGGTGGTGTGGAGGGGGGGTCTCCTAATAGCTCTTGGTTCCCTTAACAAACTACAGTTCCCAGAATTTGCTTTAAATGTACAGTGCACTGGAGCGGGGGGGGGGAATGATCTCAGTTATTTTATTTTATTTTAATAAAGGCTAATTAGTCTAAGATTTTGGACATATTGTTTTGTGGGCAAACATCTTGGGGCCACGTGACATTGGTGGAGGTGGCCTGAGGAAAAATGGTTGGAGTAACATATGAGACTAACCTTTGATTGGTAGGCTGTATTTAAGCTGTGCAAAAGTCTGTGGTTCCCACACATGTTCTCCTCTCTGTCTTTAATCCAGGGGCATAAGAGGCATAATTGAAAGACACATTCTAGCCAGGCAAAATCACTGAAGGAGGGTGTGGAGCAGGGCTGGTGAGAAGGCTAGCCTGACCACCTGTACTCTGGGAACATAATTATTAGCTAATAATAACAGCCAAAGCATCTTTCAACACTATGTCATCTTCAGTCAACAATGCCCTTTTGCATTCTCCATAAGACAAACAGGTCAGGCTCTATGCAAAATAATATGATACCAGAATACAAATCTAGACACAAATCTAACATTAGGAAACACAATATTCAAAAACTAGCAGGAGAACAGCTCAGCCTCCCTTGCTGACCTGAATGTGCCCATTTTTAAACAAAGAAACAAGGGGAGACAGACTAATCAAAGTTCAATTCTATCACCTCTGGATTAAATTGAGATAATTCCTTTCCCCCTTGCCACAGGTATTAATTAACATAGCAATGCTAGGGAAAAATTGTATCATTTTCAGTTACTGCTGTTGTGAATTATCATTGTGCTTATTTTGCATACGTTTTAACATGAATGTAATTGACAATTTTATTCGTCTGTGGCACAATAGCCATTGCAAAGTGCTGAAATGCAAATTTATAGTACCTGCAAAAACAAAACAGTAGCAAACCTAGACATATGCTTGGACAAATACAAAGGGACAGAACACAGCAGTGATAACAACTCTAATAGTAGATAACACTAATAATTATCAATACAAACCAAGGTTAACAATAGCATCAAAAAACAGCATACAAATACAAATCAATATGGCTAACCTAATCCAAAACACCCACACACCCCACTCACACATGAAAACTAAGACCACCACAGCCAACCACAAGTGAACAACCACACCCTAGGCCAACCCCAACCTCTATCACCACCAAAGGAACACAAGTGAACAGCAGAGAACCTGCACAAGCAACGCTGACACAAACCCCCACATATATTAAGTAAATAGGGACCCAGGTGGCGCCGTGGGTTAAACCACAGAGTCTAGGGCTTGCTGATCAGAAGGTCGACGGTTCAAATCCCTGCAACGGGGTGAGCTCCTGTTGCTCGGTCCCAGCTCCTGCCCACCTTGCAGTTCGAAAGCACATCAAAGTGCAAGTAGATAAATAGGGACCGCTCCGGCGGGAAGGTAAACGGCGTTTCCGTGCGCTGCTCTGGTTCGCCAGAAGCAGCTTTGTCATGCTGGCCACATGACCCGGAAGCTGTCTGCGGACAAACGCCGGCTCCCTTGGCCTATAGAGCGAGATGAGCGCCGCAACCCCAGAGTCGGACATGACTGGACCTGATGGTCAGGGGCCCCTTTCTTATATTAAGTAAATAGAAACATCGCCACCCGACCCCACCCCCACTCATCTCCCCCCCACTCATCTCCCCCCCACTCATCTCCCCCCTCCACCTCTTTCCCCCTTTTCTCCCTAATGTCTCAACAAATGAAACCGATTTGTAAAAAAAAAAAAAAGTTACATGGAAAATCTTTAATAAAAATACAAAACGAACAAAAACAATAGCATCAAAATACTACTGCCGATGGCCCTCTTTGCAGTCCACAGCAGACATATTTAGAAAATTGTGATTAGTTTTTTTTAGCTGCTACCGTAAAGCTGGCAATGATGCTTGAAACAATTTTATTGTGGTCTGCCAATAGATCACAAAAAAACATCACTCATGGTCCAACCAGCACTTGCTCTCAAGAGGTCTCCCCAAAATGAGATCTGAGATCTCTATACAAGGGGGAAAGCCTCCTGGGTACCACAAGGGCAAAGAATCACATCTCTGCTATGCATAGGGAATCCCTTTATGCTTTCCCTCCAAATAAGCTGAATACTTTGTTTGGAAATGAAAGAAAGCTTTTCTAAGGGCATCAAAAGTTAAGCTCTGAAATCTATTGTTGCAAATATCAATATCTCTTCAATGAACTTAAACCAAGGGAAAAATGCTTAGAATTGGCTGGCAAGTACATTTTCCTGAGAATCTACATCAAAAAATCCCGTTTCTGATGAAGAATCTTCCCTTATCAACTAGGGAAGTCTGAGCATTCTCAGAGTAAGATTGTGACAATGTTAACCAGCAGTGGGCCCACCTACCCTTAGCAAGTTGTCCAGTGAAACACTGTTTTGCCAAAGTATAGTCTGCGAAAGCTTATTCTGTAATAGATTTGGTAGTATTTAAGGTGCCACAATGCACTTTCTAGTTTTTATTCTGGGAGAACCAATGTGCAAATGCAGCTCTCCTTGTGCAGAAAAAGTTCCCCTGTTCATTTCAGAGGAGGCAAGCTAACCAGTACCCATATTCCTTGCTTCTTACTGTTTTTGGAAAGGAAAGCCCTGCACTCCTTACCTACATGAGATAAAACTAGAACCACAGGTTCAATTTAATAATGACTTGTTACAGCGAATTTTACCTGGTATTACTGCCAATGGGTTCAGTTTGAATTTGTTCCTTTTTCTGTGTTCTCTCCAGGCAAGGTGGGGAAAAGGGGGAAGCCAAAGTAATTTGGGTGAGGGGGGGAGCAATTCAGGGTATCGAAATTAAGATGTGTGTAAATTAAACACATGTGAAGTGCACAATATGTGGCAAATTAGTACAGAAAATACTGGAAAAAATATGTGCATCTTCAGGGTTTGCCTGCTCACCATGATGTGACAGGTATTATTGCCCTTTGTACAATTATTTAAACCCTGTAGGAATTCCCAGTGTCAGGGTATGTCAGCGTACTGTTATTAGACAAGTTTAATTAGGATCTACCCTGCTGCTCCTAACAAGTATTTAATTAACTTCTAGGCAGGGTAATTAGCTTTTAGATTGTGGCTGATTTTCTGTCTCACCTTCTGTTGACACTTGGCCTCCACTAAGGCAGCCTGCTTTGCTGACAGTGTAATGGATAGTATCTTTGGGAAGCCTAATATCAAGCCTGACTAGTCTAATAAAAAAAGAAGAAGATGAAGATAAAAGACGAAATAATGACTGTCAGGGTCATGGTCCGAGAGTGCTACAAAAGGCCATAGATCAGACAGGCAGACACAAAAGCCCGCTAAAAGGAAGGAGGAAAAGAACAATTTGACCTTACGTACTTCAGGAAAATAGAAATAATTGGACAAGATGTGTGTGTGTGAGAGAGAGAGAGAGTGAGAGAGAGAGAAGGGGGGGAAGGAAACAGGAGGAAAGTGTAAAGTATTTTGAATATACTGAATGTAGCTATTAAGAATCTGTAGTTAGCGGCATTTGAAAAAAATATATTGTTCTAGAGTTTTCACCCTATATATTATTAGGCAAATAAAAGGGAGTGGTTTGAACCTTTATTGTAAGATGCAATCTATTTCTATCCTTCATCAAAATAAAAATGCTGGGAGAAAGTGAACATTAAACAAAATTAGCAGACTGTACAAATGAGCCTTACCGAAACTGGTTGCTGTTTAACCCCTTAAACCTCACCTGAAAATGTAGTGGAATTCAGAGACTGTGTTTTTGATCTGCTCCGTAGAATTCTTTTAGCCATTCCTGACATATCATTAAAAATAATGGCTCTGCATTCAGGAACACAGCTATGCAAAAATTTGGAACTAGGGGGGGGTGGGAGCTCTGAGGAGCTTGCAAAACCCTTCCCCTGTCATTAGGACAAAAGGCTTGTAATTTTCTTTCATTTTGAAAAGCAGGATTTTTTTTAAGTCTTAATTTTTGCAGAGTGCCCCAGGTATCTAAGTGTTGGTACTCCATGCCTCCTTTAGTAACAGAATTTCAACAGCATTGCTCCAAAACATTAACAGTTGACAAAAGTATTACCACTGAGTTTGGGGTTATTATAAAACACACACACACACACACACACACACACACACACACACACACCCTTGATCAGAGCACATGAGGGAGAAATTCTGATTATGAAGTCTTGGTACAGGGTTGTTGTTTTTTTATTCAAAAAACCCCTGACATTATGAAATATATTGTTGCACGCCACACCTCTCTCTGAGTGGTGCAACATTTCAGGTGGTCCAAGTGCTTACCCAGGATTTGTGTTTCCTTTGGAATGAGGGACAGTGGAGGAGACTGTGGTGTCTTTACGGTATAAGGTGTATGGGGTGTTAGGGGAGGGGTAATACCTCAGTGGGGGACACATTGCGCTGCTTCTGGGACTGTTTGTCCACCTTTGGTCCACACACCCTGCACTTAGCTCTCATCTGTGGCTCCTAGAGGCTGTCAGCATGTGAGAGTGGCCAGACTCCAGGAACGGCTTCGATTGGCCAGCTAAAGCAGGTGAAGGGTAGCCAATGGGTCTCAAACTCTTGGTGAATTAGGGACTTCCCCTGCATGTGAAGACAGGCTCTGGCAGATTGAGCGGACGAGGGCCAATAGCGGGTCCAAAAGTCAAGAACTGGTTTTTTTTTTTTGTGTGTGTGTGTGTGTGTGCACCAACGTTTTAATGGTTTTCCCTTCCGCTGTGCTGGGACATTCAGCACAGTACTCATCATGCCAGTTTCCATTGAGGAAGAGAGTATTGGAGACACCTGGCGTCTTGATAGCCTGTTTATATGGGCCTTTATTCCTTACAGAAATAAGTAGAATCATAGAATCATAGAGTTGGAAGAGACCACAAGGGCCATCCAGTCCAACGCCCTGCCAAGCAGGAAACACCATCAAAGCATTCTTGACATATGGATGTCAAGCCTCTGCTTAAAGACCTCCAAAGAAGGAGACTCCACCACACTCCTTGGCAGCAAATTCCACTGTAGAACAGCTCTTACTGTCAGGAAGTTCTTCCTAATGTTTAGGTGGAATCCTCTTTCTTGAAGTTTGAATCCATTGCTCCGTGTCCGCTTCTCTGGAGCAGCAGAAAACAACCTTTCACCCTCCTCTATATGGCATCCTTTAATATATTTGAACATGGCTATCATATCACCCCTTAACCTTCTCTTCTCCAGGCTAAACATACCGAGCTCCCTAAGCCGTTCCTCATAAGGCATCGTTTCCAGGCCTTTGACCATTTTGGTTGCCCTCCTCTGGACACGTTCCAGCTTGTCAGTATCCTTCTTGAACTGTGGTGACCAGAACTGGACACAGTACTCCAGGTGAGGTCTGACCAGAGCAGAATACAGTGGTACTATTACTTCCCTTGATCTAGACGCTATACTCCTATTGATGCAGCCCATCAATAGTAAATAAAAATCACATAGACAGCTTTTTTTCACAGCAGTGCACAAACCACAAACCCCTCATAAAAGCAGTGGGCAGTATAAAACAAACCATGAATACCTTACAAGGTGCCACTGCACTTAAAATGCCAAGTCAGACAAAGCTAACAGACCAGGGGTGGTCTTCCCACCTGCCACCAAAGGACTGCATTGCTTTGAGGCTAATAGTTGGGGCCTCCATGCTGGTGGTGGGTGGAGCTGGAAACAAACATGTTCCCACCACAAAAATTCCCAGAATTCACCCACCCCAAAAGATTAAAGCCAGTCTTTGATGGGAAGGGAGCATTTTTTTATAATATTTTAAAAAACCTTCTCCCTCTCAAACTCACCAAAATAGCTGGGCTGTTTACTTTGGCCCAGCATTACCATAAATACTGACTCATGGAAGCTGGTTTTCTTCCACAGAACATCTTGCTGTGTTGGCTTACAAAAGCCTCTGCATCCTGCACCCAGGGTATGCAGTAATCCAATGATGGTTTTGATTGTGCATGTTCCCCATAACAAAAGCCTCTGTCAAGGCTGAAATGTAGGCTGCTGTCAGATTTGAGTCAGGAGCTGGAAACCAGGAATTCAGCCCAGGAGTCAAAGCCAGGGGTGAGAGCCAAGGAACATGCCAGAGCCAAGAAGACATTGACAAAGGTGCTAGCCCAATCAGGATGCCTTTTATAGCACTTCCTGTCCAGGAGGCCCCAGTCACTCTGTGTGTGTGTGTGTGTAGGTCACAGTAAAAAACCAGAAACCATATCACTGGCAGATGATGTTCCTAGTTGCAGTTCTGACAATCATAGCTCACGACGTGTGGCAGGAGGGCAGGCACTGAGGGGTGTGGGGGGGTGGAGCTTTGTTTGTCATGTGACCTCTTTTAAGCCCCCCCCCCCCAAGCTAGACTGCTGTCCCCAGTTAGAGTGGAGGACTCAGCCCTGTTGTTAGTGTCAAATATTCAACTGCCCGCCTGGTTGGGTTTTCTACCAGGCACCATTTTGTTCTTTGCCTCAGGCAACAGTTCTCCTTAGATATGTTTTTTTTGTTTTTGTTTTGACGATCAAGCATCATATAAAATTTGTTTTTTTAAAAAAATGTATTGGGCCCAAACTGAAGGTTTAAATTTCTAGCCTTTGCACTTTCTGGCAACCAGTTCCTTTCCTTCTGGCTCTCTTCTGAACTGGTGACCAACACTGCTAAAAGCCAACATTGATGATGATCTCTTTAGGAGGCACACACGTAGAATAATAGAATCATAGAGTTGGTAGGGACCATGAGGGTCAATTAGTCCAAGCCCCTGCAATTCAGGAATCTTTTGTCCAGCATGGGCTTGAACCCCTGACCCTGAGATTAAGAGTCTCATGCTGTATCAATTGAGCTATCTATGACTTTTTTCTGTGGCACAGCTAAAGCAGGATACTATGTCCAGTAAACACTGGGCAAGGGAGCTGTACATGACTAGAATGGCTACAAGGGGCATTAGTGCTGAAATGAATAATTGGCATGCTATGCGGATTAGTAATTAGTGCTGTTTGATGGCTCACATGCAGTCGTATGTAGTATTTTACAGCTGAATGTTTGAGATTTCATTTTTATACCAGCCAAAGAGACTACAAGGAAGAAAAGCCCATAAAACTCAAGCACGCTAATTTTAAAAGTTCACATTCCAAATTTTAATTTCAAGTTTTTCATTCAAACCATGAATGGTGTAGTTGGGAATCTGAAGGAATTCGAGATATTTCCAAACATTCATTTCTACTGTCACCCATTAAATGTGACCTACAGTTGTGCCCTGTTCTTCATGTACACTGCTTGAAAAAAGCCCTATATATATATTTCTATTTTAACCTTTTCCTGAAATATATTGGAAGGTCTATTAAAACATTGCATAGCTTTCTAAAAGTAGAGCAAATTTTTTTTAAAGTAGTTTTTTTTAAAAAAAAAAACACAGCAACAACGTATCGTGCAACAGTAATGCAGGCTGAATGAGCCCACCATTTTTCATCTTTTCAAGCCTGCCAATATTTAAATCTTTGAACATTTCTGGAATGACTTATAGAATTAGAAGGGTCTCTGCCAGTTTATCAATTTTAGTTAGCAATGAGAACCCTCTCATTGAATGTTAGGCTTGGAGGCCTTCCCTATGGAGGTAATAATCTCTTTTCCCAACAGACAGTGGCTGCCAACTGGCTCATGGGATTGACAGGTAGAATTGTACCTACAGGCCACCTTGCCGAACCTATAGCAATTTGTTCCGAAGCTGGAACACTGACTGCTATGAGGTACTTCTCCTTAATTCAGGAGAGGGGAAGCTGGCAGGAGAATGGTTGCACCTGCCAAGGTTTATAGGGTTTAGCAGCTAGCAGGAAGCCAAAAGCAATGCAAAGAAGATTTCCTACAATTGGCAACTTCTCTCAGCTTCTCACAGCATGAAATATTTGCATTTCCCCCACCTTCAACTTTTATAGTACAGTACATGAAAACTGCGATTAGGTGAAATGAACTACATAGTTCCGTTCTGAGCTTAAATCCCAGGCTCAATTCCATTTGTTTTGTTTTAAATGAAGTTGCATTTCACGACTGTGTGTTGTAGGCCACTACCATTTACTCAGAGTAGTTCCATTGAAATTGAGGGACCTAAGTTAGTCATCATGGTCATTAATTTCAATGGCTTTGCTCTCAGTAAAAGTTAGTGGAATACAACCCAGAATCCTACCAAGCTGGCCGACAACAAATATGAGGAAAAACAACAGCCACCAAACTGGGGTAACACCACTGAGAGGGCCAGGAGACAGAAAGAGGGAGGAACCTATATGTACGGGAAATGTACTACACTGGTACCTTGGGTTAAGATCTTAATTCGTTCCGGAGGTATGTTCTTAACCTGAAGCTGTTCTTAACTTGAGGTACCACTTTAGCTAATGGGGCCTCCCGCCACCACCGCCGCACGATTTCTGTTCTCATCCTGAAGCAAAGTTTTTAACCCAAGGCACTATTTCTGGGTTAGTGGAGTCTGTAACCTGGAGCGTCTGTAACCCGAAGTACCACTGTATTTAAAAGTATATTTCTAGCACCTGGAAGTCTTTTTCCTCTCTCCCCCCCCCCGCAATAAATACAAACAAAAAAAATCGTAATGTCAACAATAAAATACAATTTAAAACCACAAATTAGAAATACCACCCTCCCCACACCCAGCAATGGCCACAGTTCACAAAGCATTTAAAACACACTTCAGACCAGCATATTGGGAATCTAAAGGCCAGTAAGACAGCAGCATAATCAATAAGATAATCTCAGTTAAAAGCCATTTGAAACAGATATATCTTCAGAGCATTTTTGAAGACCCAAACTGATGAGGACAACCATACATCCCTTGCAGGGCCGTCTTAAGCATATCTGGCGCCGTGGTGCAAAGATCCCTCTGGCGCCCCTCCACCCCGTTTCGCAGCGCGGCTGCAGCGGCCACAGCAGCACGGTGCCCCCCTTTCTAAGGTTGTTTGCTGTGGACCCAGCCTTGCCTTAGAGCCGGCCCTGATCCCTGATCTGTTCTAAAATCTGCTACACTTTTGATGAAATGCAAAAGAACTGCACTTAAATGAACTAACATTCAGCATTCTTGTGATATCACCATTCTAGCAATACTTTGATTTTTTAGAAATGAATTATCAGAACTTTTACCGTACTCCCCCCCCCCCATTTTTTTTAACCCTGGCAATTTCACAGGGTTGATCTCAGTGGACAGGTAAGAGGCCCTTGTGGGACTCAAGGTAGCTTAGAATGTTTGTTTAGTTCATTTCAATAATTTAAATGGTGTCAAATGCTTTTCGGTACGTACAAGGCATTCTTCCCAGTTTCCTAGGAGCTCTTAATGCTACACAGAAGCAAATGATTAGGTGAAATGGCAAAGTATATTAGTACGGCTGCTGTAAAATCTCCCAGAAGCTTTCGTATCTGGTCTGTGTTGGTAAAAGGATACTGAGCTGGAGAGGCCATTGTACGGCTGTGCGACGGCTGTCCTTTTTTTTCTGTCTCTTGCACGTGTGAAACTCTGCAGGTGATGATTCCAAAAGGACGAAACCTGCACATGATGCTCTTATGGTTTTGCCTGCTATAGATACCGCAGCCCACGGAAAATTAAACCACAATCAGATGGATACATTTCTATAACCAGTCATTTCAAAACTTGCATCACAAATTAATGTATTCTGCATCAATAAAAGAACCTGATTTTGTGCTTTGAATCCAGTCCTTTGCCTTCTGTTTGCTACACAATGCCATCTGACTCCTTTAAAAAAATGCTTTTCCTCCCCCTCCCCTTTCCCAACAGCTGCACCTGCTCTGCTTCAGAAATATCACTGAGTGTAAATCTTGGACTTGTTCTGTCTACTCTGATGCTAATGCTGCCATTGGCTGGGAAGAGCAAAGAAAGCAAAGTGTAATCCTGCATCAAAAGAAAGAAAAGGTGCATTCAAAAGCTCATTAAATATATATTTTAACATCAGAGGAAAACATGAATACAGTCCCCCCCTACTTTAAATAATTAGGAGTGAGCACAACGTTTTGCAACATTTTTAGGTGGTAGCAAAAAGCATGCTCCCACCCAGTCAGTTATTTCTTTTGGTGTGGGAGGGGGGGACATGCCAAAAAGGAATCAAAAGTGTGAAAATTTTGCATTGCAGGCAGCAATTGCTTTCAGTCTTAATTGACTTCCTTTCCCCACAGTGACTGCATCGCATGGTGATATCATTTATGGATCTGTAGTCTCATGACACTGTCATGTTCACAATGCAATCTCTAATTGGCTTGGATTACTTGAGGGAGGAGAAATAGGGAGAAAGTTATGGTGAAACAGCAGTCGAGAAGGGGAAACAGTGGCTGTGAAGACCTAGGAAAGGCCATGATCAAGAGGCAGAATTCAGGCATGTGGTGGAGGGGATTCTACCTTAAGGAAGGAATAATGGAGACTAATGGAATCTAGCAGATTCCTGAATATATTGAGGGCTTTTCTGGTGGATAGAGCTGGTGATCCAATCAAAGCTTGCTGTTGGATGGCAAGATGAGTAGAGCTATCAACCCAATTGCTCCTCCTCATGGTTCTATCGAGTGCTGCATAGTCTTTGCTACTCCTTGGTTTACTGAGAAACTGTGGTTAATAATAAAATCATAGTACTGTATTGAAGAGGTGGAAGGGACCGTGGGGGATCATCCAGCCCAGCCCCCTGCAATGCAGGAGTCTTTTGCCCAACGTGGGGCTCGAACCCACAACCCTGAGAGTCTCATGCTCTACTAACTGAGCTACTGTATCTGGTTCTTCAATTAATCAGACTAGGAGGGAACTTGACTGGCGTCTCTCTGGAGCACTCAGCAGCAGGTTGTGAGCCATTTGTATGGCACTTTGAGAATAAAGTCATGCAGATGCGTAGTGCTTGAGTTGTCACAGCTGCTGCAGCCCAAACTGAGATGTCTGATACAAAAGTTGGGCACCAAGCCCCCACTTTCTGCTGAGCGGTAGCAAGACTCCAGGGGGTTTCTCGTGTTCACCCAGGGTCTCTGTTCCTTTGAGAATCAAGACGAGGCGGAGACTGTTGTAGCTTTATGAATTTGTCCGCCCCTCCTTCTTCCCAGCACACCTTGCTAAAGACACTCTTTTCCTGTCACCTCACCTGTCTGGACACCCCATCACCTTGGCAACCTCTTTCTGCCCAGGGCTAGGGATTTCTCTTAGATGCCTTTCAATACCTTTTGTCATGCTAACGGCTTAGCTTATCCCCAGTCAGCTACGTGAAGCTGTGTGGGCTTGCAATCCGATACTGAACGCAACAGTGCTTGGCTTAGTTTTAATTAACCAACTTTGCTTGCTTCATGAATTTATGAGTTTGCTCAAATTTCAGTTCTTTATTGACTGTAGAAATTGTGGCGAGTCTGCCCCACCCCCAAACTCAGAACATGTCCAAAGCCATGTCTTCCTACATTTTATGGGATCCATTTCATTTAATGCAGCCTGGTGCCTGGTGATATGGAGAGACCCAACTTCTTGCGCTCTTGAGCCCTGCCCATCCCGGCTGGTTAATTAAATGTTGTGATTTAACTGCATGGTATGGATGTGAGGTTAATATCTGGTTGTGTGAATCTCATTTATATCAATAGGACGGGAGTACGCCACCTCCTAATATTCCACAACCTTCTCATTCCTCCAGGGATATTCTTACCATGCAAGATCATAAGGGAAACACTTTTTCAACTCTAGTAAATCAGATTAATTCAAAGAAGCAGACAAAGGGAGGGAAAAGCCAATTTCTCACAGTGGATCAAACTGAAAATGTTCAGTCAACAATTAATTTGACTCTTGCTGGCTTTTAATAGCCCAAAGTTCTCCACTGAACAGATCACTGTGTGTGTGATCACACACACACACACACATATATATATTACAAAAAAAACCTTGATAAGTATGAAATTACATCTAATTACAAAGTTGGTGTAAATGAATGTAATCAGATAATTAAAATCAGTAATGACATATTTACAATAATAAATAATAATAAGTATAATAATAATAATTTATTTATATCTGGCCGGGCCTCCCCAACCACTCTGGGCAGCTTCCAACAGAAATATTAAAATACAATAATTTATTAAACATTAAAAGCTTCCCTAAATGGGGCTGCCTTCAGATGTCCTCTTGAAATGATGTTATTTTGATGTTGTTTTGGATTATAGTACTAAAAATTATAGTACCCAAAATTTTGAGAAGGTCCTTTTATTTTCCTTGTCCTGTTCACATTTGAGGCTGAGAAACAGCTTCACCATCTCATGAATAGGCAGGAGATTCACCTGCCAAACGCTTCCTAGTTACACAGCTCTTAAAGGTAGGGGATGTCCATGCTAGTTTCCCTCCAACATGATAGCTAGACCTTCAAAAAGAGAAATGCAGGAGCTCATTTACCTCTCTTCTGATTTCTGCAGGGACTTTGTGTTGTTCAATGGGTAGGCAGATGAGCTTGGATAGTGTTGCTGCAATTTAGTGATGATAGCACTGCAGAGTAGCATATATCAGGACTATCAGTCATAGGTAGTTTGCTTTAAGTTCCTTCTCTCCGCAATACGGAACAACATTAATTGATGGTTACGGTATGTCAGAGTCCTGAGTGGGAACTACAGGTGCTGGCAGACTTCCCCAGGTCAGGTCTTGGAAATGGAATTTGGGGGCTCACTCATGTCTGCCTCCCAGGAGACAAGCACCTAAGAAGCTTCCAAAAACTCTCTTCTCTAGGTTAGATACAGTTTCAGCCAGAGGAGAGTTGAGTTTCCTGGCTCCGCTCCACTCAATCTCAGCAGCCCCTTGAAAGTCCACCCCAAACACCTCCCTTCCCTTCGTTTACCTTCCAAGTAGAGAAATGGAGTGTATGGGAAATTCAGATAGGGTGTTCTCCCCACCTGTCACCTCTCTCTCCTTGATGTCATGCTAATTGGTGTATATGTAATGGGAGAATGTGGGGTGGGGTGAGGGAAACCTTATTTAAACCCCCTGGCACCCTCCTGCCACGGCAGAAGCAAAACAGTCCAGCAGCACTTTAAAGGCTGGCAGATGTATTACTGCAAAAGTTATCGTGGTTTACCAAGAAAGAGACATCTCAGTGCTTCTTTTTTGGCCTGCTTTCCTGTCCCATACCTTTCCCCCTTATTTCAATCGAGTTCTTAAGTTTAAAAAGTTACTTCAGAACATTGTAGGTATATTGCTATAAAACTCAAGGTCTGATATTTCGTCTCCCTTTTTCCTGATGTAGATATTCCCTCAGTCCTTCTTCCCTGACAGGGAAGGGAACACCATTTTGAGGTTTGCCTCAAGTGCCCAGCCTTAGATTATAAGCCGCTTTGGGCACAGATTGGTTTATTTTATCAATTTGTAAAGTGCCCAGTATGTTTTAGGAGCTATGATTATAATAATGTTGGTACATCAGAGAGAACTCCTCACACAACAAACCCAGGGCCCCAGTGGTGACAGATGAATGAAAATGATTGCTCTTGGTTGAAACTTGGAAGTTTTGTTCTCTCACCAAAAAGAAAAGAGCTTATCAGTTTCCTGTTTCTCCCCAGTAAATGTCTCTATGGGAATTGTAAGGGGGAGGGAGGGAAGAGTGTTCATCAAATGAATTCTCCTCTGACAACTCTAGGTTTTGTTTCCTGCTTCTTTAGCAGCAGCAACATTATTTCTCTCTCTGCACAGTCTTAGTTTCAACAGGTTCCAAGATTCGAACTGGTCCAAGTACAAAGATGTATTCATTCCCATATTGCCACTATCACAGCCATAACTATCAAAGTGTTGCCAAGCCACTTCCGAGGTCAATTTGTGGCATAAATACCCTGTCAGGGGCACAATGATTTATTCATTCTCCTCAAAGATGAGTATCATATGGTGGGACTCATTATATGATTGATTTCACCTTATTTGAATGATTGCATTGCTGATGGTGGATGCAAAAGGAGGCATCTGAGCTCTGGGAAATATGTAGACACACAACACCAGAGGCCTTTTTCATGGGAGCACTTTTATTCACATAAAATGTGCATGGATTTTTTTCAATTTTTTTTTTTAAAGAGGGGTTTGCACTGATACAACCTAAGCAAAATGTTGGCACTTAGGGAGACATTTAGTGCTGCTATTTCCCATTATCATTCAGTTCTACCTTAAGGTAGCTGCATTTTGTTGTTGTTTCAACTTTATCCTAACAGGTGTGCTTCCTTGGTTTATTCTTCCCAATTCTACCTTAATTGATGAATTATCACTTGTTCCCGCAGGGTTGTAGCTAGTGAGTGATAAATGCCACAGTTAGCTTTTAGTATAATAACAACTATGCACAAACCAACCAAGACATTGTAACATGGGAAAACTTACAATGGCTCTCTTTGGGCTTTAGTAGCCCACACAATTACCATCCTGGCAAGAGGGAGAACACAGTTGTACTCACTGGCCCTGGCCCTGCCCTTTTTCTCACGCCCCTATTGTCCCGCTCAATACCGGTAGCCATCCATGAAATTGAGGAGATGGTCTGAAGCAGAGAGCCTGCTCTGCAGGCATAGACACCCAGAATGGTTTGGAATCCTGCTTGCAATAGGGTTCTAAACCATGCAGAGTTCTACATGCAGTGGTGTGGGTGGGACACCACAGAGTGGCATGGCATAGCAGAGCCAATCCGATGCTCCTTACATTAGGTGCCTGAGCTCCCTGCACCTCCCACCTCTCCCTTTGGTAAGTGCCAGCAAGGCACTGTGCTGGGCAGCCCAGGCTGGAGAGCAGTGGTATTTTACCAGGCTGCCTCAGAGGCAGCTACTGCTCTAGATGCTTCCTGACTTATGGATGGATGGATAGGGCAGCGCAGGGCTGGTAGAGAATGTCAGATGGGCAAATGTGTCAGTTCTGTTTCTCAATTTCCACATCAGTTTGCAATTGTGTGTGTGTGTGTGTGTGTGTGTGTGTGTGTGTGTGTGTGTAAATTTAGCAGCATTTTAATGCTAACCCTGGTGGCTATGTTCTACCTCTCCACATTTGGAGAGTTGTATGCTTCTGAACAGTTGCTGGGAACCTCAAGAGGGGAGAGTACTGTTGAACTCAGGTCCTGCTTGTAGGCTTCCCATAGGTATCTGGTTAGCCAGGATGAGAACAGGATGCTTGACTAGATGCAGAAGCCTCTTCTTATGTTCTGGTTTTATTTTATTTTTTTAAATCAAATGGAGATGAAATATTGCCTCCTTCGTTTTGTCCATTGTGAAATATGGCAACGGGCCAGATATGCTGGGATTGTTTCTCATGCACTGTAGTGCTTTTTCTTTTTGAAAAGATGGTACACACACACAAAGGTATAGAAACATCTGCACACATGCCCAGAATGGAAAATGATAGTGGAGGGTGGAGGAGGGGTGACTAAGAGGAAGAACAGAAAAAGCCAGCCCAGATACATTCCGTCAATGGATGGTGGAGGGCAAGTAGCAGAAGTGCAAAATAAATAATATTATGACCAGGTGGGAAAGGGGGTGGGATGGGAATGTGTGGAAGCTCGTTTGCCAGATGTTACATAGATAAGCTGAATGATACACTTGCACTGCAAAATATCTACTGTATTTGGAAACACATTTAATTTATCGGTTGATGGGTTGGAGGCAAATGTCACCATTCTCTCCTTGATATTGCAAGTATCTTGCAGCTGAGACAGAAGACCATTTAATCCCAGAAGACAGTTGAGTTGGACTGTGAGTTGCCTGGTGCTTCACAGCCTGGCTCTCATGCTTGCTCTTCTCTTCATTTCTTTTCATGGGGTCCTGCGTGTCTCCCTGCGACTTGGTAAAACAGAAGTCCCTCTTTCACTCAAATGTGCACATATGCAGTATTGATGTGTTTTGCCTCATGGGCCACACAGACATATTGCTGTGGCATTATCTCTTCGATCTTGAACCATTTATTATAGCTCTGGAGAACCCTGATATTAAACTGCTCTTTGAGTCTTATCCAGGCATAATGTGCTGTTCAACTGAAAGGCTGGCACTGTGAAGAAGATGCAGAGGGTGTAATCACAGCCATTACAGAGAGCCATCAATGTACCCAAACCTACACTTTCCACAGTCAGCAGTAGGCAGCTCGATGAAAAGGAACTATTAGAAACCAAACCTAGCACTCAATGTGTAATAAATGGCAAAAGGGAAAAATCTATTGCAGAACAGTTTCCGCTCAAAAAATAAGCGCAAAATGCTGTCATACAGAAAAGAGAAAAGATTCAGCAGTAGTTGGGAAAGGTCAACTTTTTCAGGATAAACTGTCAGAGCCTGAACTGGAAGCCTGCCACCTTGGAGCACTGCAGATTGCTTCGTAATGTCTCTTTTGGGCGATCCCATGTAACAAGGGCAAAATAGGAATATGCCCCCTCCTCCCCTTCCTTGTTTTTGAGTATATTGATCCCTGGGGCCATTTTAGTTAGCGATTAAATGAAACAAGAGCCATGGTTTCAAAGCAGTTAATGGCTTGTTCTCCCACTCACCTGTGGACTCACCTGTGGAAAGGCAGTATAAACATTATATGGGGGGGGGAATCAGCATGTGGACATGTTTATCTTCTGGAAGGCCAAGTAGGCCAGTTATGTGTCAGCAATATCAAAATGAATGGGTCTCTTCTCTTCACTTTATATACCCGAACATCCAACAAGATGTTTCAATACCAAGGGTCCAACAAAAGATTAGGGATACACAGATGAATCAAAGGGTGAACAGCAGCGCTGAGGCTGCATAAGCACCATATATTTAAAGTGCATGACTTTCCCCAAAGAATAATGAGAATTGGAGTTTTTAAGAAACAACAGCAGCAACATATTTTTATTAAAGATTTCTTGGTTTACAAAAGTATGTGCAATGCCTCTTTTTTCAAGTTACATTTTCTACAGATCAGTTTCATTTGTTGAGACATTAGTGTTACATTAGGAAGAAAAGGAGGAAAGAGTTGGAGGGGGGTTTGGGTTGGGTGGTAATGCTTTTATTCTACTTAGTGTACGTGTGGGGTTTTGAGTCACCGTCGCTTGTGCGGGTTCTCTTTACTACAGTCATACCTCGGTTTAAGTCCGCTGTGGTTTGACTACTCTCGGTTTGAGTACTCCGTGGACCCAGAAGTTTTTACTTACAGGTTCCGCAGCGTGCGAATGCGCAGAAGTGGCACTCCATTTAAGTACTGCTTGGGGAGCGAACGGCTCCCTGGAATCAATTGCATCCTTAAACCGAGGTACCACTGTATTCACTTGTATTCCTTTGGTGGTGAGAGAGGTTGGGGTTGGCCTAGGGTGTGGTTGTTTGTTTGTGATTGGCTGTGGTGAACTTTGTTTTCATGTGTGAGTGGGGTGGGGTGGGTGTTTTTGAATCAGGTTAGCCAGATTGCTTCATATGCTGTTGGCAGATTCTTGTCATTGTCTTGTTGGGCTGTGATGTGATAAAGGGGAGCCATACCGGGGTGAAGGCATCTTCTTCTATTTGTCCCCATCTCAGTTTCAGTTTATTGGTTAGTTTTTCTAGTAAGGCTGTTTCCCATACTATTTGATATCATTGGTCCATGGTTATTCCTGACAGATCTCTCCAGTGTCTGGCTATGTTTCTGGCTGCTGAGAGTAGGGGGGTTATGAGCTCTTTATGATGTGAGTGGGCATTATTATCTTGGAATATGTTTAGGAGGGCCAGTTGTAGGGTGACTTCTAATATTCGCTTAGTTATTTTGCATATTTCTTGTATGATTGTTGTCCAGAATAGTTGGATTTTGGGGCATTCCCACCACATGTGGAAGTATGTGCCTGTGAGATGCATCCTTTCCAACATTTGGGTGAGGTTCCTGGGCGTATTAGCACTAGTTTCCTTGGTGTTCGGTACCATTTGTACCGTAAGTGAGTTTCAGAGCGAGTTCTTTCCTTTTTGCTGATATAAGGACACTCTGTGTGTGGAAACTACAGTTCCCAGATTTTTTTTTTTGAGAAAGCCATGGCTGCTTAAAGTGGTATGATTCTGCTTTAAATGTTTAGTGCAGATGGAGCCTAAAACTCACTATCTTTCATTGCATTCTGTTCTCAGTTGTTCAAATTCATCCTCATCACCATTCTAATAAAAGCAGCCCAGAAAAGCAACTTGTACCCCAATACGAAACCCTCACTGCTTTTATAATTCCATGTTTTATTTAGGAGTTAATTTTCGAGCACCATTTCAAAGTGGCTTGACACGTGACTGTAGTTCTGATTTGGTTCCAGTTCCAGCAAACAAAGCTTCAGTAGCACAAGAATTTTAAAAATATATATAACTGTAATTCATATTATGCCGGTTTGCATATACTGTAGTGAATAATGTAATGAGGATATCGTATCCTAATCTTAAAAGTGTGTGTGTATGAATTCAGTTTTTATATCCATATCCCTTATTTATTCTGGGCCTTTTACCTGCTTAGTTGATGACATTGCTTTTGCCAACCTATCATATTTTTTTTAATAATGTTGCTTAAGGCACAACAGTTCCCCCCCCCCCACCCTAGACATGTATTTGTTTAGCGAGGCAAGCCTTCAGGTCGGGGACTCTGGCACACTCTCCAACATTTCTCCAATGAAAATAGGGACATCCTATTCTATTACTACTACTACTACTACTACTACTACTACTACTACTACTACTACTTATACCCCCAGCCACTCTGGGCGGCTTCCAACATATATAAAAACATAGTACAACATCAGACTTCCCTATATAGGGCTGCCTTCAGATTGCTCGGGGGTCAGATAACTCCATATGTTCCAACATTTCTCTGATGAAAATAAGGACGTCCCAAGGAAAAGTGGGACAAATCAGAAACTGGGACAGCTTCTGTAAACCCAGGACTGTCCCTGAAAACCAGGAAGACTTGGAGGGTCTGCTCTAGTCACCTTTTCCACGGTTGCTTTTTTCTTTTTTAAAAAAAGTGTCACCCCCTTTTAAAAAATAGTTGCCAGATTCACTCATCCTATCTCAGTGCTGGTTTGCATCTATACATTCACCTAGGGGAGAACAGACTGACTATCCAAGACTCACATGGCACATATGGTATTAAACTGTTAGGCTGGAAGATCTTTCGGTAATTTAATTCCTGAATTGGCTTAGATCTATAGCTCAGGTATTTGTTTTACCTCGTAGACAGGGTGATTTATGCTGCGGCTACAACGTGAACAGGGAGCCTGGGATGTGATACAGATGTGTTTCTGTCTGAAAATGAAAACTAATCTGACCTCATTAAGTCTGATGGTCTGTATGTGATGGTTCATTATCCACTGGAAATGTTTGAATTTGGTATTTGATCTATGCCATTGCCTCCCAGGCTCTTGATCTCCTTCCAGCATGTGATTTGTAGATAGAGTAAGTTCAACATTACGAGGCGGAACAGATTGAGAGGATCAGTCATTCCCCAATGGAAATGATAAACAACCTTTCACAACAATTATCTAGTTAAAACACCATTAACAATTAATGACATACATCGCCAAACTTATTGAACCCATTAAAGACTAATTTACTGGCTATAAAAATATGGCATTAAGAATTTATGGATCATTAGCTTTTATTCCAGGATAAAATATAGCTGACTGAAACTCTCAGAAATTGTTGAAAACAATCACTCATTAAAAAAAAACCCACATGAAATTAAATTATATCAATGTTAGAAGAAAAGGAAATGGGGCAAGTTTGTAAATGTTTGCACAGAAGACGCTAACGTTGTATGCTACTGAATGGGTGAAGATTGCGTTTTCAAACAAGATTGAAATCTACAATTAAATGATTCAAGCAAATTTTAATGTACAATAAAAAAAGCCATCCTTTTTAATGGAAAAAAAATTAGAAGATGACTGATCAAAATTCCGATCATGGTCTATTAATCACAGCCAGTTATTTTGGAACACTGTTAAGGAAATTAGAACAATGTTAAAGTTAGTTAATGAATTTCTTCGAGTACTTAATACTTAAGTTCATATTTAGCAGTTGTTCTAGCCTTATATGTCGGTCCGCTTGCTTTGCCTCTGGGCCAAAGCCTGATTAAATTTAAAAATAGCTATTGTTCTTTTTTTTTCTTTTTTCTTTTCTATCATCATTCATTAAAACTGGTCCATAAGGAAGTCCTTTCTACTTGTACTAGAAACATAGCTGCCAAGTTTTCCCTTTTCTCGCGAGGAAGCCTATTCAGCATAAGGGAATTTCCCTTAAAAAAAGGGAGTCCTTGGCAGCTATGTAGAAAAATGGTAGGCAAGTAAAAATTCTAAACCTCAGATCTCTCGGCTCATGGGAAGTGCACTATTTCTAAGTACGGTACTTTATTCATTGGAAATAGACTCTTGTTGCCATCTGATTGGCGTTTAAAGGTAAAGGTAAAGGGACCCCTGACCATTAGGTCCAGTCGTGACTGGCTCTGGGGTTGCGCGCTCATCTCGCATTATTGGCCGAGGGAGCCGGCGTATAGCTTCCAGGTCATGTGGCCAGCATGACAAAGCTGCTTCTGGCGAACCAGAGCAGCGCACGGAAATGTCGTTTACCTTTCCGCTGTAGCGGTACCTATTTATCTACTTGCACTTTGACGTGCTTTCGAACTGCTAGGTTGGCAGGAGATTGGCGTTTACCCATATGTAATTCCCACTGAAGCCAATAGCCTTCAAGCACAAGTAACTGGGCAAAGAACTGCAGCCTAGCTGTGACAACATTCACCCCTTGACCCTGCACTATATTTCCCTGCAGTGACAATGCAGTGCCACAATAGCACCAGTACAATGGCATTTGCCAGGGACAGCCCTGGATTTACAGAAGCCGTCCTGGTTTCCGATTTGATCCCGGAATGTCCTGCTTTTCCTTAGGACGTCCCTATTTTCATCAGAGAAATGTTGGAAGGTATGGAGTTATGTGAACCCCGAGTTAAGGGGAGATAACCTCTCGAAGACATCTGAAAGCAGCTCTGTATAGGGAAGTTTTTTATGTTTAAATTTTTATTATGTTTTTCTGTATGTTGGAAGCCTCCCAGAGTGGCTGGGGCAACACTCTGGGTGGCTTCTAACAGAAGATTAAAAATACATTAAAACATCAGCCATTAAAAACTTCCCTAAACAGGGCTGCCTTCTAAATGTCATATAGTTGTTTATTTCTTTGACATCTGATGGGAGGGAGGTACACGGGGTGGGCGGCACTACTGAGAAGGTCCTCTGCCTGGTTCCCTGTAGCTGTAGTTCCCTGTAGTTCCCAGTGAGGGAACCGCCAGAAGGCCCTCAGCACTGGACCTCAGTGTCCAGGCTGAACGATGGGGGTGGAGACGCTCCTTCAGGTATACTGGACCAAGGCCCTTTAAGGCTTTAAAGGTCAGCACCAACACTTTGAAATGTGCTCGGAAACGTACTGGGAGCCAATGTAGGTCTTTCAAGACTGGTGTTATGTGGTCTTGGCAGCAGCTCCCAGTCACCAGTCTAGCTGCCGCATTCTGGATTAGTTGTAGTTTCTGGGTCACCTTCAAAGGTATCCCCATGTAGAGCATGTTAAAGTAGTAATAAATAATAACAAGTATTATTATTATTATTATTATTATTATTATTATTATTATTATTCAATAGGACATCCTTGTTAGACATGTGCCTCTTCAACTTGGCTTCAGAAAGGGAAATGGTAATTTTTAAAAAACAATAAAAAATGAGATTCATTGACTTCTTTTGAGGCCATGACGACTTCATGAGCCTGTGGCTCAGTGCATGGGACTGACACACAGCTGAATGGGCCCACACCAGTATAAGATTATGAGTGTATCACTCCTTTTGAGTGTGTTCCAGCTGACTTCAATAAAAACAGGATCAGACCTTTCATCTGACCTTTAAAAGCAAAATCTATTCTTACAGACCCAGACTTTTTATCACAGCATTTTTATTGCCTTTGAAGCTCCAAGGTTACAGTCTTGGAGCAGATAGGTTTTCTGAGGACTTGCAGACTAATCACTTTTAATACCATTTTACTGGGTATATAATTATCATCTTGACATCACTCCAGGAAATCCCCGCTGGAAGAGACACCAGCAAGACAATATTCCTGTGAAAGGGCTCCTGATTATATGTATTGAGTTTCTTTCATAACATTCTTCAGTTATAGCTTGACTTCTAAGATGCGTCTCATTTACCCCTCCCACATTCATCTTATCCCTACTTAGCACCAATGCAGGACCAAACCTTGTATCACAGCTGTGTATATATGTTACTTGAACTGGCCAAAATTTGGTAAATATTGACCTTCACATGTTTGTTGGTGATCCCATATGAATGTTACAAATGTCTAAAACACAGGGTTGTATTGGTGAATGCTGGCACAGTCTCATACATGAGATTTGTGTGTGTGTGTTTAGACCAGGCATCCCCAAACTTCGGCCCTCCAGATGTTTTGGACTACAGTTCCCATCTTCCCCAACTTCTGGTCCTGTTAGCGAGGGATCATGGGAGTTGTAGGCCAAAAAATCTGGAGGGCCGCAGTTTGGGGATGCCTGATTTAGACAGTCACAGAAGTTTTCTGGGACATGAAAATACATCCAAATAGGACTGCAACATATTTACAATAGAGGAAGTCTGTAGGAGCAGGCAATATACAGGTCTTCTGAAGGATGCTTGCAGCTGACGTAATCTACTGTATTCCAGTTGCATAGGCACCGGGTGGTGGCTCCAGCCCCCACAGCATTCCCCATGAAGGGGCTGGGCACCCACATTTTTTGCACCTGCTGATGTGTGCATGTTGGTGTCAAGCATGCACACTGGTGGGCGTGCTGATGTCGACACGCGTGCTGCAGGCATGATGACAGGTGCATGTGTGCCTGCAGCATGCGTGGCCCCAGGCACCCATGGTCCAAGGGCCAAGTTGCTTGTAGTTTGCACTCATTTAAGGCCTGTATTCATTGTGCAAGCAGAGAAGATGCCAGCATGGGGCTTAGCCACCAATCAGCCTGCACATCATGACGTGTGGTGATAGAATGCTACTATTGTGAGTACTGATGCTGAATGCTAAGCTGGTATCACAGGATTTTGTGTTGGTTTATTTATTACATTTTTATCCCCTTCCAAGCTTCTCATGCTTTTGCAACAGCCCTGTCAGGTAGGTCAGGCTGAGAATGAAGATCATCCAAAGTATGGGGTATATAACATGTACTCATTCACGGTTGGTCTCGATAGGATTTTTTTTGTTTTTTTTAAATAATGTATTTATTAAAGATTTTCTCAAACAACAAAACATACAAAAATACGAAACACACAAAGAAAATTACAAAACATAAAAAAGAAAAAACAAGAATACAAAAAGAATACAAAAAAAGAAAGAATACAAAAATGCAAAAACAAAAATTCTAACTATAACCCTTGTTTCCAATCTATTGACTTCCTCATTCCACCTCCTTCTGCGGTTCTTTACATGTCCTCCGTAGTAAACTCTAAATCTTATATAAATTCTAATTATTACTTTAACTATACCTTAATTCTTTAATCTTTTATATCTTATCCTTTTATATTCTATCTAGATCTTACTTCTTAATTTAATTGTCCTTAACTTCTATCAATACTTATTTCAAACCATTGTATTATCTACAACCTCTATTTTATCTCCCTCAAGAGGGGGGTGACATCCCGTCCCTTTTTAAACCCCGCTCCACGTCCAAATTACTTTAAAATTTTAATCCTTTTGTACTCACGAGGTCCAAATATTAGATCCAATTTGGGAAGGATCCAGTGCTTAATCGGTTTCGGCTTGTAGTTGCGCCAGGCAGAAGTAGCGTCTACTAAAGAGCCCTCCGTCTTCCACTCGCCCCACTCTCACCCCCTCCGGAATGGAGGCTTGGGGGGAGGCAAGGAGACAGGATTGGGCTCCGTTGAGACCACGTCTTCCACAAAGCTCAATGTGGAGTTTCTTCTCGGGGGTTTGTGTCGCTCTCACTCCCCCCCTTCCCTCTGCCAGGCAGGGAATCTCAGAGCCCCAAGATTTCCCCTCTGATCACAATCGCACTGAAGTCCCTCGATAGGATTTTTGTGGGTAAATATGTTTTCATTCCTAGTAACAAGAATTTCTGTACTATCTTTTGCACTTGTTATTTCCCTTGTTCTCTTTTATATGTAATCGATGAATGAATTTTTTTCCTTTTTTGCAAAGGTTCGTTCTAATAATGTCTTTACATTTGGTAGATTATTCCATATACCAACATACAATATAAATCTCAGGATGATAAACAGAACATCTTATAATATGATTTCCCACATTTGATAAATAAGAATGAAAATGAATAAATAAATAAATAAATAAATAAATAAATAAATAAATAAATGGAGAATGAAAGAGCTGTCCTACTTAAGTAGATAACAGCAATGAAGGAGAAGGGAGAAGACAATCAACCAAATAGATACAGGTTACAGCTCATATTAGAGCTTTGGGAGCAATCACAACTCATGATACACCAGGGTGGGCAGTATGGAATAGGTGTCTCTCCAGCTGAGCCCAGGCTATGTTGGCAGAAGTCACTCATCCTGGTTCTGCTGGAGTTATACTACCATACATCCTTCATCCTAGCTCAGCTGGCTCAGCTGCCTCGGCTGAAGATGGTTGAGCCAAGACTGAGGAAAGTCCCCCATAAAGGGCATTCCAGGGGGGCAGTGAGGGTGAGATGGGTCAGGGGGAGACTTACCTCTATTCCAAACTCTGTTGAGCTCGGTCACATAACCTAGCAACCCAGTGGAAGTTACAGTGGCAAAAAACATTGGGGAGGAGGATGAGTTGGAATTTGTCCTGAGTAGCAGCGGTAGTGGTGGCTGGAGCCACCCTATTTTCATCCGAGGAATGTTGGAGGGTATGTCCTCCATTTGCAGACTTTCTATTCTACTTCGCCCTTGGCCCTGTTCTGTAGAATGGGTGGTAGTGGGGAGTCTCCTTGGATGGAAGCTGATGTGCCAATATAGTTATTTTCAGTAGCTAAGCTGATGATGAGCTGCATTGATTGGTGACATGGCAGCCTGCTGGATGAGCTGTCTAATGTCCAAAAACATTGTTGATAAAAAATATTGGCAGTGAAACAAAATAGAATCTCTGGGGAATAGAGGTAAAACAGGATGAAAGGACAGAAGACCACTACTACTGTTGTTGTTGTTGTTGCTGCTGCTGCTGCTGCTGGTTGTTTTTAAAAGCTTCCCAATGCCAAATAGAGCAAAAATATCATGTCTGTGTGTTTTCCTTGCTCTTGCTTGCTAGAATGCTAAATGCTACTAATTGATTCTATCCTGAAGAGACCAAGCTGTGTGGGTAGACTTGAATTTTCATGGCAACTGCTCTCTCTCTCTCACACAAAATCAAAATGTAAAGTTGATGCATTTAGCCACTTAAGCAAGTTGCAAAACATCCTTGAAGTGCCATTAGCTGCAGCTAATGTGTGTGCATCCCCATGCTTCGACTAATGACTTGGTTACAAGTGATCTTAAAAGAAAAACCCAAATGGGAGTCAAGGTTTCTGGGTAAGGGCATGTCTCCCTTTTCCATCCACCATGAAGCAAAATGTGGCATGCTTTTGAACATACTATGGAACCCAGCACACAGTGCATACAGCACATCCCTGACTTTTGCCTAGATGAGAGGCAAGTGAGAAGTTTCTAAGTATTTGTCCATGTCCCTGGAACCATTTGATAATTATCTGAATCTGTGATGGGATATAAAAGCTCTTCTTTGGAACTCACATTTTCTGTTACCTTCACTTGCTCCTCCTACCTTTCCCCACTCCCTCATTTATACCCACCCCCTCCTTTTGCCTCTTGTGTATTTCTTTGCTGTGTGGTCAAATGATATGTTTTAGGTGTTAATTGCTGGCAAATACCCTACTTATTGGGACGCAGGTGATGCTGTGGATTAAACCACAGAGCCTAGGGCTTTCTGATCAGAAGGTCAGTGGTTCGAATCCTTGCGACAGGGTGAGCTCCTGTTGCTTGGTCCCAGCTCCTGCCAACCTAGCAGTCTGAAAGCACATCAAAGAGCAAGTAGATAAATAGGTACTGCTACAGCGGGAAGGTAAACGGTGTTTCCATGTGCTGCTCTGGTTCACCAGAAGCAGCTTTGTCATGCTGGCCACATGACCCGGAAGCTGTATGCCGGCTCCCTCAGCCAATAACGAAAGATGAGCGCCACAACCCCAGAGTTGGCCACAACTGGAGATAATGGTCAGGGGTCCCTTTAACTTCACCCTACCTATTGGTCAAGGGTTGGGTAATTTTAAGGAGGTTTGGGATCTTGATAAGTGTTTTCTCCCTCTCTTATTTTAAAAAGCCTCAGAAACAAGTCTTTCGAGGTGTAGAGGGGTTTGTCCACAGAATCAGCAAGTATAAAAATGGAACAGGATATATGATGCTTTCTCAGTAGACTCTCATTCCTGCTTCTCTGGGAGCTCAGTGCTATTATGATTAGGCCAGTTTGAAATCATTAAATCTGAGAAGAGAGTATAAAAGATTCCAAAAACTGATTATTATTATATGTTATATGTAAGGCTGGTGCCAGTGGTCAGCATATGCCAAGGCTCATAGCCCAGTAATACATGAATAGGGCTGCAGAATGAAGTGCACCAGCTGTCAATATGGGTTTCTCCTTAGTATGTGACATCAGAAAATAAACTTGAAGAGTGGAACTGGACTTCAAACAAAATTGCAATGGAAAAGAAACTTCCACTCAGGTTATAGGAAAGACCCAGACTTTAATGGAATGAAAGGCACCCTCCCCCACTGTTATTGTGCAAGGAACATTTTCATATGAAGCTGACTGGCCTACAGTTGCTAAGAGTTTCAGGTCATCAATGCTGTGTTCAGCCCTGGCCCTAAATCTAACCCCAAGCCCCTTTGGTGAACTTATCTAATACCGCAGAGCAGTAATTTAATATCCAGAGGCCAGATTTAACTGCGCTCAGTTGACTGTTGTCAATTTACCTTGCAGCAAAGCTACATGAGCTACAAATGTAGGCTAGAGGTGGCTAACACAAAGCCTACATATCAGCCTTTCACAGTCATTTTGAATTCCATTTTGCTAAACCAGCCAACACTAAAAGGTTCAGAGGTCCAATTTGATTTGGGTAAACATCTAAAGGGTGATATACTTATCCAAAGCTCTTTGCTCTGCAAAATTACATCAGCCTAACCTGTTATAAGATCACAGGTACCTTGTCTTTCAGAAAAGGCAAAAGGGGGAAAATGTACTGCATGAACAAGCTTCCTTCAGATAAATAAAACACAACCATATCATTTCAATCTTGTTGAACATATAAGTTTTGGGTCCCTCCTCAGCATAGTAAAGGTAAAGAGACCCCTGACCATTAGGTCCAGTCGTGACCGACTTGGGTTGTGGCGCTCATCTCACGTTATTGGCTGAGGGAGCCGGCGTACAGCTTCCAGGTCATGTGGCCAGCATGACAAAGCCACTTCTGGCGAACCAGAGCAGCACACGGAAACGCCATTTACTTTCTCACTGTAGCGGTACCTATTTATCTACTTGCACTTTGACGTGCTTTCGAACTGCTAGGTTGGCAGGAGCTGGGACTGAGCAACGGGAGCTCACCCCGTCGCAGGGATTCAAACCACCGACCTTCTGATCAGCAAGCCCTAGGCTCTGTGGTTTAACCCACAGCACCACCCGCGTCCCACTCAGCAGTAGTAGGTCAATGCAAATAAAATGTCATGCAAGGGCACTCACAGAAGGGTCTCTCATCCTCTCCACAGCAGCCCCAGTGTCCCACTGCTTGCTTGTCTTCTTTAATTCCCCATTTCCTTTGAAAACCTAAACTCTCATAAAATTGTGCAAAGTTTAGCCCCATACTTCTGCATCTACAATATGTGCACCACACTGGCCAAGTGGGATGAGCAGAAGCATAGTCAGTTAGAGTTGGATTGAGACCAGTTGCATGTTGAAGCAGCCACACAACTGCTTCGCCATGAACCAAACTCTGCATGGGGGCAGGGCGGAATCCGCTCAACCCACTGTTATGGCCAACTCAGAAGCGTCTATATCTGAAGAGGAGTCCTGGGCTATTAAGGGCCTCGAGTCTCAGAAAATGGTCACTGGGGATTCCTCTCCCACAGAAGATGAAAGTGAGCACATGCTTCCTCTATCACCCATGCTAGGAAAGTCTCTTCAAATTATTCTCCAGAAATGCTCTCAACTCCATACACCCTGCCTTCAGAACAGTTTTTCTTTTTGTTATGTTTTATTATATTTCAAGAATTTCACGTATACACTACAAAACATATTTTTTTGTTCGTTTTTCGACTTTCCCTCCTGTTTTCCATAGTGTTTTTAGTCTCTCCCCCTTGCTGTAACCCATATTATCTCTCTTATACCATAACTTCTATACAATAATCTCTATTTTTTCTGTTGCTCATAGTTCAAATCCTGATCACGAATTCATCATGCTTTATGCTTTCAGAACAGTCTTATTAGCAATCCTCAGAGTCATGTTGCTCCACGCTTTAACTAGGAGCTGATCTTCCAGGACAGTATGGCCCAAGACCACTCCTCCACTGAGCAATAGTTCATTCCTCAGTAGGCTTCTGGCCAGTTTTAGAGAAACACTCTAATAGAGGGTGGGGAACCTCAGGCCCTGGGATCTCAAGACTCTTCCCAGTTCACTTCTTTTTCCTAGCCCTGCATCACACTTTCCTTGGGAGCTTTTGCCTGGCTAGTCTGCGTCTTTAAATTCTAATAATGCCTGGATGGAAGAGAGGAGAGACAGACAGACAGACAGACAGACAGACAGACAGACAGACAGACAGAGAAGAAAAAACCCTTCTTTACATTTGCCGCTCTGGCCTCACCCATCACTGTCATGTGACCACTGGAAGGTTGACCAGGAGGGAATGTGACCCATTGGCTGAAAAAAACACCCCACTCTGTACTAATAGCATAAGTCTAGGCATTCAAAAGTAAGTCCAACTGTGTTCAACAGTGTTACTGCTGGGTAAGTGTATGTTGCATGGCAGTCCAAGCTGCCTGGCCATGAACTTGCTTGCTTGCATTCTACCCCTGTCCAGGGTCCTGATGCCTTGCTTGCCATGGCAGATTCCTGACTTTGCATTGTGTGTACATGGCTACTGCCTGACACTGGGCAGCAGTTCCTGCATAGGTTGAAGCCTTGAACAGGCGAATACATTCTGTACATATCAAATCAGAAAGGCTTCAATTTACTCTTGGAATGTTTGCTGGGGGCACCTTTTTATTACTGACATTTAACCATCTATAAAACCACTAAGAAAACAACAGCAACAGGTGTGGGCTATTTGGAGTTCAGCTCTGAAGCACAAAGTGACACTCTTTAGCTGTCTTCAGCACAGCTTCAAAGTCAAATATAGAGACCTAATTTTAGTAAACATTGTTAGTGTCAATTTTAGTTAATGCTGTTGTTCCCCCCCTTCATTTCTCATCAATTATTATTAGAAGCAGATTAGATTAGATACATAAACACACCAGATATCTTGTGTTCCCCTGCAGTTTTCGAAACTACTCCTTTCCTATAACATACTCTCCCCCAGTAGATAAAGCATTTGCAGGGTTGCAAAGTCTGGCATTCTCTGCCCTATTGTATAAGAAAAGATAAATTTAGTCCTCCTTCCCAGATTTCTTGCACAGCCGAGACCCAACAGTATATTTAGAAGGGTCAAAACATTTGACAACGGTTATTGTCAGGAGAGCTGCCATTCATTGTTGTAAAAATAGCCTCAGGAATTCAACCGGGTTGTATTTTATCTGCTTTTGCAGGTGGGTTGTTTTTCTTTTTAAAAAGAAACTTTATGAGTAGAATTTCCACATATAAAAGGATGAAGAAAAAGAAAGGAAAGTAAGAATTTAATAAGATGGGAGAGAGGAAGCAAGGAAAAAAGAAGACAGGATTCACCTAAGAATATAATAATACAGTATAATAAGAGCCCATCTGCAACAGGCCAAAGGTTCATGTAGTCCAGCATTCTGTTCTCACAGTGGCCAACCAGAAGCCTCTGGGAAGCCCCACAAGCAACAGCACTCTCCTCACTTGTGATTCCCAGTAACTGGTATTCAGAGGCTTATGGCCTCTGATAGTGGAGGCATAACATAGCCATTGTGGCTGGTACTCGTTAATAGCCTTACCCTCCATGAATCTGTCTAATCCTCTTTTGAAGCCTCCCAAGTTGGTGGCCATCTTTACCTTTCGTGGGAGAAAATTCCATGCACCTAAGCATCTATTGTATACCTTTAAGCACCCAGTATACTATATATAAAAAGGTATTTTAAGCACTGCCCAACTATTTACTTTCAGCCAGGCATCATCATCATCATCAATTTTTATTTATACCCTGCCCTTCCCGGTTTAGAAACCGGGCTCAGGGCGGCTAAAATAAATAAATAAAACATTAACCAAAAACAACTTTAAAATAACGTAAAATACACATCAATATAGCATCACCACGGCAACTGGCCAAGTTAGTCCTGTTAAGGCCAGCAAGGAGACCAGGGAAAATTTTGATGTAAGGACCCAGAAGGGTTTCTTCATAAAAAAGGAAAGGGATGAGAGATCAGGCTGAATTGAAGGCCAGGCAGAATATCTCTGTCTTACAGGCCCTGCGGAAGGAGATCAAGTCCCGCAGGGCCCTAGTCTCATGGGACAGAGCATTCCACCAGGTCGGTGCCATCACTGAAAAGGCTCTGGCCCTTGTGGAGGATAGTCTGGCTTCTTTGGGGCCTGGGACCCTTAAACTGTTACTATGTGTGGACCTGAGGGTCCTCTGCGGGGCATACCAGGAGAGGCAGTCCCGTAAGTACGAGGGTCCTAGGCCGCATAGGGCTTTAAAGGTCAAAACCAGCACCTTAAACCTGACCCGGTACTCCACTGGGAGCCAGTGCAGCTGGTAAAGCACTGGATGAATATGCTCCCATGGCAAGGTCCCCATAAGGAGCCTCGCTGCAGCATTCTGCACCCGCTGGAGTTTCTGGGACAGTTTCAAGGGCAGCCCCGTGTAGAGCGGGTTACAGTAGTCAAGCCTGGAGGTGACTGTCGCATGGAACACTGTGGCCAGGTTGGGGCAGGAAAGGTAGGGGACCAACTGCTTGATACGGCCAGGCATAAAATAATGAGCTGAATGGATGATATTTTATCATAATTTAGGGAGAACACTTAACAATTGTGGACATCATCTTGGAATCACTTACTAGTATATCATAGTTAAAAAGGAAATAAACGAAAACTCCACATGAACGACCAAGACAAACAACAGTTTTACTGATAACAAATGTATTTCCTTAATCCTGTTTGCTATTCCCTATGAGCCCAGACTACAAATAATGGGATAGCAGGCTTCTGTTGGTGCTATCATTGCCATCAAGCAAGGTAAAACATTTCAATCTCTACCCCGCATAGTCGAAGTAGCTTGTCACTTAAAAGAATGGAAGATAATAATTACTCAGCCCATTAAGGAGGGTCCCATTGTAAAGGAAACATGAATAAGATGCTTGAAGTTTCTGGGTCCTGGGGAAACACCTGCTTCTGCTGCTGTACTACGGGGAACTGCCGCAAATGCAAGATGTGGGTGGTGTCTACTGAAAATATTTTTGTTTAGGCAAGCCTATCCAGGCCTACAGAAGTTACATGTGTTTTATTTCTCTTAAGCTACTGTTGATCATATTTCGAGTACCTGTTTTAAACTGTTTTTTCTCGACATTTTTTCTCAGCTTCTGGGGACTGTATGCATGATTTCTGTCATAGAACTGGGTCACACATGCCCAGCCTTGATCAAGAAAGGAATCTATCTGAATCCACCACCCAAAGAGGTGTGGGATGTGTTTATAGTGTGCACTACTAATTTTCTTGATCTGCAGGGACGTGCAGTTACCCACAGGCATAGTTATAATGGGGGCTTGAATTTTCAACATCACTCAAAGGCATTTGTGGAAGGGGTTTGTGTGTGTGTGTGTGTGTGTGTGTGTGTGTGTGTGTGTGTGTGTGTGTCCTTCAAAGAACAGTAAGATCTGACAGCTGAATGTGTTCTAATGAAAATGTATATAACATGCTGCTAGCATAATCCAAAGATTGCCTAACATTTGCCGGCATATAGAGTAAAGCTGGGCCAACATAATTTCTGCAATACAACCAGCAACAGTAGAAGGAGTTGCATGACTCAACACAAAAGCAGGTGTAACTGAGGTTGCAGAGTTTTTCATTTGGAGCAACAGAAACAAAACAAAGCAAACCACCCTTCCCTTTTTATTTTGTTTTATTTTAAGATTATTTACATCTATAGCCCTTTGGGGTTTGGTGCTGGAAAAATTATAGAGACACTGGAGCTCCAATGCCACTGAATTACATTTTGCAGGGTCAGAGTTGTCAGTGGTGCACAGTGTTGTCACTGGCATTAAAGCAAATGCATTTTCTGTGCTTCCTTTGCTGCCCCACATTTGAAAATGTAGATTGTTGTGGAGAATAGCACTACCTAACACCAAGACTGGTTAAGTGAACCTTGGATCCACTTCTAGGGTGGTGAACAGCCTGCCTCAGCTAACCGTGTTCCACGTGATGTGCACAGCAGCAAAACAAACAAACAAACAAACACCACCCACCTGTCTTTTTCTATATTTTCCTTCCCTTTTCAGCCAGAGAGCACCGACCTCATATTTTACTTCCTGACAGCAACATCGATTAACGTTATCGTGTATGATGATTGCACATGGATCCCCCCCCCCTCTGAGTGTGCATACTGGTTTGCTGAAATAGATTGTGACTTTCCAGAGCATGTGTGCCAAATTTACACAAAGCTAAAAAAAAATCCACCCAAAATCCAAACCCAGGTATTTTTGTCACAACCATTGTAGTTAACATTATATTTGTCATATGCCCTCAAATGTATATTGTGACATATAGACAATGCCGTTCTTCAACAGATTATTAATACTGTTACATCTATCATCTATCTATCATCTATCTATCTATCATCTCTCTATCATCTGGTTTGTCTGTCTGTCTATCTATCTATCATCTATCTATCTATGACGAATTCTTAAATAGTGCTAAGTGTGTGTGTGTATGAGAAATCTTAAACTTGTTTGAGTTAGTGTTGAAACCAAACAAAGATGGCAATAGGATTAATACGCTACCCATGACATGTGACCTAGAGCACCAACTACCATTTCAAAGCTCCTGATTTGCATCCTTAGATTGAAGTTCCTCCTTGTTGGGTTCAAAAGATGAATAGGGGATTATTGAGAAGCTTAATTTTGAAACAAAAACAACCACTGCAACGATGCACAACTTTTGTGTTGTCTTTCTTAAGGCTGCACAATGTTACACAGGAGTGAACGATGAAATTGACCAATGTTCACCCAAACCTTATTATCTAAAAGTATGCGCCAGCATGAAAGGCAAAAGCAGCAGAGGAAAAGTCAATGCAATGGCTGGGCACAATCCCTTTTCTATTTTAGATGCAGAGAGATTGGGATGAAGCTCAATAGAGTTATACTTCCCTTTCCCTTTTTGACATACATGATCTGCAACATCAAGCCACGTGTGTTGACCTTACTGGTGTATCTGTAGAATGCAACCAACCTTCCTTTTTTCCTTGATTCTCTTACTTCTTCCAGCCTCTTTTCATTCACCGTAACTAAAATTGCTGTAAAGGTAAAGGGTAAAGGGACCCCTGACCATTAGGTCCAGTCGTGACCGTCTCTGGGGTTGCGCGCTCATCTCGCATGATTGGCCGAGGGAGCCGGCGTTGCTGTACTCCCCTTTAAATATGTGGGTTATCAAAACCAGGCATGAGACTCATCATGGGACATCACTTGTGCATTCTATAATAATATAATCATTATCTTATGCCTAAGCTGAAATGTCATGTTTAATATATCTAAGATTTGCCTCTCTTTTTTTGTAAGTGGTTCATACTTCATAGTCATATTGCAATTGGCCATGATGCCCAGATCTCTCTCTCTCTCTCTATCAGATGAGCTGAAGTGTTTTCAGCTGATTCCAAATGTGCTTCTCCTTTGTCTTTCATTCTATTTCTGTTAAGCCAGCTCATGAATCATGAGGTCATCCAACTTAGTGTTCTTTGTAGATTTCACCAACATGCTGCTCCATCTCTCCCCAAGGTCACATATAAAAAACATTGAAGTGAATGAGATTCAAGAGTGTGCCTTTACTGGTTGCTTCCCTCAGTTGTGAGAATTTCCCCCCTCTCCTTTGTAAAGCCCTTTGTCATCTTCTCCTTCTGGTAAAAGCTCTGAGAAAGGGTAAGTGCAGTTTGACTTTAGGTCTGTCACTTCTGCACCTCTCCCCCGCAAATAGGCTAAAATCACTAATTCACTGCATGTTCAGGGACATCAACACCCACGACTCTCCATCTACAAGAGCGATCTATTAAATGGAAGAGCCACCTCCTCTGTTAAAATGAATAGGGCAGTCAGTAGGCATCAGAGTGAGACCCTGATGCAGACGGGAACAAAGACAGGGTTCGAAATCCAGAGCTCTTAGTCTACAAAATACTTAACATACAACATTGACTTTCTAAAGGGTAGGCATTTGCTCGGTTTCATAAGTTACAATAAACAAAGGCACAAATAGAATTAATGCATTGTTGACCCTCGCCACCCCTAGGAACAATGTGAATTGCTGTATTATTTGGGTGAATCTCTAAGGGGTGCTCCTCTGTGTTGTCCTGAATGTCTGAACCTTCAGAAGGTAGAATAAGGAACAGGGGTGCCAACGTGAATAAAATATTGGGGGGGGGCAGATAAGCCCCGCCCCACATAATCACATGATGCGGTGCATGCAATGCTCATCAGCTTTGGGGGGGTGGGGAGGCCTTGGCCCTTCAAATATTTTATTGTGGGCGGGGGCGGAGTTGGCTCCTATGGTGAGGAAGGCATTTTAAGTTGCTCTCAATGGGCATGATGGTACGAAGAAAGGAAGACCACCTCAGAGGACTACAGACTTAAAACCATTAACACCCCACTGAACACTAGAATGCAAGGGTCATCCAATGAAACTGAATGGTGGAAGATTCAAACATAATGACTTCTTTACACGGTACATAGTTAAACTATGGAATTTGCTCCCACAACATATAGTGATGACCTCTAATTTGGATGATTGTAAAATGGGATTTAGACAAATTGATGGAAGATAAGGCATACCTCTGAACACCTTTTGTTAGGGAATGTGAGGAAGAGTGTGTCCTGCTTGCGGACCTTTGGAGAAGGCCCTAGGTTTAAAAGACCATGGGGCGGACAGGAGTGAAGCCGATTCACCCCATGAGTGGGGCCAGCATCACAGCCTATTGGTCAATTGTGCAGACAGGCTGCAATCTACTTCCTGGGCCTGGGTGAAGCCAAAAAGGGTTCACCCAGGCCTGGGGAAACCCCTTGCCTCCAGCTCATTCTCCAGATCTTGGCGGATGCTGTGGCACCATCCCACAAAGGCGCCTGACCAAGGTAAACATTCCTGTGAGAACAGCATGCTGGGCTAGATACATCTTTGGTCTGATCAAGATCATATAGGTCCTGTTCATATAGATGAAAAGCAGCACCCTGAATGGTGGCTAGAAGGCTGTTTGGAGACAGTGGGTGTCCCTAGAAAGAAAGATATCACTCTGTAAGGTCTAATACCATTCAAAATTATCTTAATCCAGCAAAGGTGATAAGCAAGGGTGAACATCAACAGTGCAGGTGCATATCTGGAAGAGCAGCATGCACCGTTGTTAGCTAGTTGTTACATGCTAGTTGTTGCATGCACTGAGTTGGTGGTCTGGGAACCAGTGTCTTCAGCCTAGCGTTCGACTGATTGAGAAAAAACAAAACAAAAATTATAGTTGGGCATACATCTTTTACAGCATTGGCTTCAAATCAGACAGTGTCAAACCATTGGTCTCGTCATATACTGGATGGAAGAAGTCTAGGAAACAAGCCCCTGGCTTCCCACCTCCCTTCATCATACGGGAAATGATGCTCTGTCTAAGCTCTGACACTGCAGCTGCTGAAGGGTCCTTCAGTTCTGAACACCTTCTTCTACAATGCTCCGGGCCTTTGAACTACTGCTTTTAAATAGGCTTGTTGAATTAATGAATAATTTTGCCAGGTGTCAGAGTACATGAAGGAGCTACCAGCTACAGACCTAGGTTGGTCCGTGCTTATTTTTATACGAGTAGATATTATGTTAGTGTAAGATAAAAGGCCTGGCTCATCCCCATGTCTTTAATATGACTGAAATGGCAGTAGTAGTCAAAAACTTTGAACAAATGCCCCATGTGATGTTTACAAGAACCTAGAAAGGCAAATTGCTGCTCTAAAAATTACACTAATTAAGCACATTGCTTAGGTAATAAGCACTAACCTAGCAATAATAATAGGATGTACCAATTTGCCTCCTTCCTTGATAAAACTATGGGTGTCTGTGACACCAGGAAGTATGAAAATGGGCGCATCTGAACTATTTTGTTCAGGTCAGTCTCATTTATGGGCTTTAATCTTTAGGCTACCTTTATCTCAAATTGGTTCTCAAGGCATCTCGCAAAAGTATATATATAAATATATAAACCCATGCACAACAAAATCCAAAAACAATATAATTAAAAGAGCAGATACAAGCCACAGTTAAAATATGGGAGATGGCAAATAACAACTTAAAGCTGGGGAGTGGAACCTGTGGTTCTCTGAATGCTTCTATTCCCATCCACATGTGCTATCATACATGTGCATGTATATGAGGGCAGGGCCAGCTCAAGACATTTTGTGCCTGAGGCAAAGACAAGAGTGTGCCTTCCCACCATTCCATATGCAGAAGGTAACTGGACTGGCTGTTGAATCTTACGCCACTTTCTTACCACACTTTTAAAGCACCAGTTTAAACAGTTGTGGTGTCCTCCAACGAATTCTTGGAGCTACAGTTCTCAGAAGAGTTTACCAACCCCCTCTATACAGAGAGCTCTGAACATTGTAGTTCTGTGAGGGGAATAGGGGGCCTCATAACAACTTTCGGCACCCTTAACCAACTCCAGTTCTCAGGAATCTTTGGTGGTGGTGGTGGCGGGAAACCATGACTATTTAAAGTGCAATCACTATTGGCATCTCTCTGTCTTGGGAAACAATGGAGGAGCGCGCCTTTCAGGGTGAAGTCGGTAGAGACCAGTATGGGAGAGACATGTTTTGTTGCAGATGGGGCAGGTGGAGGCATCTGGTTGCGCTACTGCAGATGCACATGCCATTTCTTAGCTCTGGTTCATTCCTCTTCTGGTCACTGCTGTGGATACATAACCCAAGTGCCTGTCTCCAGGCACTGTGGTCATCTGTAAGGCGGTTCCCACACAGTAGGGTTGATATTGCCAGCCTTGATGTCACGTTTGTAGACATCTTTGTAACACAGAGTTGGTAGAGGAGGTCCTTCGGGCTCCTGCCATCTTCCTTCCTGTGGACATAACGAAGCCACTGTGTAGATGCCACTGAGACAGGAGTGCAAACACACTGGGAATATTGGCTTGGGAGAGCACATCTTTGTGTGAAATTCTGGATACCCAAAATTTTCCTGACACAGCACACGTGGAAGGCACTGAGGCATCGATCCTGACGGTTGTAGTACTTTAAATGTATGGTGTGAATATGGCCTAAAAAGTTGTCCCTTGGTAGATGAGGCCAACTTAATGGCATGCACTCTTGTACATAAACTTTGATTTTTACTTGGCAAGCGAAAGGTCTATAATGCACCCCAAGCATTAAAAACACAGGCTGTTGCATACCACAACAAACACATTAGGCAAATATAGTGGGCAGGACTGCAAGCAGTGCCCCCCCTCCCCTGCTTGCTATTACACTGCTAACAACTGAATGGATAAATAAAGCCTAGCCAACCCTTCATAGGAACAAACTATGTTTAAAAACATCTCCCCTTCTCATTGGTAAACACGGTGTCTACTAATATATATTGAGAAAATTAGTGTTTTCATGCAATGTTTTATGGTACATTACCTAAACTCAATAAGAAACTTACACTCAGTGTTTCATTGCTAGCAGTGGATCACAATGTTTCACCACCAACTATGGGTGTCACAGTAATAATTTGACAGGCAATAAAAAGAGAATAAAGCTCTTTGGTGCAATTTTTATAGTCTATTCTCCACAGTTCCATTCACCGAAGTGGAAGAAATGAAGACGTACTGCCTAACCAGTATGTTTACATGCATCTAACTAGATATTTTTACTCTCAAAGATTAATTTAATTACTTATATAAATAAAAATACCTCAGTTGCAGTAACCAGATGGAACGAGCTTTTAAGCCATAGCCATGCTACTCGTACATAACAGATTTTTGTGGGGTTTTTAATGATCCAAAACATCAACAAAGAAGTTGGTGTGTGTGTGTGTTGCAGGGGAGAAATCGTATTTAATTTTTTTGTTTGTAAAAATGCTGTTTCTCTGTTACTCACATTTAAGATTCTTTACATAGTTATCAAGACTTGCACAAAATATGTATCCTAGCAAAGTGTTAGCTATCATATCTATCACCTGCCACCAGTCTGCAAGGTCCTTTCATTCATTTATTGTGCTGCTGTGATGTCACAGAATGCTACTCTAACAGGTACAAAGAGGAATCTAATCACATTTGCCCAGGGAAAGCCCAATTACATTCACACTCTGCTCTACTGCTATTTGTCTCAAGCAACAGAGTTCTTACTGTTGGTGTATTAGTGAACTATCCTCTGGCTCAGCTTACCATTCACAATTATCTTCTTTTATTAATTTCCATGACTGTAAAAGCAGCAATGCACAGAGCACATGAACAGCATGTGAAGATCTGATGCTTTGACGGAAAACTGTCTGTGCACAAATCTTGACAGGATTCCTTAGAATCAGCAGCAGCAGAAGTGATAACAACATAGGCGCCTTTGGGATGTAGGGTAGGATAATAAAAATAAACATTGATTGTAAGAGGAAAACATAGGCATGAATTGAAATTGTCTCAGACAAGAGTACCTGAAAGTGCTCTTATTGTCTTACCACATGATTACCACATAACACTGGCCTCTGATGAAGATCTCACTTGTAAACCGGATATGTAAACTACTTTACAGTGATACCTCTGGTTATGAACTTAATTCGTTCCGGAGGTCCGTTCTTAAGCTGAAACTGTTCTTATCCTGAGGTGCACTTTTGCTAATGGGGCCTCCCGCTGTGCGTGCGCCTCTGGTGCACGGTTTCCGTTCACATCCTGGCGTAAAGTTCACAACCAGGAGCAGCTACTTCCAGGTTAGCGGAGCTGATAACCCGAAGTGTTTGTAACTAGAAGCGTTCGTAACCAGAGGTACCACTGTATAGGTGAGATCTGCATCAGAGGTCAGTGTTATGTTGTGGTTGGGGTGTCGGACTAAGACTACTGAGGAGATCCAGGTTCTTCTCTTACTCAGCCATGAAGCTTGGTTGAGGCACTATCTTACAGCCTAAGCTACTTTACAGGGTTGTCATAAAAGAGGATAAAATGGAGGGAGGGGCATGTACAACAACAGGGGTAGCTGGTTCATAAAAGCAAAACTGGCAGCAACCCATTAACAGCAGTCAGCTTCTCCCCGCCCCAGCTTCTCCCCACCCCCAGTTTCCTCCTTAGTGGCATAGCCTAAGCCCACCCCTCCTCTCCTCTCCTCCTACATTATAATCACCCACTCTCTGCCTGTCTTCTGTCTTCCTACTTGGAGTTGGCATTGTTGTGACTTGTCTCTCCATAACTCTTTAGAAGGAAAGAGAGATAGAGAGCAAGCAACTTTTTTCAAGCATTTTCCCAAAGAAAAAAGGTGTGTTCAGGCACTGGTCCTCCAGATAGCCTTTTCTCCTTGGTGTTACAAACACCTAGCCAACCAGGACACAGTTATTTGCTGCAATTTGCATAAATTGGTTCATTCCAGCCAACCCCTACAACCAATCCACTGCAAGTACTACATAGTAATAATCCACCCATCTGGTGTCCCTGGTCCAATCAGAATTTATTCAGGATGCTTTCAACCAATTACATTGCTGCTGCAGCAGTTCTGTTCTGAGAGAGAGGAGTTTAGCCCACACACCTCATCAGAGACCGGGCAGGATGTAGCAGAAGGAGCAGGAAGGTTGTGCGGCTTTGGTTGAATGACAGTATTGTTGGGTTGCTATGCTGTGCTGAGAGAAAAGAACTTCCTTTCTTGCAATGCAGTGCAGAAAAGCTCTTCCCTACCTCTGGGATTCTCTATTTCTGCTCCCTTCCAGACCCTAGAGTTGCTCTTTCTCTCCCCAACCCCTTGCCACTAGATAAACTCTGTTTCTTTGTGTGTCAAGTTTATCTCCACTTGCTGTTAGCTGCCCTGTGTTTTGCCTCACCAGCTGTAGTGTTCAGCTGCTGCCACTGTGACAATCTTAATTTCTTGGAGAAAAGAAGGGATATAATTATATAAGTAGTAAATATTTGGAAGCAAGTTTTCATATTGAACTGTGGGGCTTGCTACATGTGGAATTGGGCAAATCAGGAAGCGTGTGAAAGCATAACGAGAGGAGATATGGACTCCTGTTATGTTTATTAGAATGGTCACATCTGAAAGGGGAATTTGGATGCGTAGCATGAAATCTAGTAAGTAGCACTTTTTAAAACTAAGCATTTGGTCTCACTGTCCTAAGATAAATATATGTTTTGTGAGGAAGAAGTTTTATTTTGCCACGGAAAATATGCTACATGACAAATACTTAAAAATAAATAAAAACTAATGCACAATTAGGTTGGCAAGCCCAATAAGTAGAGGAAATGAATGCTTTGCCTATCAAAGCATTCCACCAAATGTTAGGGAATTAATATTGGCAGGCATAAAAATGAACACTCAGATGCTGATTTGCACATGAGAAACTGTAAATGCAGCTCTTCTCAAAACGTAGCATGGAAGCAGTGTGTGTGTGTGCATGCTTCATCAGACTTCAAAAAGATCAGCAGAGAGCAAAAGATGGTCACAACCACAGCATGACATGCAAGACATAAGCTTCCTTAAAAGGGAGAGTGCCATCTCCAAACCATTAGCAGCAAAGGGGCCGTAAAAATGAAAAAGCGGCTGGTGGAGGAAAGTGAACAAGTGGACTGAGTTAGCAATAAAATATTAGTGGAATCAGCAACCTAGAAACAGATACTGGAAACTGATGTTGTGTAATACCCGGTATACAGATTTAAACCACAGACTTCAGAGCCGCCACCACCACATGACACCAACTTGCAGTGCTGCATCCCAGAGTGACACAAGAGTTTTTGTTTTGTTTTAAATGGGATTTTTTTAACACACACACACACACACACACCAGTGAACCACGTTTGTTTTTCCAAGTCTCAAGAGCCCCTTTGCCTCATACGGCTTTGTTCCATATTGTTTTTTAGCTCAGCTCCAGATAAGCTGCAAATCCTGTACACCAGGGGTCAGCAAACCTTTTCCAGTAGGGGGCCAGACTATATTTTCTTGGAGGGAAATTAACGAATTATTATGCCCCGCAAATAACCCAGACATGCATTTTAAATAAAAGGACACATTTTACTCATGTAAAAACACGCTGATTTCCGGACCGTCCGTGGGCCGGATTTAGAAGGCGATTGGGCCGGATCCGCGCCCCCCCCGGGCCTTAGTTTGCCTAACCATGCTCTACACAGCAGCAGGTGACTCCAGATCAGGCATCCCCAAACTTCAGCCCTCCAGATGTTTTGGACTACATTTCCCATCTTCCCCAACCACTGGTCCTGTTAGCTAGGGATCATGGGAGTTGTAGGCCAAAACATCTGGAGGGCCGCAGTTTGGGGATGCCTGTTCCAGATGCTGCCATGCAGCTGCAGTTCCAGAAAAGCAAAAAAGGGGAGGGAACAGATGTTTTCACAGCCCCATTGTTAGCCAGCTGTAGAGGATACCCACACTAAATGCAGTCATTGCACCTGCTGCGCATGCCTGGCAACTAGAAAATAAATAAATAGGAGGACCAGTATGAATGTGCTAGTCACTGGAGGACATAGGTTGGGATCTTGGCTGATGAAGGTTTAAAATATGCTTTCTTGGTCACTTTCTCATAGGCAGATGAACACATCCCTGTGACCACACATACAGATCACTGTTAACAGCACAAGAAATCCCACTCTGGAGTAGAGCTCCACTTGCCGAAACCAGCTCAGTGGGAGCCCTGTGTTTGCATAGGTAAATTGCAAATAGGTTTTACAACTCAGGAAAAGATTTAATGACCTCAATTTTTTTTCTGGAGTTCGCCCACTGGGTGTAATGTGAGAAGCCCTGGTATATTACAAATCTGGTACTGTACAGTACTGAAGTAGTGCTGGAGATGATGCAGGCTCTGTGGGCTTCTCCAGAAGATCTGTTTACAGTGGTGCCTCGCTTAACGAATGCCCTGCTTAATGAAATTTCCGCTTAACGAAAGGATTTTTCGAGCGGAGGTTGCCTCGCTAGACGAATTCGTTTTACGAAAAATTTGACTAGCGAATCGCGGTTTCCCATAGGAATACATTGAAATTCAATTAATGCGTTCCTATGGGCAAATTTTTTTTAAAAAAAACAATTCAATGCATTCCTATGGGATTCGCTAGACGAATTTTTCGTTATAAGAAAAGACCTGTGGAACGAATTAAATTCATATAGCGAGGCATCACTGTACTTAGTATTCACCCTGATCTGTTCACACAAAGCTTATGCAGTGGTTAGCGTAATGTCAGGTTTTTTATCAAGCGTTTCTCTTCATTTGTTTATGGGCAGTTACTGTACATGACAATGAACATTCATCCTGCATTCATGTTACAGTGGTGCCTCGACTTACGAATTTAATCCGTTCCGAAGGCATCTTCGTAAGTCGAAAAAAGCCATTGGAAACGCGATTTCTCATAGGAATGCATTGAAAACGGAAAAATTCGTAAGTCGAAGCAACCCTATCTAAAAATTCGTAAGTCGAAAAATCCCTATCTAAAACCACCGCGGGTTTTTTTGGATGTCGAGACATTCGTAAGCGCGCAGCCATTACCCCCATTCGTAAGTAAAAAAATTCAGTTGTCAAGTCATTCGTATGTCGAGGTACCACTGTAATTTGCTTGTTGGGTGTTTATATATAATTCATCCATCCCATACTGCTAAAGGCATTTCCCCATCACTTTCCAAACTGCAAAAAGCCCAGTCTTACTTTTAAAGTGGATTTAAAGTGGATTTGTTGTGCTAGGATGACCCTTTAATCCACTTTCATTGAACAAATCTGAATCCCTCCAGCACAACACTGACAGGCTAGAGTTATTCCGGCAGGCTGAGCTGTTCAAATATTGTTTAGGAGCCAGGCAAGCAAAAAGTTATTTGCTTAGTATTGGTTATATGGCAACTGCAGCCAGAAACGAGAACTTGGGAAGGAAGTCTTTTAAAAATCCAGAGTATTAGGAAAATAGCTGCCAAGTTATACCTTTTTTTAAGGGATTTTCCCTCATGCTGAATATGCTTCCTCGCAAGAAAAGGGAAAACTTGGCAACTATGATTAGGAAAAGATGGGTTATGATGAGCCCCAGCAAAGGAGTACAAGAAAGCCCACGAAAGCAGGAGGTTGCGCATGTGTTCTACTTTACATAGTTAACAGTTTTTTAATGGTACGTTGCCATGGAGGGAAAAGGAACGAATCCAAATAATGATGACTTTTGTAAATAAAAGAATAAGTGTGCAGTCCTAACTTGGCCAACTGAGCAGTAAGTCCTGTTGACTTACTCCCAGGTAAGTAAGGTTAGGATTGCAGAATTAAGCCAGTCCTCTATTTGGAAGGGCTGTCAGAGGACAACCCCCTCTTTAAAGGACACCCTGGTCCAAGTCTGGCTTAAAAGATAAAGAAGGGAGAGCAGGGAGTGTGTGGATGTTGTCCACCAGTAGTTTGCACCTGAATAGCAGACTGAGCACAGGTTGCCCAGTAATAGTCCTCCCTGCTATGGGGAAGTGTATTTCTGTGCAAATCTGTGCCCTCTTTTCAGGTGCTTTTCCACTTTTCTTTTTGGCATCACATTAAGACCATCCTAGAAAGGAGTGTTAGAAGAAGGGAAGGCCAGAAAATGGAGTGGGAGAGGTTAAAGAACATTGGAAGAGAGATTAATCCAAGATGGAAGGTGCATATGTAACTAGAAGCTGCAGAGATGGGGACGGTCAAAGTTCATATGTTGTTATGTTATAACCAGTCAAAGCAGCAGTCATCAAGTCCCATTTATTTCAACAAACTGCAAGGGGACAGAGCTGGTGTATTGTGGCCATAATTAACATAACAAGTAAAAGTACTATACAATAATCAGATCTTTGGGATGAATCCGTTTTATATTCTTTCTCCTTTGCCTTCTGACTGCTACCCGCAAAACTCAGTTGGCCTACAATCCCAGCTATGTACAATAGGCACCTCAAAATATAAGGATGGTATTCAAGTACCTTTTCCTCAGTGTAGACTCACCAGAATGGCTCAGTTGGTAAGAATATGAGACTCTTAATCTCAGGGCCATGGGTTCAAGTTGGGCAAAAAGATTCCTGCGTTGTACACAGTTGAACTTGATGAGGCTCATGGTCCCATCCAGTTCTACAATTCCATGGTTCTGTGACTAAGTTAGCACCATTAATTTCAGTGGATCTACTCAGAGTAAATGTTAGTTAAATACCACCCAACGATTTACAGTGTGATATAGAATGGGAAATTAATTATAAAAACCCAGTTGGTAAGAACTAAATAAAAACCCTTACAGTTTAAACTAATTATTTTCTCCATTGGTTTTTCTATAATTAAAAAACTAAAAAAATAATCCACCTCAAGTGCCAGAAACAGGAGATCACAACTTCCCACTGACAAACAACTTCACGTTAACTATGTTCCTATCTCTCTCTCTGCATGGTAAATTATCCTTTGGAGGAAAGGGGGAAAAGGGAGAGTTATAATAGTAACGGAACAGTAATTATAATTTTATGCTGTAATTTAGTATATGAGCTAAAGAAAAGCCCCATAGAAAGCTGCCTGTGCTATTGATCTGAGATGAAAAGGCATCTTCTGCTTTTGTTTACACTGGCTGAAAACAATAGGACTGAGCTTCATGTTGGCTAGAAGAAAATTGGACCAAAAAATAATAATGGAGTCTGCAGGCATTTTGTCAAATTGCAAGAAATTTTACTGCATAGTAGACGGCCTAACTGATCTAGCAACAAATAAAATGTTACCTTAAACATAGCATTTTTGATAGGACAAGTGGGACCTGCAACCAAATGTTGCGGTATGAAGTGTTCCTCCTCAGTGTGCCAGCCAAAAAGCCATGCCCTTTCAGGATACTCTATTCTGTTCCAGCTGCCCCAGGTTGTTGGTTTTGATTTGTTTTTTGATTTTGTTTTGTTGCATTTCTTCAAACCATGAGGTTTCCCTGAGCGCACTATTTTTCAATGGCCCAGCTTTGGCTACAATCTGCGTGGGGATGTGCCCACCCTGGGCACAAGCAATACATGATACGCCACTGATAATTATGGCACAATTTCTGAAGCAGTCTTTTAACTTGAAAGAAAAACAAGATACATGCAGCAGATTCCTTTGCTTTTTGATACTGAGCTTCATTCTAGAATCCAGCATCTGAAGGCAACCCCATTCTGTGGGTTCTTTCACAAAAGGAAAATTGCTAGACTGAATGTTACTGCTCTGTCTTAGAACTCAGAAAGCACCTGCCATTTGCAGCCCTGTTTTCAATAGCAGAGCCAAAGGTAAAAGTACAGAGTGAGGTAAATCCTGAAAAGTTGATAGGTTACAGGTTAAAATAACAGAGCATATAGGATAAAATGTCAGAGAATTTTGTAAAGTAGGTGTGGTGGCAAAACGCAAATGAAAGCTACAGGCTCCATGGATAGATTTGGTTGTGTGAGTTTTGTTTGCAGCTCAGTGAGTTGGGAGCCAGGAAGGTAATAAAGGGAAGTAGATTCTAGCTATAATTCTCGGTTGAATATTTAACCCATGCACTCCAGCATGATATACCTAAAATCGAAGAGAGACTGGTTTTTCACCTGGATCTACCTTTCCAGTGAAAGACAGAAAAATATGCAGTCACTATGATTAACTAGTGTCTCTCCCTCTGTGTCTGTAAAGGGGGAAAAAATCAAAAGGGAATATTATCTCTAAAATCTGCATTAATGTGACAGAAACCAGTTATGCTTTATTTGATTTTTTCAATATTGTATTTTATTATTAGAATATGTTTCTTTTAATATAAACCACTCAACAATTATTTTGAAAAGTAGGGTATAAACAACTTCAGTCAATAAATCAGAGAATGTGGTGAGAATTTAGCTGCATGCCATTAAAGAAAAACAAATGGAAATTTACTCTTCTTCTGGAGATGATTACAGTGAGGGAAACATATTTTAAAATACCCTCAAAAGCGCGTGGCACCCAGAAAAGATTGGGGGAGGAGGACAGAAAATTGTAGATATGAGGGCTGCAGAGGACTTGGGCTTTCTGGAAAGAAGTGATGCAGAGAATCAAATATATTAGCAATATAGTGGTACCTCCGATTGCAGAGAGGATCCGTTCTGGAGCTCCAGTTGGATCCCGAGGTTTCCGCAACCGGCGGGAATGCTGTGTACACGTGCAGGGCGGTAGAGCACTTCTGCGCATGTGCACACGGCCAAAACCCGGAAATATACTTCCAGGTTTGCCGCTTATGTATCCTGATGTTTGCGTAATTGGAGGGATACGTAAGTGGAGGTACGACTGTATCTTTAAAAGGATATAGCTGTTTTAACACAGTTCTGGTATTACATTGACACCATATACAGGCATTGACCATATTACAGGTAAAGGTAAAGGGACCCCTGACCATTAGGTGTACAGCTTCCAGGTCATGTGGCCAGCATGACAAAGCCCTTTCTGGAGAACCAGAACAGCACACGGAAACGCCGTTTACCTTCCCGCTGTAAGGTAAAGGTAAAGGGACCCCTGACCATTAGGTCCAGTCGTGACCGACTCTGGGGTTGCGTGCTCATCTCGCATTATTGGCCGAGGGAGCCGGCATATAGCTTCCAGGTCATGTGGCCAGCATGACAAAGCCACTTCTGGCGAACCAGAGCAGCACACGGAAATGCCGTTTACCTTCCCGCTGTAGCGGTACCTATTTATCTACTTGCACTTTGACGTGCTTTCAAACTGCTAGGTTGGCAGGAGCTGGGACCGAGCAATGGGAGCTCACCCCGTCGCGGGGATTCGAACCGCTGACCTTCTGATCGGCAAGCCCTAGGCTCTGTGGTTTAACCCACAGTGCCACCCGCATCCCCTATTGACTATATTAGGCACATTCAAATGACGTGCAATTGCCAATGCGTGGGTACTTTTGGTCCCAGAAGAAGGCAGAACGGAGCCAGGGTGGGGTGGAATGGGCCAAGGCACATTTATACCCACTCTGCTTATGAGCACGGGGAACCAGCAACACATTTAAAACACATTTAAAAACACATTTAAAGCACATGGCGTCCCCCAAAGCATCCTGGGGACTGTACTTTACCCCTCACAGGGCTATGATTCTGAGCCCTCTTAACAAACTACATTCCTCAGGATTATTGGGGGAGGGGAGGAGAGCCATGAGCTTTAAAAGTCTGGTGTGGATCAGCCCAAGGATTGCAACTGGGTTCAGTATTTACTAGTGACCACTAGACTTTGTATTTCTAGAACAGGAGAGGGTCCCAGTATTCCAAATAAGACCTACAGACTTTTTTTTAAAAAAAGGAGGCAGGAGGGGGAATAAGTAGGGTAGCTCTAATGAAAATAACAATAACAACAATAATAATTAACATCACAGTCGTATGACAGAAAAGCATCTAACCAGATTATATTAAGACGTTTTTTCTTACCTTATAATAGAAAAATCATAGTCAACCTCTAGCTCAGGCATCCCCAAACTTCAGCCCTCTAGATGTTTTGGACTACAATTCCCATCTTCCCCGACCACTGGTCCTGTTAGCTAGGGATCTTGGGAGTTGTAGGCCAAAACATCTGGAGGGACGCAGTTTGGGGGTGCCTGCTCTAGGTGGTTTACAAATGCACAGAGGTAAAAAAAAAAAAGGTTTTTGGATTGATTTTATGTTGTATGTACAAGAGAGTAATAGTAGGTTAGTAGTAGCAGCATTACTATCCCTTTTATTCCCAGTAGGCCACTGCATTTTGCAGGAAGGTTTCTCTTTTACGTCCCAAAAATAACCGAAGCCTGCTCCCCAGTAAATTGGAGGAAAGCTGTTAGTATGCCTGTTCCTGTTTTGTAGAACAGCATCCAAGCTAAGACATACAAGAGTGCCCACCATTTGTACTTTTCAGGAAAAACTGAATACATTTTTGTTTCGACAAGCTTTTCCAGTTGTATGAAAAGGTTCATTTCTTATACTTTGAAACAATACACAATAAACACTTATCTTTAGTCATTTTTGTACTGGTTTTAAAACTACCAGTAGCAGTTTTTGTGGTATTTTTGTACATCATCTTGAGATGTATAAGATGATTCATAAATTAATAAAATAAAAGTATAATAATAAAATTATACCCCACCATTGTTGAAAACTACATCAGGTAGCTTACTTAATGATATGTTAATAACTTGCTTGCTGTGTCCGCTGTTGACAGTATTGCTTTGTTAAAAAAATGTAAAATTATAAATAAAAAGGGAGAAATCCAATATCCTCAGTGATAATAGATAGCTAGCACAATTAATTTGCCTTTATATAGGATCTGGAGGAAGAGGGTAGTCACTAATTCTTATTTTAATAAAGTTTATAGAGGTGTGAAGAAACTGAGATCTTTTGCGATAATCCAAATATCTATTCTGGAAATTGATAAGTGTCTTCCACTTACAGGATCGGCCCAAGGTGCTTTGCTTTCTGAGACAAATTAAATTTTTGCCATAATCTCCCTTTCGTGGCTTATCATATGCTGAGCAGTATAAGAACCAATCATTCAACGGTCTAGGGTTGACTGGGATATCATGTCCCCATTTTCATGTTTAACGTCTGTCACTGTTTTGGCACCTTTGCATGATTGTAGTGTTTATGCCACAGAGTGGCCTTGAATGCTGACAACCAATTTATCTAGAGTAAGTGTAAGGAAGCCCTGAACACTGGACAAGGCTCCTAAACTTTACCATGTGTTATAAAGTATGGTGGTGGGGAAAACACACACACCCATTTTCATTTATTCTGATGAACGAGCACAAGGGAAATTGTAGGGGGAAACCCTCTGATGACTTGATCTGTTGGTTGCTTGCAGTGGGATTATCTTCCCTGACATTGCAAGTGTTATTATGATTTGGGGTTCCAGCAGACCATCAGTATTTTGTGGGAAAAGAATCTTCTGAGTGCAACAAATCTCCCTTTCTTTTAAAACGGATGTTTGCCAACAAATGTTTAGTGGGAAGGTGCATAAACAAGAATGAATGCTCATTGTTGTGAAACCATCTTGCACACAAATCAGAATGAATGTGCAATAAAGACTAGATGTTGTCTAACCTGCATATAAACATTGGGCAAGCAAATCAGGTTCACTGTTTGATAAAAAAGATCGTCTGGAAGAGCTCTGGGTCAATAAGCTGCTAAGTTGCCTTGGTGCACTTTCTGCATTAGTGTAAGCCGTGCATCTACATAGCCATAGCAAGTAACCCTGGGATTTTGGCATTCCTGATTATTGCTTTGTTTGCTTTTATGACCGGACATGCCTATGTAAATAATTTTATTTTTAATTCTTGCCAAGTTTGTGGTTTAAGTGCCGAAGTATTCTGCATTTTCTATAAGATTCTATTATATTTGGAGCATCCATCACCTTCTGTACATTGCTGCTGTTTCTTTATTGGCCAGTAATTAAGTGGTTCTTGCAGGGCATGTGGTTTTAGAGGGTGGAAGAAGAATGCAACCATATTGCTAACTTCATTCCAGTTTAGCTCAATCTCTGTGCTGAACGCACTTTATAGGCACCTGTTCTTCGCTTAGAAAGGAGAAATGTGCATCTCTGGATAGTAGCCAACCCATCTCTTTCACTGAGAGACTGCAGCGTTTGGGACTGGGTTAGACCCCACTCCATAGTGTCCCAGATTGCTGCTTGTTTGCCTTGTAGCATAACAGATGGCAATGCTTGTGCAGCTTTGTCACTTCATCTACCTCACGGGTGTCAAACACAAGGCCCGGGGGCCTAATCCGGCCCGCCAGACCTCGTCATGTGGCCCGTGTAGCCGCCGCCGACATTACCCGCTGACAGTAGTTCTGGAGCCTGCGATTGGCCGAGGGTCAAAACCGGGGGCGGGGCTGCAGGTGGAGGCCGGGGCGCTGGAGCCGCGCTGACTGCCTTGGCCAGGGAATTTCAATTTCGAATGAGGCTGAGGGAGGCGGTGGCACAGTGGCCAGACGGGGAAGTGAGATGCAGGAGGAGGAGGAGGAAGCCCCCCGAGGAGGTAGGAAAGCCCTACAGGCGCCGCCGGCAAAGTTGGTGCTGGGACGGAGCAGCGCTGGATTTTTTTTTGGCGGGCTTTGCTGTTGACTCCGAGAGCGAGTGAGGCGGCACTGGGGAGCCGCCGCCCGCCGCTTCCCTTCCTCTCCTCGGCTGCATCCGGGAGGTGAGCGAGCGGGCGAAAGGGACGCGGAGTGAGCCTGAGGGGGAAGTAGGCGAAGCGCAACAGCCGCTCTCTTGATGGAGCCGGGTTTCTCTTCCCTCTTCCCCCGTTTTCTCCTCATAGACACTCGGGAGGGTGCCTGGCTTTTGCTCTGCCCCCCACCCCCGAGCCGCCCTTTGGCTTCTCAGTTCCGGCGGAGCTGCTCCCCGGGGGGGGCGGCCGGGAGGGAGGCGGCGACGACGGCACGGGTTCCTGCTCTTTCCGCTCTGCCGCCGCCGCCTCTCAGCCCCTCGTGATGTAGGGCTCCAGATGGAGTCGCCTTGCGGTTTGAGTAGGTGGGAGGGGATTTTTTTGGGGGGGGGGAGGTTTTCAAGCCTCCTCTGCCTGCAGTCCCAGTAGGGAGAGGCGGCGGCAAAGAGCAGCTCTGAGGCGAAGATGCACGTCCGCTGGGGCTGCCGCCACCTTCCTCCTCGGGAAATCCGCTGCCCTCCCTCAGCGCGAGGGGAAGGGATTCTGGCGCTGAGGAGGGAGGATGCAAAAGCAAAGCAGGGAGTTGGCGCTGCACCACATGTTCCTGCCCCTCTCCAAAGCATGGGGTGGGTTGCAGCGTGTGGCATCCTGCCTAGCGGGGTTTGGGTGTGCGCAGGGCGGGAGAGGGAAGCCCTCTTTCCATCTGCAGGTTTTTAATCCCAGCAGTGGCTTTCTCCTTCCTGCCGAAGGTTTAGTTGAGCCCCCCCCCCGGAAGCCGTCGATCCCCACCTTTTGTTCAAATTTCCCTCGTTTACATCCCCTCCCACACACGCGCCACGACGCAGGAATGTGATCCGCGTGGGGGCGGGAATGAGCTTACATTATTACAAAAAACAGTAATAATTGAATGCAGTGACAATAATTTATGATAATAAAGAGTGGGCACATAGTCCTACAGACACAACCGGCCCTTTGAGGGTGACCAAACTGCTGATGCGGCCCCCGATGAATTTGAGTTTGACACCCCTGATCTACCTGCTTTTATTTGGGGGGGGGTCTGTTTCTTGCTCATCCTAGAGCAGAGCTAGCACAGTGGTGCCTTCTAGATCAGTATTTCCCAACCCTTTTCTGACCGTGGCCTTCCTGTGCATGCCCATGGACGAAGCCAAGCGGGGACCAGGGGCGGGGACAAATAAGAAAAGATCAATACAAATCAATACAAATCTGAGGTTCTGGCTCCTGTAACAAAAGCCTGCACACACACACCCAACAAAAATCCTGGATACACCCATGATTCTAATCCCATCCTACTGGTAGAAAGGTAGCTATTTAAATGTTTTGTTTGTAAATAGAACATGTCTCATATACTGTATATTTATTTTATAACTTATACAAAATACAATTACATAAAATGATAGGAACATAATTAAATATTGTTGAAGTGGAAAAACATAGAATCATAGAGCTGTAAAGGACCCCAAGGGTCATCTTTCTAGTGCAACTCCTGAAATGTAGGAAACTCAGCTAAAGCATCCATGAGAGATGGCCACCCAACCTCTGAATCCCCATTCCACAAATGGGGAGCCACTGCAGAAAAGGCCCGTTCTTGTGTTGTTGTGACCCTCCGAACCTCTAGAAGAGAGGTTCTCTCGTAGAAGAGAGGCCCACACAAAGAAGGGCCTCAGAGGGTGATTGGTTGGCCTTGCTAATGACCCCAGGCTCTGCTATCAATTTATGACTGCTTTTCAGCTGCAAAGGTGCCAGCTAGATTCAGAACCCAGCCATTAAGGTGAAAACCCTTTACACTTATGTGAGATACTAATCCCACCCACCACACACACACACACCCTCCCTGCCTCTCTCCCCAGCACCCTTACCTTGAGCTCCTCATCTCAGATAATTATGCTGCACATGAATCATTTTTTTAATGTTTGGTTTAATACACACAGATTCTTTAAACAATAAAAAAAATCAGCAAAACATCATCACGATCTGGAAATCTCTTTTTTAACATAGAAAATGGTTTCCTTAATGGCACAGGGGGAGAACACGACAGCAAGCTTGACAACATAATTAGAAGATTGTTATGGGGAAAGGGAAAAGCATTCTTTATACAGCTCTTACTACTTTCAATAAGATTATTCTCCCTGAATAGCTAATCAGCTTTTCTAGCTTCCCAAATCCATGCGCTTTAAGCTGCTCTCACAGTTCTTCTTAGTTACTAAATGGCTAACAGTGACACCTCCAAAAGGGAAATTTAAAGTGTTAACCAAATGTGAGCAAACAGCATGATGGAGACTGCAGATAAAAGAGATTTTTGGCAGATTAGCAGCAATTTAAGAAGATCACACTGTTACACCTAGGTTGACAAGAGCTGACAGGGTTTGCTGATCTCTGCTCCTATCTCCAATTTGAGTGTCATGTTTCAACAGAAATGAGAGGAATACCAAAAAAATAAAATAATAAAATAATATGGGGGTGGGGGAGCCGGGATCTTTTCAGAACAGAACATTGGCTTCACAGCAAGTGTTTATGGCAGCTGAAACAAAAAGGAGCTAAAGAAGGAGATGAAAGGATTAAAACAAAATGTGTTTGTCATTATGTGCCCAGTTTATTCTCCTAATGCAATGGGTCCTTATTTTGCATTGGAAAGGCCCATACACTCCACCCCCTCTTTTTACTTAGCCTGGCAAAAGAGAAATAAAAATGCAACACAATGGAAAGGGTGGGAAAAGACAGGTAAGACTTGGCACACACGGATTCTGCATTATGAACATTGCAGCAATTATTACATGGAGCAAGGCGGGGATGCTACTTCACCTCTACATGAGGCATTTTCGAATACTGTTGTTGAATCACCCTGAGTACCCACAAAGTACTTGGGTGCTCTTTTAAATTTTAATCCTTCAGAGATTGAGGCAGAAAATCCCACAAGTTCCTTTACGCGGGAAAAAATAATAATAATAAGTGAATTAACTCACATTTTGCTGTTCTTTTGTGACACCCAGATCAGTTGTCCAAAGCAGCCACCTCACTCTACCTAAGCCTTTCTCAATCTTGGGTTCCCAGATGTTCCTGGACTGCAAGTCCCATCATCCATAGTCAGCAGGGGCAGCAGTCAGGGATGATGGGATTTGTAGTCCAACATCTGGGAATTCAAGTTTGAGAAAGCTTCTCTATCCAATGGTAACTTGAAAGTAATGTTCCTAGACAGGGATGGAAGGACTTGTCTATTTCAGTTCTCTTAGTTTCTCATTTCTCCAGTCTTAAATTCAGTTATCCACATTTTGCATCAATTCATTGTGCTTCTTTTAAAGAAAAATCCTTATGAAAATTCAGCAGCATTGTAGTGCAAATTTTTCATAATAAACACTTGTTTACATACAATTTTGTACACATTTTTGCAAACAATCCCCCTGATAAATAATGTATTTGGGCATGTTATTTTAATGCACACTTTCACCTAAAATATGCACATTTGTAACCATTGATTAGTTAGAGAAATGCATCACAAAATTTGGTTGAGTGTGAATTTCAAAAGATAGTTGTGTCTTGGTCTGCATATGGTTTTGGAAAGTGCAAATCTGTTAGATTCTCCCTGAAATCTGCACCAAATTGAAATTTTCCTCCATCCCTACTCTTGGATGAATTCAAGATGAAATTGCAAAAAGTACCTTATGCTTCAAAAAACGATTTCATCCCTTATTTCTTTAATACCCCAATAGTGATCAGAACTCAAACAGCGACATCACAAAGGATTTGGGAGTTCAGCATGCATCCTTAGTACATAAACCAATTTCACTGAATCATTAAACCACAAAATCATAAGAGTTTGAATGGACCACAAGGCTCATCTAGTTCAAACCCCTGCAATGCAGGAGTCTTTTGCCCAACATGGGGCTCGAACCTACAGTGCTGAGATTAAAAGTCTCATGCTCTACTAGTATGAGCATGGCCAATAGTCAGGGATAGTGGCAGGGGTGCCAACTTGAATAACATTTTGGTTGTGTCTGTGTCAAGTAAACCCTACCACACATACTTGATCACAAGACATGACACACCCACGTACCACTTTAATGGCAACTGCCATCAACTTTGGGCACCGGCCCCCTCAAATATTCTACTGGGGAGGCCCAAAGGGACCTTGGCCCCTAGGAGTTGGCTCCCATGGTGATAACTGTGTCCCAACAACATCTGGAAGTATGGAACAGTTTATTTATATTCAGTTTTTGGCCACAGGCCCCAAAGTGGTGAAAGCACCTCATTGGCCCTTGTTCTAGAGGAATGCTCTGAACCTATGGTTTGGAACACCAGGATGGAGGCTGCACCCTCCACTCTCTAAATGGTTCCTCCTTGTACTAATGAAAGAGATTGTGTCATCCATTTCATTTCTGCAGGTCATGGCAGAATAGCTTCCACTAGGTAAATTGCATCAAAGTACAGTCACACCTCGGTTTAAGTACGCTTTGGTTTGAGTACTTTCAGTTTTAAGTAGTCCGCGGACCCGTCTGGAACGGATTAATCCACTTTCCATTACTTTCAATGGGAAAGTTCGCTTCAGTTTAAGTACGCTTCAGGTTAAGTACGGACTTCCAGAACCAATTGTGTACTTAAACCGAGGTACCAAGGTACCGCTGTATCTATTTATTCACAACAAATGTTGTAGCCATGTGAAATAATTTTAAACCTTGTTAACAGCACCAACAAGACACCAGCAGTATAAAAATTATCCCTGTTGTCTTTCCAGTGCCTGTTGATTATATTCCTCTTTCAACAAACCTTTTAAGTTGAAATCTTCCCCAGTCTGCATTTGCACTGGAATTTTTTTTAAAAGATGTGTTTATTGCTTTATCACTCCTTTGGAAGGAAGGATGGGATATAAATTAAATAATAAATGAAGTAAACATGTTTTGACTGTTTCAGTTTACTTTCCACATGCTTGCGATTTCATAGGTTCTTCTATGAGTACAGTGCTAATGCCATGTAAAACAGGCACTTCTTTGGTGAGACAGCCAATACCTAGATGCCGGTAGAAGACATGTTGAGAGGTCAGATCAAGAGCTTCTACGTTCCTACACAGCTCAGAAATCTCAGGTTTAGACTCCAATCCTTCGCCCACAGTCATCAGATGCAGAGCCAAACCCTTCTGCAACCAAAAAGTCTCTGCAAAAGGGTTTGCTGCGATTTTTCCTTTTCATTCTTTCAGCATCTCAGTAAATCCAGCAGAGACATTACTGTTCCTCATGATGCGAGCATACAATGTGAAATGTAGTCATGCAGTTTAAATGGGGAATTAATCAGCATTCAGAGCTCTAGGAGATTGACAGGGAGCTGGCTCTGTCAGTCATCTGCAGCAGGACTCTAAGGCCTAATTTTCCTAAGTGAAAATGTGCTTTCAAAATTGCAATGCAATTTTCAAAAATGGGAGCTGAATATTTAAATACTCATTCTTTTCAACATGACTGTTTGCTGTCCAGCTGCTGCTTATGTCTATGTCTGTGTCTATTGGGATGTGGGATTTTAATAATAATAATAATAATAATAATAATAATAATAATAATGGGGGGGGATGCATTCTGCATTGCAGTTTACACCAGTGACCCCGAGGAAATGCCCAAGTCAATTGCAGTTTCAAGCTTTCCAAGTCTTAAGATGATATTGCAAGGTTTTAATAAAATAAAATAAAATGGGTGTTTCTTCATACTGCTCCTTTGCTTTCTCCCATATAAATGAATACCGGTAGCTATCATTTATTACTAAGGGGGGGTGGATAAGGAAGGCAATGAGGCTAACCTATTCTCCATTCCTGTTGTTGGGTGGCCCAACACTCACAGGGGGGTATGCCAATGTTTCTTTTAGCAGAACACTGCACTCCTCAAGCGCTCCCTACAATACAGAGGCCCTCCCACCACACTCCTCTGTCCATCATAATGACAGCTCTAATATAATAATGGACAATGCATGTAAAAAAGGGGGAGCACTGTATGAAGTGTAATATAATAAGGAATGTGACACAGTGGAAACAAAGACATGCACAGAACATTACATGATCAGACACTTACTTCCTATTCTTGCTGCACTTGGTGTTCACCCCAGCTGCCTCACCAGGCTAGTTGCAGCAACTTCCTGTTCAAGTTGCTGTGACAGAGATATGTCTATTATTCACGCCAACTGGCATTTTACCAAGTGTCCAAGGTACGTCTCAAGTTTTGCCAACTTGAAAAAGCCATCAGGGACCTCTCGAAGTGTTTCGACTGTTTCATTTCTATAAATGAACCATTTCTAGGACACGCACAGAATAGATAGAAATCGCATCAACATAAGATTACAAGTTGAAGGTGCCTATTTCGTTCTGCAAAAAAAAGCCTCCAATTTGCTATAAAAAGGGTTATCAAAATCCTGATTTTTATAAGACAGTTATAATATAGTTTCCGTAGTTCTCACTGGCATGGTCAGTCTGTGTCTGGGCTGTACAACTTCAGACAGTAGGCAGAGGATTAACATAACTGAATGCCCCTCATTAAAACAACAACAACAACCCCAGAAGTCCAAGAGAATTGTTCAAGCTCTCTGTGTGGAGAGAATTGTGCAAAATAGCAGAAGGCCCACCAGCTATGTGAGTACCATGCACTCTGAACTGGAGGACACAGATTTACCAATTCAGAAGACTTTCTTTTACTTATAAAGTTTCAATATATTAATATATTTCAGGGACACTGCACGGTATCCAACTAAACAGTTTGGCTAGTGCAAGAAATTTTAACTGCACAATGGCATGTCCCAACCATTTCTTCTCCTTGTGCCCCCTCCCGGGAGCCCTCTGTAAGTCTACTCTGGAGGGTTGGGGGAATCCCTGGAACAGATTTAGGGGTTGCACAGGGAGAGGGCAAGGAAGTTCAATTGCACAGCTGAGACTGCTTGCAGTAGTAGAACTGTTTAGGCTGATACCAATCTCTACGGCTGCAATCCTATATCCACTTGCCTGGGAGAACTGAACTCAGTGGCACTTGCTTCTGGGTAAAGGCATACAGTACTGCATGGCAAGCCCCACAATTTATTCAACTATCTCTAGAAAGGTCAGGGTGCATAAGCTCTTCTCAGTGCCTCCATTCATCTTAGCTGCAAATAGGCCCTTTATACATTGGGGAAGTCCCATTATTGCATGGCATGTAATATGCCATTTAAAAAAGGGGTGCCTTTCCTTGGCTTAATAGATAGTTATTTGTTTCACGATTTCATTGTATTCCATCCAGCTTCATCAACAGCAACTAAAGAGTCATAATAAGTACAGAAATATGGTGACAGATTCTTAGCCAGATTATTAGCCAAGCGAAGACAGTGCTCAGAATAAATGTATTAACTAGACACATGCACTTTAATTTGTATTGTATTTTTTCAATAAAAAAATCCATTTATGAATTGCATTAGTGAATCTTGTAATAAAAATATTTTAATGAACTCATGGCATCATATGACCCTGTAAAATTATGTCAGTCCAATACCTGAAGAGGTGTTATTAGACATTGTTCTTATTAGTGTAATTATAATGCTGATTTAAAGGAGCTGGAAATTGGGGCATAAAGGTTGTTATAAGAGATAGGTAGAGTGAGTATGTGTATACTTTGCTAATATCCTTCTCTTGATGTGGCATAATGAGTTCCTAGGCAGAACTGTAGCACTGTGCAGGGTAAAGGTTGCATGAATTAAGCATGCAGAATTTCAGTTCTAGGTTCTCCCAGTAGGTTTGTTAATGCACGAGACATACACATCTGGGAATCTACATGAGGCCTGACATTTGCATCATGGTTACCAGCTAGTAAATTACATCTTCTGTATTTCCCTGGAATGAATAACTTGTAGCAGTACACTTATCAATGTGATATCTTATAATACTTGACTGTTTAGATGAGGTCTCATGTTGCACCAACACTCTGATAGGCTTAGGTTTATGGTTCCCAGTGCCCAAAACAGGGTACAACCCCACATCCTGGCACCAGAGCAGAGCCAGAGACCCCATTTCAACCACAGTGCTGTGCCTATCACCAGCCATTATACAGCATCTTAGCGGCCTTTTCAATTTATACCAGCCACAATGGTCAATATATTATGGGGTTTTCATATCATTTCCATTTCCAAATGACCTATAACTTGGAGAAGACAAGAAAACAATCAACCTCAACACTAGGCTTGTTGAGTGGAGTTCGGAGCATCAGAACAAAAGGCACCTGTTCTTCTTCCAATAAAAGGAGATGGTCCAATCTTGTGCCCCATTGATGTCAGTTCCCAAGCTGCCTCTAAGGCTTCTCCTGAACCATTTTCAAGTCTGAGGACCTTGGGTAAATCAGCATCAGTTGGTCAATGGCATCAATTACTTTATACCTGTTACAGTATAAAGTAACAGGCATGTTTTTAACCAGGATTTTGCATTTCATTCCAGGCTAATTTCCTGGCTTTCTCCTTGCCTTTGGGCCTACCTTGCCTTGAGGTCTCCTGGTACCTCACCTGTTCAGCTCTGTCTCCCATATTTTCAACCCATGTCTGGGCACTCGAAGGCCATTCTAAGGCTGCAACTGCACCCACTCATGCTTCCTCACCATCCCTGATTGACTCTCCTGGTCACATTTTGAATCAGCGTAGGAGGAAGAAGCAGTACTTCCTAGTGGCATTATATCTGGGTGGTGCTGCCCTTAGCCTTCCGTGTTGGCACAGCTGAGATGTCACTTAGAGTGGCCAACAGACCCCTACACTATAGAATACTGGAAATGAAAAGATTATTGCAGATGATGCACTGCTCCTTGGAAGCATGGACATAAAGGTCATATTTGCCAACCACAGCTACTAAGTGGCGTTCTGAAAAATTGATGCTGCATTCACACGGCAGTTTATTCCGTTTTCTCAACATTTCCCCAACTGTTACTTTCTGCATTATACGTAGTTGAGCTTTCACAAGACTTAAAAGCCACTTCCATGGTAGAATATACTGCGGGTTTAGTGCTCATTTCTGTGTTATTTGCAAAAGGATTTTTTCCTGGAAGCAAAATGTTAGGGAAACATCAGGGAAATGAAATAAACTGGTGTGAGAATGTAGTATAAATTAAAAGTATTATTGACAGTTTATCGAACAGGCTCATGGCAGAGTTTAAGCCCACTGTTATGGAAGGCACTAAAGGCAATTGCTGGATCATAAACTACGATCTTTGTTAAAAGAAGCAGATAAAATGCAATTGTATAATTTTCATATGCTTCCCTTGCAGACTGATGAGTGTCCTATTGCTAACTGGTCATGTGAAGTGGTGGAACTACTGTGGAAAGAAGACTTCTTTGGTGCAAAAGATTATGAAATGAATCACACACTCACAGGCCAGGTAAGTAGGTCTGTTGTTTGTCGGAAAAGAAGAGTGTCACCACCACCCCAAAAAATAAATTCAATTGGGCTTCCAGATCAGATGTGCTATGTAGCATGCAAAGGTTTGTCCTGAAAAGTCATTAAATTAGCCGTAGATACAACTTACCTAAATGTGTAAGCAAGCAGAGGTTGCCACACCAATAAATAAGGTGTAAAAAGTGCTAAGAACTAAATGGATCAGGCCAAAGACCCACCTAGTTTAAGTTCTCACAGTAGGCAATCAAATGATTGTGGGACCAGGGGTGCCAACTTAAATAAAATATGGAGGGGCCTGCCCCACATAATCAATTATATAACACGGTGCACGCACACCATTTGAAGGGGGTGGCCCCCTCAAATATTTTAGGGATGCAAAGACCCCTCAACCCCTAGGAGTGGGCTCCTATGTGTAGGATCCTGAGAAGCAGGATTTGAGTGGAACAGTGCTTTCCCCAACTCTGATTCCCAGCATCTGGTCGAGGGGAGACAGTTGCTCTGCCACAACATTTAGCTGTTGTCTCTATCCCGCAATGTTCAGCTCAGTATCGCAACTTTCTGTGACCTACGAGGTAATGAAATTTGTTGCTTGTATATACCTTGGAAGTAGCAATCAATCGAAAGAAGGGCAAGATGACAGAATCACTCTGATAGACTGGGCCCAAAGGAGCCCAAGTGGCTTATGCAATTAAATACAGAGAAATGCAAGATAATGAGATAAGGGACACATAATAAGGAAAGGGTTTCTTTCCTAAACACTCACATGGTTCCAAAACGCCAAGCAAGAAAAGAAAAAAGAAAAGACCTGACAGTAGAGATCAAAAGGAAACAGCACATGGCTACAGAAATAAAGTAAATGGCAGCCCTGACTCACAGAGAGAAAGGCTATGATAGCAGCTGCAGTTATTCTTGCCAAATATGAGTGATTTATGAATGGGACCACTTTTTAGTACTGAGGAGCTCTGCACACCTTATTATGAAGAAGGGCAATAGGGAAAAAATGGGGGGGAGAGAGAGAGACTGGGAACTTAATTATTCATAAATGTCAGAGAACAGAAGGGAATGGTCGGTAGTCTTTTGAAAAAAGAAGAATGAGAGCCATCCCCCTCAAGGAGGAATTCAAAATCCTGAAGCCAACAGAGAGGACAGATGTTTCAAAGGCAAGCTGCAGTGCTGCAAGACACTGAGAGCCAAACTACATGGGTGATGCAGGGAAGTCCACAATTGGCTCTCCTGAGGTTCTTCACTTTGAAGCAGATTGGTAGTTGGGTTGCCTATTGAGGGTTTTTAGTGAGCCAACATGACAGTGATGTGGAACTGAGGACTGGAGTGATCGTTCTGTGGTATTATGGCAGTGGACATAGCTGAAGTGTAACTTTTCAATTGTTGTTGTTGTTGTTGTTGTTGTTGTTGTTGTTGTTGTGTTTTAAACAAACAAACAAGTGTAGGACGAAGGGCCAAAGCTCCTCAACCTTCAACACAAACTACTCTGATCAAATATGGAGTCCCCTTCACTTATTTTTAAATAAATAAATAGGGGGAATTCAACCATAGATCATCTGCATGGTATGTGCTCCGGCCCAAACAACTTAAATCCCACTAATTTTACTGGACTGTTAAGCAGTGCTGCTGCTTTTCTAGAAAAAGAGGTCCTGAAGCTCAACATGAACTTCTCCCTTTTCCCCGTAGAATCGCAATGGTGCCTACCTGAGAGGTGCTGGAGCTTGGGGGGGGGGGACCCTGCAGTTAAGTAGGAATGGACAAATCTGCCATTCTGGGTTCTCTCCATTTCTCCTCCCCCCCCCCATCTAAAATTCAATTTGCTACATATCTGTAGTGGTTTGTGATTTGTCTTTGTTTTTTTAAAAAAAAACTTGCAAAAACTCAACAGCATTTTTCTGTGAATTATTTCTAACAGACACTTTTTCAAAAATCAAGAGGCAAACTCATACAACTACTCTGAATTATATAGTGCTTATAATATAGACTTCTTGTGTGAGGCAGCCACAACTGACCCGAATCAGCATAATTTTTATTCTTCCATAACAACGTAAACCCATGGCACATGCTTGGAAGTTGCCCATATCTCCTGCAACAATCAGTAAAATTACTCCACCTTGACCAAAAATTATCCTGACTTTGCTTTTGTTCTCTAATTCTGATAAAGTGAGTTAGTTTAACGATTAATGCTCAGCCCCATATTTTACCATGCCATTCTTTGACACTTGGTATAGTTGCTGATATCTACTTCCCTGTGTATAAAGTCCTAAACGTAAAGGGACCCCTGACCATTAGGTCCAGTCGTGACCGACTCTGGGGTTGCGACACTCATCTCAAGTTATTTGCCAAGGGAGCTGGCGTACAGCTTCCAGGTCATGTGGTCAGCATGACAAAACTGCTTCTGGCGAACCAGACCAGCACACGGAAATGCCGTTTACCTTCCCGCCAGAGTGGTACCTATTTATCTACTTGCACTTGGATGTGCTTTGCAACTGCTGGTTGGCAGGAGCTGGGACCGAGCAACGGGAGCTCAACCCGTTGCAGGGATTCAAACCGCTGACCTTCTGATCGGCAAGCCCTAGGCTCTGTGGTTTAAACCACAGTGCCACCCCCGTATAAAGTCCTTGCTGCTGCTAAAAACGGAGTTCTGTAGGCTCTTAACAAACATATTCTTGCATGTATTTCTCCTACTATGCAAATACAGATTTCTGCACACATTTTCGCAATATAATGCATGTTTGTATTTCAAAAGTGGATATATGCATTTCCCCCCCTCTTCCTAATGTTTGTACATATTTTTGGTTGGGGGACTACATTACAACATTCAGAGAAATCTTGTCCTCCCTCAAAGAGGGCATGTGTTGCGGTGAGACCTGGCAACCAAACCCTTGTGTTGTGGGTGGGTACAATTGGATAGCCACAACACCCTATTGGTAGGTCCCTTGATGCTGGGTTTAATCTGACCAATGGGATGCTAGCTAAAATGGATCAAGCGACCTACCGTATATATGCCCATGCACATGACTCAGAGCTTCCTATTTTGGTCAGTGCATTGGAAAACCCGCCCACCTCTCCCTACTTTTAGGGCTTGCGCGCTTGACCTTGCTATGCCGTCGTCTGTTGTTGGGACAGGGGCAGGAATTTTCCCCACTTGGCTGATGCCATTTGGGTTTCGCCTGCCGTGTAGCAAATCACTGGGAGAGTCAAAATGACTTCAGGATTGTTCTCCTGTACTATTTTAGACATGTGGTTTATATATTTATGTGTGTGTTTGCCTTGTAAATTCATGAAACACTTATTTTATATTTGGGACCTTAGAATTCTTATAACAACATATTGTTTCATAGTGTGAGAATTAGGGAGATTTGTATTAAACTACAAACTGAGCCAAACGTATCCCCAGTTGTATGCAGAGTGCGCTCAAGATCGCATCCAAAGGCCTCATTCCAGCAGGCTGCTGTGTGTGCAAGTTGCCTGGTTGGAAAGCCCCAAACACTAGCTTGGGCCATGCAGCATTAGTCAGACTCTTGGAAACAGTGCCAATCAGTTCATAAATGATGGGGGGGGAGGGAGGAGTGGAATGCATCCTCCCTACTCCCCAGCCTCCAGCAGATGATTGGCAAACACTATTGCAGATGATCTTATCAGGGTTGCACACACAGCTTCTGGAACTGGGCTTTTTGATTCTGCAGAAACACGAGTTCAGCACAAGCCCCACAAATTGGGGCAATACTATTCCTTTAGCTCCCTTTGAATACAGGAGAAGGAAGTGCTATTGCAGTATCTAGCCGAAGTGTGGGAGGGTTTATTAGAGTGACAAGAATTGAAAATGATTTTTAAATACTGTTTGCACATTAATAAATCACATCCATTTTTCATTTATCACCATGTCAGCTTTGTGAGGTGCAGCTGCAGTGCTTTCAAGTGAGGGATAAGTTAATTTGTAAAAAAAAAAAAAAACTTTAAAAAGTGAAGACAAGCGCACAAGCTGATTTATTATCATTTAAGGGGAGATGAAAGTCCACTTCGCTTTAAGTAGGGCTGTGTATACAACATATATTTAAACCACATTTAAGGCACCTGACTTCCCCCAAAGAGTCCTGGGGAGGAGGAGTTTGTTGAGGGTGCCCGGAACTGTAGCCCTGTGAGGGGTAAACTACAGATCCCAGTTGAATGTGTGCACTCTGCCTTCAATCAAGCATGGCACACAGGGTGATGCGAGACAACAGAGTGGCAGTTCTGCCTGCAGTGTTACATCTGTGATGACTCATTCATTCATACATGCAGCAAGTCGTCACTTTTATTGTGTGGTCATGTACATGTGTGAACCAACTCTGGACTGCTGGGCATTGTATCCAGGCACGTGGCCAAAGGTGGTTTCCTCTGTATATGGATGCCTTGCCACTGAAAAGCAGGATGGCACCCATAAGCTTGTTATTTGACATTCCATCTCAAAGAAGCCGAGAGTGCCATCTGATGTCCTGCATGCATGTGTGAGCACATCCTAGTGCTTGCTTCTTGGTCCTTCAGCTTCAAAAGCTTGTAATCTTATGTTATCATGCCATCTTAATCTTCAAAAGCTTATCACTGATAACATGATCATCTCTGTCTGTTTCTCATATGCCCACCCCCCTTTGTTGCTGTAGTTGTTTGCAAGTTTGGGCATTTTGGAGCATCTGTTCATTTTTCACAGCCAAGGAAGAACCTTATGTTTCATATCTGGTTTTTAAGCATGTTTTGATACAACAGGTGGCAAATCTTTAAAAACTATTTTTAACTGTTATTACTTTGCCATTTTGATTTAGCACTTTCTGAGCTTGGGTGCCAGGCCTGTTCCGCTCCCCAGACAGAAAATTAAAGCACACATTTGGGGGGGGGGCGGGGGGGGCGGGAATTAGTGCTTTTCATCCCAACTTTGCAACCAGCCAGACAGCTTGTAACGAGCTCTTTAAGGAAAATAGGAACTTATTTCCACTTCCCTATTTTGTTGTTGTTTAGTTGTTTAGTCATGTCCGACTCTTCGTGACCCCATGGACCAGAGCACGCCAGTCACTCCTGTCTTGCACTGCCTCCCGCAGTTTGGTCAGACTCATCCCTATTACTTACACCCTTCTTTCTCACAAAACCTGCCCAGTTTAGAAGGTACCATATATATGGCACTAATCCAAGTTAGGCGGGATTAAATAAAATGCACTAAAAGCACTGAAAGTCTCATTGAAAGGTATCGTGTTCTGTTGGTTTCAAAGGGATATAAAAGTACAATCAGAAGCATGAGTTCCATAGGATTTATTTCCTATTTACAGTGGTCCCTCGACTTACGAATTTAATCCGTTCCGAATGCACATTCGTAGGTCGAAAAATTTGTAAGTCGAAAAAGCGGTTTCCCATAGGAATGCATTGGAAACGGAAAAAAATTGTAAGTTGAGTAAACTGCATCTAAAATTCATAAGACGAGAAAACCCCATCTAAACTGCAATGGTTTTCCTTTCGGATGTCGAAAAAAACGTAAGCACGCGGCAAGTTTTTTCCATTCATAACTTGAAATTTCATAAGTCGAGTACTTCGTAAGTCGATGGACCACTGTATATTTATTCCCTGGTGGGTAGACATAGGATTTCAGTTGTATAGTGCAGTTCTGTGCATGTCTATGCAGAAGTAAGCCCCACTGAGCGCAACAGGACTTACTTTCAGGATTGTCATGAATAACTTTAACGGGATTAGGTATGTTCATGGAGAAGTGAAGAATGTTGAGACATGTATTTTTACTATAGGGCAGGCACCCCCAAACTGCGGCCCTCCAGATGTTTTGGCCTACAACTCCCATGATCCCGAGCTAACAGGACCAGTGGTTGGGGAAAAACAAGGTGCATATGTGGACAGAGTAGCATCACCACACTAAAGGTTTGCCTGCATAATGGTATGAATGAGGACAAGTGAAGCCAAAGTGGGTGGGGAGGAGGAAGCATGAAACATCAGTATATATAGGTGAGATATATATACAGTGGTATCTCTACTTACAAATAACTCTACTTATGAATTTTTCTATTTACAAATGGAGCTCAGTCCGCCATTTTGGATGTGGTTTAGATAGGATTTTTTCTACTTACGAATTTTTAGATAGGGTTGCTTTGACTTACGAATTTTTATCCCAATGCATTCCTATGGGATTCGACTTACAATTTTTTTCGACTTACAAATGTGTGTTCGGAACGCATTAAATTCGTAAGTAGAGATACCACTGTAGATAGATAGATATAGATATAGATATATGAAGGAAGACACTTTTCAACACTGCATAATATGTTCTCAAAAATAAATAAATCTGAATAGTTTCCAAGTCAGCCAGACTTGAAATAGAAATGCTGGTACCAAAGTTTAAATGGTTTATTCTTTTGAAAGGTCTGCAAATTTGTCTACAAGCTGAGCTCAACGTGCTATTAATGCACAAATCCAGTAAGTGTGGTGGTGGTGATTTTTAAAGCACAATGTGTGACAAAGGCTTTCATGCTGGCAGTTGACCTTGATAAATTGCTACCAGCACCTAGTTACCGGATAAGGATTCCTTGTTAAAATAAACAAGATTGCACTGGACTGATTGGAACTCTAAGCATTTTGTGGTATTCTTGTTTATCAAATGGGCAGAGCAAACCTATGTGGGTGGGGAATCAATAATTTCCTGTTGTTGTTGTTGTTGTTACTTCCCAACCTCAGAATAAAAGGAGGCAGAATTGAGCTTGTTGGGTCCTGATATATTCGTGGAGGGCTGTTTCTAAATGATAGTTGCAGTGATCGGGGAGGTGGAGTTAGAAGGATGAGGCAAGGGTAGAGGAATAGGATGTACGAGCAACAGATCAGATGCCTACAGGGCAGAACAAACTCCAGGGAATAAACAAAGACAATAATTGTGCATTACTCACCACCACTGTGTTTGTGTGTGAAGTCAGTGATGGGAGGAATTCCTGATGAAGTGTGGTACTCCCCCATTTTACTTTATCAAGGAGTGGTTGGTGGCTGGGTATCAAAAGAGAAAAAGGCTCTATTTAAAGCCCAGTATGTTTCCGAGCACATTTCAAAGTGTTGGTGCTGACCTTTAAAGCCTTAAAGGGCCTCGGTCCAGTATACCTGAAGGAGCGTCTCCACCTCCATTGTTCTGCCCGGACATTGAGTTCCAGCACCGAGGGCCTTCTGGCGGTTCCCTCGTTGCAAGAAGCCAAGTTGCAGGGAACCAGGCAGAGGGCCTTCTCAGTAGTAGCACCCACCCTGTGGAACACCCTCCTATCAGATGTCAAAGAGAAAAACAACTACCCAACATTTAGAAGACATCTGAAGGAAGCCCTGTTCAGGGAGGCTTTTAATGTTTAATAGATTACTGTGTTTTATTTTTCTGTTGGAAGCTGCCCAGAGTGGCTGGGGCAACCCAGCCAGATGGGCGGGGTATAAATAATAAATTATTATTATTATTATTCACATATCCATTAATGTGGATAGATCTACCTCCCTCATATAAATGAATGGGGAAGCCCCGGGGTGTGTGTTGCTAGTTTGGACTTCCTCAGTTTGCTTAGTGTAGGCAGTTCTTTCCAAGAAATGTTCTTCTGGAACACCAGCCATATTTACTTCGTGAAATAAACATATCTGAATACAGTTTCCTTTGTGGGAATATTTCCCACTTCTGATGCGCATACACCTTTTGGGTACCACCAGCAGTTAGGTTTCAGCATAAAACTGTTATCCTTAATTTGAATTCTGCTGTCTGTCATTTGCTCATTTAAAGGGAGTGTTGATTGACATGTGGATATGGGAAAAAACATATTTGGAGATGGAACAACTATAGCAGAATACCCATGACAGAAGAAACATTATTCTTCAGAAGACAGCACTTACAGAACAATGTCAAAGAAGTGAGAGGCATAAAACTAAACAGTATTCTAAAACTGTATCAGTGTTGAAGGGGGAAAAAAGAGTTCAAACTTTGTCTGAAGCATGAAACTTTAAAAGGAAATAAAGCTCAGCATTCAAAATTACTGCTTTAAAGAGGAATGCCAAATGATCTGGGAGGAAAGAAAAAGGTTCCATGAAATAGTTGCATTTGGAAAAGCTTAACAGTGTATCACTCTGATCTGAAACACGTTTATGAAGTCCTGTTTATTTCTATCAAGGGATAAGCTGAATCTATTAGGTTTCAGTAACATCCCTCTCCCCCAGCAGTGCCTCCTCTTTTTAGTCATTTTATAATACATTTGTTTGCTTATTTGTTTAAACACTTTCAACTGTCCTGTGCTCCCAAGTAACAGCATAATGTGATTGGCTCTGCTGTGATGTCATCCTACCCACTATGTGACCCCTTTGAGTATGAAAATTACAGTTAATGGCATGAGCTGTGACCTGGAAGTTCCAGGTTAAAATTTCAAATTGTTGAGCTTGGTGAACTCATTGGGGGCCTTGGGCAATCTACTTTCTTTCTGTAATAATATGAAGACAGTAATAGTTTCCCATTTTATAGGGCTATGGTAAGCATTACTTAGCTAATTAGGAGTTTGGGGCACATACAAAAAAAGTGTTATACAAATATGCTTCATATTGTCTTGTTGTCCCATAATTTCCTATCTTGGTTTGGCACTGGATAATGAATAGGTGATATACATTCCAACTAGAATAACATTTCTAAGCAAGCAATTAAGATATTCAATTTTAGTACACCTACACTGTAATCCTATATAAGTACATTCCAGTTTTATGAATCTCACTCAGTTGTAGGCTGTAATGCAATAAACACTTACCCAAGAGTAAATTTTCATTGAACTGAATGGGCTTTACTTCTGAGTAGTCATGCATAGGCTTTTTTTCTGTGACAGTGCTCCACAGAAATTTCATTTGCTGTAAAGTCATTTGCTGTAATAGCTTAAGAAAAATCAAACTGGGTATAAGACATTTTCTTTCCACTCCTTTGCACTGCAAATAGTAATATAAGCTTAATCAATAATTACCAACTGAGGAGTTAGCACATTATAGACAGGTTACTCAAGTGCTCTCAACCATCAAGTCATTTAACAGTTAACTTATGGATGAAGCAGCTCTTTTAGAAGCTGAATATAAAAATGGCCATTTAAGTTGATCTTTCCATCAATATAATCATCTCTAGAGTTTTCTCAATACAGTAAGACTGCTGCTAAGCAAATTCCAAAACAAGATGAAACTGAAAAATTGCATCCATCTGTTAGTACAGCTGTACATATGACCATTAATACTATTTTTTTCAATAAGGTTGGCTAGTTATTCCCCTGTGCTAACAAGAAGTCAAGTCCTTGCATATAATATCTTTAAAGGGAATAATTTTCCACTTCTTGCACTGCAAGTCAGTTGCCTCACCATCTAAAAAGATGTCACATCTATTACAAATACCGTATTCTTGCTTTAGAGACGGTAAAGGCAAAGGTAAAGGTACCCCTGACCATTAGGTCCAGTCACGGATGAATCTGGGGTTGCATGCTCATCTTGCTCTATAGGCCGAGGGAGCCAGCATTTGTCCGCAGACAGCTTCCGGGTCATGTGGCAGCATGACTAAGCTGCTTCTGGCGAACCAGCGCAGTGCACGGAAACACCGTTTACCTTCCTGCTGTAGCGGTACCTATTTATCTACTTGCACTTTGATGTGCTTTTGAACTGCTAGGTCGCCAGGAGCTGGGACTGAGCAACAGGAGCTCACCCCGTCGCGGGGATTCAAACTGCTGACCTTCTGATCGGCAAGCCCTAGGCTCTGTGGCTTAGACCACAGTGCCACCCGCGAGCCTGTATCTCCTCCTAATTTACAAGAGCTGAATCCAATTTAGCGCCTGGAGTTGTGCAGTATTGTGTGTTTCTAAGAGCACCATGGATTGCAGCAAATACGATAGGGAACATGTTAGCAGGCAGTTAAATGTGAGTTAAATTATCCATGTCATATATATATATTAATGAGCAATGTGAATCAGTCCTAAATCTCGATGGGCTCATACAATGAGGGATCGTCACAGGACAGAGCAACACCCCATTGCCCCTTCTACCAAAATAGCATTCAGCCACCATGCCGCACTCTTACAAGGAATGGGAAGCCTATGTTCCCTCCTCTACTTGACTTTAGCCTCCTTTCCACTTGGTCAAAGAATACAAGGCATTCATGTTGCTGACCCTTCAAATGGAGTGAGTTGGACAAGCAGATCTAGAACATAGGTGCAAACAGGCCTTCCATTTCTCAGAAATTCCTGATATACCATAGTGTGAGAAAGCAAGGCTCTACTATGCTACACGAGGGAATCCCTCTCCATGTGGGCATTTATTGATTCATGCCAAGTGTTCTTGCAACCCAAAGTGTCTTTTGAGTACATGAGGCACATTCTATAGTAGGAGAGCAGCTGATCCAAATGTACACTTATTTTTTTTGCATTGATATTTTCTTCACCAGGCAACCATCACTGTGAAAAGCTCCGTGTATTTTCTGTTGCATCAACTCTTGCTACAGCAAACTGCTCCGTGGAATTTCTGCTTCAAATGTTTTGTAGCCAAAGTTGCTAAAAGTGTCTCTGGAGTGTGTGATTTCTGACTGCAAGTTGGAAAATAGCCTTGTTAATGCTATAATGCTATAACACAAAAATTGCTTTAAATCATGGGGCTAGGCTGCTGGCCAAGGATTCTTTTGTTAGTTAGATTGCTGGTGAATAGCTCAAAATGGTCAGCTGATAGGAGCTAATGGCCAGGAGATGGTCTCCTGAATACATGGAGATCACTCTGCCTTCAGTATTTTGAATGGGAAAGGCCTTAGAGCTTAGGAGAGGTGACACTCACCCCAAGGCATGTGTTTGAAGAAACAGCAGCTTGCAGTTCAAAAGAGACTGAGGGGGGGGGAGGAGATGCATATAACCCCCATTAAATGTTTGGTTTAGCCTAATAGGGTGAAGTCACTTAGTAGAAGAGCTAGTAGGAGAAAATTGAAAACATGTTCCATTGGCAAGCTGAATAATATTTCTAGGCATTTGTCACCTTGCACATAGGCTGCATTTTTCAAGCGATGAATTCCAAGTTTGCTATTTGTGGTAGTTGTCCTGTTGCTTTTGGACCAAAGCTGTTTGCTAAGAAGCAACTCTGAAGTGTCCTGCACCCTGGTGGATTAGAGGACGCTTGGTGTGTTTAGTATGTTTGCAATTGAAATATAGACTTCTCACCGATGGATTTTGTTCAACTAAAAAAAAGGGGGGGGGAATAGACCAAACCAATAAAATTAATTCACACAGTGAAAAAATTCACAGACATTCTGCCAAACTGTGATGTGTTCCCAAGGAAGCCAAGTTCAAGATCAATGCCAAGTGGCATAGGAAGAAATCGAATCCCATTCTAATGAGCTGGCATGAGTTGGAAAGATCAATAACTTAAGGCAGTTATTGTGCGATGGCAAACTGTGAGCCAGTTGAAAAGTAGTTGGCAATCAAAGAATATCAGGGTCTTCCTGATCAACTTAGAGTCCATGCAGGAATGGAAAAGTAAAATATGGAACCAAAACAAAATATTAACCCTAGGAAATTAGGGTCTCTTTATGGATAATGGTCAGAAGGGGGGACAGGGACTCCCATTCTATGCACTATGTACTTGGAAGCTAGTCTCACAGAACTTAATAGCCATCCAGAATAAGTGAGCACAGAATTGCATTCTTAACCCACTAGCAGGGGCGTAGGAAGATAGGGGTGGTGGGGGCGGGGCACCCCGGGCAGCGCGATCCCAGGGGCACCATCACGGCTGCGCGCCCTGCCCCCAAAATGCGCCCCGCCCCAAAACACATGCATGCTCCTGCGTGCGGTGTGCCCCGCGCCCAAAACGCACGCCCCACCCCCAAATTGCGCGCCCCACCCGTCGCGCCCTTTCCCCCAAATGCGTGTCTCACCCCTGCGCACAGCGCGCCCCCCAAATGCATGCCATGCCCCGCCCTCAGAATGCATGCCACGGCCCTGGGGGCAGCGCGCCTGCTCTCCGCCCCTGCTCACTAGATGCTGGATTTGCTGGAAATCACACATTTGGGGCTGTTAACTCACACACAAATTGTGTGTTACTCACACAATTCCTCATCCTTTAATCAATCAATACTGATGGCTTTCAGCTGAGCGTGTCAATAGATGTTTGTGGTGACCTAAGAAGAAATGAGAGGCGTATCCATGTTGTTTGATCTGTTATGGCCCATTCACAAATCCAGACTGCAACAATCATCAAGTTCTTGAACATATGTATGTGAACTGGCTCACTGCTGAAGGTTTAAAAGGTTTTAACAAACGTGCAGAGTAAGAAGGAATGATAAGCATGCACTAACTGTCCCCAGCAATTTTACAACTGAAGCAGGGCAACTCATCCCATCCAGCAAGTCCAGAGGATACTACTTCCCTCTGGACCAAATACACAGTGGATCTCTTTAATCATATTCCTGGTAATACTTTAACTCACAATATTTTCCTTTCACATTTCATCTTTCATGGAATGGTGTCACACAACTTTATCTCTGTTCATTTGTGGAGTGTGTATGTCTAACATTTCCTCCAAAGAGCTCAGGGTAGTGTGTATGAGACTCCAGGTGGTCTTCATTCTTGATGCTGGTCAGCCCCAGAGTTGGTTAGCTTTAGAGCAGGGGTCGGCAAGGTTTACCTCGCCTGGGTTGGTTCACTCCAGCAGAGATCCCTCTGTGGGCTGGATTGCGCGCATGCATGAGCGCACGCGGCCGTGATTTCCGGCGTCTGCATCTGCGCAGACATGATTTCTGGTGTCTGAGCATGCATAGATGTGATTTCCAGCACTGCGGAAGTGAGTCCCCGTGCCACGCCACGCTGGTTTAGCGCAGTGTGTGGGGGCTCGCCGAGCAGGCGGCTCGGTTAGGGGGTGACTCATGGGCTGGTTAAACGACCCCCGTGGGCCACTTGTGGTCCATGGGCCTTAGGTTGCCTACCCCTGCTTTAGAGACTGAATTATATCTGATGCCTTCTGACTTGAGAGTGAAGCTTCCTTTTCCAGTAAACAGTTACGGTAGTAAGCTGTATCAGGATGTCTGCCCCACAGGCTCCAACAACAATCAGATCATTTAGCAAGTGCTTAGTTCATGTATACAACTATGCAAACTGTTATTGTTATAAAACCACTACAATATACATAAGGCCATGTGAAATGACCCTTGGAAGGCAGACCTTCGGATAAACAAAGGCACTGGTGCAGAAGCCAATCTCTTCCCAAATCAGATGACAATGCAATGCCTATGGTGCAGATATTTGCTTTCAAATGAAAGAAGAATGATCACCCCCACTCTAGAAAATGATTTATTCTTTTGCAGCTAGCTTCCCAGTCATAAAATGCAAGCCATTTTTGGGCCAGTGAGCATGTGATTTTGGTGTCTCTCAGTATAGATGTTGGGCTTTCTGCATTCATTTCCAATTCCATTGCCCTCTATTCTGAAGAATAATATTTATTCTCCTTTATCCCACTGACTCTTTGGCTCCATGTCTGCAGGTACATTTCTGTAGATAAATCCACTACCAAGCCTAAATAAGGTTCATATATCAAGGAGACTTCCTCATGCTTCTGGTACTCAAATACAGCGGTCCTTAAACTATGGTCACCTCCAATTAGCTAATCTGCTCTTGTTTTAATTATGAGATTATGAGCCATTTTTCTGCAAACCTTATAAATTGGATTGCTTCATCCAGCCTGTTGAAGGGTACGCTTCTGCACTTCGCAGTTTCAGAGGATTCCAGCTGACAAGCACATTTTGTTAGAAAACACACAACGATAGCTGCCTAATCTCTTAGAAACCCAGTTTAATGCTCCTTATTTAATTTCAAAATCAGCTAGTGGCAGAACATGGCCAAACACAACACACAACTGTAATCGGCTGCATGTGCAACACAAATGATGACTTATTGTTATCTTTCAATAACATCTTTGTTACTCCTTTCAAAAGGAGGAAAAATGTGAAAAGTATGAAAGTGATATTAAGCAGATGTTAGACGGTAGTTGTCAATCTTGTCTAAGCATGCAGGTGCTAATGTGTTATAATTATCCCTTCTGGCAGTTGATATTTAGGATTTTGGATCCCACCTAGTCAATCACAGCTGTAATTGTTAAGCTTCTTACATAGCTAATATGCTGGGTAATAACTAGATCAAGATTTAATATTTGACGTTTACTATCAATTATCTTTTCTTCTGACATACATCTCCAATACTCAGATTCCTGGAGATTAGGCACTTTTCCAGACACTCGGTATAATAAATAAAAAGAATTGTTGCTGTGTAAGACTTAAATCAAAGAAACATCATAATCCACACTTCTCCAGGTTTATGCAATATATTTACTTGTAGTAATTTTGCCTCACTCCTCTTTTTTATCAAGTTGCTTATAGAAGAAACCCATAGTTCAGAGTTCCATAGCAATATTCTGGCAGAGTATTAAACTGGTACTATTTCACAGTGTAACATACCAAAACATCCATATAGAAAGTATAGCTTGCTCCTACTCCATTTGCTACGGTCTGAAACTTATTTTACTCCATGTGACCTGCTAGCTAAGAATTCCACATGACTACTATTCCAAAGATGGTTAGGAAGTATCAATTATAATCAAAATAAACCAATCTAAAATCATAAAGCATTTCCTGATCAGTACTTTTGAGTAGACATATCCTCAGATTTCATTTGAAATAAGCATGCTAGTTCACCAAATTTGAACATATGGTCCTGCCTCCTGATGGGATGAATCTGGGCAATGCTCATGTGACTGATGATGGTTAGGTTTTGCATGGCAAATATTTTCCAGAGTCAGTCCTCTGAATGAGATCCAAGGAACCACTAGGGTTGCCCAAGTAGTAAGATTCTTGTTGTTCTCCCATGGGGTCTCAAACTATGACTTGAGAAGAAGCCAGGATCTGAAACCATGTTCTGATTTGGGCTTGTTCTAACAAACCACAGTTCCCCGACTTTGGGCATCACAAGGAACCATGGGTAACATAAAATAAAAAAAAATGAAAGCTTTTAATCTCCCCCCTCTGCTGCAAAAAGGAAGAAAAGTTTAGGAGGAATGCATACATGTAAGTCTTATGGAGGCACATTGAATGTTTCCTGTTATATCTGACATGTTCCTGGAGCTCCAAAGGTATCTTAACAATTCTCAGAAGCCCAACAAATTATTTAATAATATCATCTAGTTCCACCTTCCCCAGTCAAGTGTCTTGGTACTCTCCAGATGTTTTGGACTACAACTTGCATCATCCCTGACGCTATTCCCTGTGCCAAGTTAAAATAGAAAACCACAGTTTTGCTCAATAAAATTGTTAGTGTTTGGAGCATCATAAGCAACAGCATACATGTCTTGAATTTTTTTCATATGCACTAGCTTCTGAACAAATGTAGACAGGTAGTTTGTGTTAATTAGAAAAAAGGCAATTTAACCTAATCTTCTCCTTTTCAGACAAGCTGGCAACACAACAAATAATGGTGGAAAGCGCTCTACCATTGAAAGCCACACTAGTAATCTTCGAAACAATATTGTTACAAGTTAAGTACTCCCTGTTGCCTCCAGCAGACAAGGTCTTGTTTCAAGAGGATCTTGCTCAACTTTGAATGGAAAACGTCTGAAATGTTGACAGCACAGAACATTAAGGTTTCAGAGCAAAACAAATGAAACCGGACCGTGTCATTTTGCAATAAAACACGAAGTTGTGTAATAGTGCCTTTTTAAAGCCACTTGCACATTTCAAGACTTCAAATAAAATGCTATTAACACAGACAGATAAACAGGCTAAGCCATTATTTGCCTGGGGTGATACCCTTGTGATTTACAACAGGCAAAGAAAATATAGTAGCATAGCTGTTCAAAATTGAATGATATCAGTACCAAAATAATCCTTTCATAGAGCTATAAGGGCCTTTGATAAGAAATTCAAAAAATGCATGTTTTTTCAAAGCAAATCCAGTCACATACAAGTGCCTATTATACAATCCAATTACTTTTGTAAGTGCGCCTGTAAAGTTACTTTTAGTTTGACCATCAAACAGGAAGCCTTCACAGATGTTAACGCAGCAGTCAGTTCCTAACATTCCCTCACACTTTAGCACAGGCACCCCCAACCTGCGCCCCTCCAGATGTTTTGGCCTACAACTCCCATGACCCAGGGATGGGCCCAGTGGTCAGGGATGATGGGAATTGTAGTCCAAAAACATCTGGAGGGCCAAAGGTTGGTGATGCCTGCTTTAGCATGACCAAAAATAGAACCCTGGAAGATGAGATGTTGGTAGGAGATGACTTGGTTATATTTATTTATTTGCTTATTTTGAAGGTTTAAACTTCATATTTCAATCATATGATTTTCAACACTACTTACAAATAAGAGGTAATGATACAATACCCCTTCCGTAAAAAAAGAAAACCTTACACATAGTTAAGTTGGCAGGGGTGCCAACTTGAATAAAATATTGTGGGGGGCCAGCTAAGCCCTGCCCTGCATAATCAATCACATGATGTAGCGCTTACACACCATTTGAATGGCAATGCCCATCACATTTTGGGGGGTTGGCCACCTCAAATATTTTATTGGTGGGGGGAACCACGGCCCCTAGGAGTTGGTTCCTATGGATCTTAGTACCACATCCAGGTTCCAAAGAAGCATGGAACAGCAACTCAATCTTTGCACCCAACGCTGTGCAGGTAACTGCTTTCGAACTGCATTCTTTCAGAATTAGTGCACAATCCACCCTTCCTTCTTGAACACTGCTAACACAGCTGCACACAGAGGGGATCCACTATAGGACTCAAACGAACCTTTTAGCTGGGTGCATCGCCATTACGTAAAAGGAATGGGAGGCTTCTCCAGGGACATTCACGCAGGCCATTTGCACAAGTGAAAAGTCCTCCGATGGGACCATGTTGCAATTTGGAACACGGCCTGTTTCCACAAGACTGAGACCCCAATGTAGAAATGGTACGGTGCATGTTTGGTTGGAGCCTTACAGTTTAACCTCCAGAGGGGAGAAAAATCATCTCTCTTTCTAGTAAAGCGTCCAGTATTCTATCTCCAACCCAATGGAAAGTAAGTTAATTGCATCAAACTCATCCTGTTGATTGTTATACTAGCTTGTTCTGGAGTGTGGTTTATGTTTGCTTTTCTCGTACACACCTTGCAGACTGCAAATCAGCCTCCTTTGTAATTTGTTTGTTTGTTTATGTATTTATTAATTTAAAAGGGGTTGTTTGTTATTGTTTTTTAATCTTTCTTTCAGGGTATGTTGTCCCCATAAGGAAGTTTAAAACAATTTTAATATAGTCATAACATTAATAAAATACACAGTCAACTCCCCTAATTTATATGCAGCAGGAAAAAATGTAGGTAGAAACATAGCACATTAGGAATAGATGGATCTCTGGCTGAGTCACTCATCTTGGCTCAGTAGGAGATACCATCCAAAGTAGTGTATGTTCTCCATCTGAGCACAGCCAAATCTGGGATAACTACCAAAAGGGGGGCATTCTGTGGGGAAGGAGAGCATGGGGAGATTTCCCCCTATTCCAAACTGTGCAGGGGCGTACCCAGGATCAAAACTAGGGGGGGGCAAGGGGTGGGCCCAAGGCATGGGAGGGGCAAGGGGCGGGGCCAAGGCACAGGAGGGAAGGTGCCACAAAGTGGGGACATGGGTGGGGCTACAGAGCCCAGGTGAAACTGACTCCAGTCTAATAACACCAAAAGGGGGGAAATCCAGGGAAATATTAAGGAGGATCAGAGAAAGGTCAGGACAAGCAGCTATAAAAAGGGACATTCTCAATGAGCCTGCTGAGGACCAGCTGTGGTTACGCAAGAGCAAGGACAAGGCATATCCCATACTACCACGCACATGGGCACTCATATTATGAATGAACAGCATCCTTTGACAGCCTGGCACCTTCCACGTGCTTTGGACCACAACTGCGCTGCCAGAGGCAGATGGGAGTTGTAGTCCAAAGCACACGGAGGGGAATCAGCTTAGAAGCCTGCTGTACAGAAATAAATTAAAGTTTGCCTGCTTTTGCCTTATCCCATCTTTTGCCTTATCCCATTCTGGGCTGCATCAATAGGAGTATAGCATCTAGATCAAGGGAAGTAATAGTACCACTGTATTCTGCCCTGGTCAGACCTCACCTGGAGTACTGTGATTCTATGATTCTATGAAAAGTATTGAGGGAATGGAGGAGGGGGGCAAACTGCAAGTTTTAATATTGTTCCATGCCACCCCAATATCCACAACAGTGAGATTCCAGGGGCCAAGGCACTTACCCAGGGTTCATATTTCCACAGTGGAGATAGTGGTGTCTTTATGATGTATTGCTTATTTACACATATTTATAAGCTGAGCCTACAATACAGGCACTACATAATTATACTTTGCCCATAATAATTTTCACACAACCATCTTAAGAAATCAATCTATGCCTAGGTAAGCCTGTATAGGATAGCAGCCTGAAGCACAGAAACTATCTACAGCCGCTCCTTTCACTTGAACCCCTCACAGAAATCCTGTAGAGCTGGCCTGAAAGGGACCCCCAGGGTCATCTAGTCCAACCCCCCCGGTAATGCAGGAATCCTGCCCACAGCGAGACCGACCCCTTTCATACGTCCGGATTCCTGTAAGCCTAGCAAGCTGAATACACCAAGGTCCGGACTCTTCTGCCCTGCGAAATGCAACCCAATCGTCTGAATGGTGGACAATGTCAGCAAAACGAATAGGCAAGTTTGAAGACATGGCAAACAGTGGCAAAGTTCGTTATGAGAGGGAGATGGAAAGTTATATTCCTCCTAAAGGAGAGAAGAAGAAGTAAAAGGACTCCAATTCCCCCAAAAGTCCACCACCTGCTTTCTTCCTGTTTTGTTCTGAGCATCGCCCAAAGATAAAAAGCGACTGTTAGGGCAAAATTCTGGGTGCGAGAATGCTCAGCCACCCAGCTCATCAGGCAAGGGCCTGTGGTCGTTGCAGAGTATAAAAGGAAGGAGTCCAGCCACGATCCGGAGCAAACAGCAAGGTTTATTACTGCGCAGCAGGTTCAATGCCAGACTGAACACCATGAACAGGGCTGCAAGAACTTTTAAAAGTTCCCACCATCATCCCATAATGCACATCGAAAGCATCATACCTACATCACTTGTGACAGGGTAAAACGTCAGAAAAGGGGAAGGGGCAAGGGGCATTAGCATACAGGTAAACAGGAGGTAAACAGGATTAACATAAGGTAACAATGCACGATGTCCCAGGACATTGTTAAGCAAGTACCAGTAAGTATCTGGGAGGGGATCCTTGAGTACCTGGCGGGGGGGGGGGGACAATGGGTCCAGGTGTGAGTATTGCCTCTGGCTTCGGAGGGTTGGGAATGGCAGGAGATGGTACCTGAATGGATTATGGATATGCAGAGGAGCACCACCCTGGCTACCTGACCTCTTGCTTAAAGGATTATGGCTGTTCCCTGCATCCCTGAGAGCCCTTGGCCAGAGTAGCAAAAGGGGGTTTCATTTAGAAATAAAGATACACGGTATTCATTCATAAAGAAATATGGTTACATAGAGTCTCAGGCAACAGAGAAAGGGTAGGAAAGGGAGCCTTTATTACACAGGGCTTGATCTTGAGGGGGTTCGTGTTGGTGCGATACTAGAGTGGTGTTGTAGGATCAAATGGGGTCCCCTTGAGGGCATTTGTGCCAATCTTGATTCCCAAATGAAGCCTCGTTTGGGTGCCCCCCCCTATAAAATTCCCTAACAGTGACCACCCAGGTTTTTCTATTGGTGAGACAGCAAAGAAACTAAAAACCGTAATACATAACAACATAAAAAATATCTGTTGTCAATGCCAACATACCATCGCTTCCAATGAAGCTACATGCAGACTCTTTATAGCAGGGGTGGCCAACTTCCAAGAGTTAAAAACTGGCAGTGATTGATCTACCCCCTTTTGGGGGTTCAGGTTGAGGTTGTTGAGCTTTTATTTAGGAAGGAAAGCCATCCATGTTTTAGGGGGTTCAGGTCAAAGTTTAGCTTTTTTTAGGAAGGAAAGCCCTGTTTTGGAGGCTTCAGGGCAAAGATGTAGAGCTTTTTTTAGGGGAGCCAAAGTTGCTGAGCATCTTTGGGGGGAGCCAGTGATCTACCACAGACGTCCAGTGATCTATTAGTAGATCATGATCTACCTGTTGGACATGCCTGCTTTATAGCAATAAAGGGGTGCTGGTCCTTTAAGGCTGAAAGAGAAAACTGAGACATCCATGCCCACCCTTTCTAACACACATCTTTTAAGATCACATCACACAGTGGCTGCCCAAACAGCTTGGATGATAAAAGACACAAAGGAGGGAGGACAATTGGGAAAGATATAACACCATTGCATTCCCATGCCTTCCAAGCCTCCTTATGCAAAACCACCCAGTTAAAACGGAACTCCCTTCACACCTCATTATCGCTGGAGGTTTCATTAAACTGATAAAGATCCTCCCTCCCCAAGGACAAGAGTAAAAGCTGTGGTGCCGACCATTTGCTACCTGAAACAAGGAAACAAATTGTATCTTAAATACCAGCCTCCTCTCTTTGCGAGAGAGAGAGAGAGAGAGAGAGAGAGAGAGAGAGAGAGAGAGAGAGAGAGAGAGAGAGAGAGACTTCAATCCTTCAGCAGCCAGCTTCAAGTTCTCTCTCTCTCTCTCTCTCTCTCTTCCCCCCTCCCTCCCACCGCGATCCCTGGGAGGAACATCAGAGTGAGTGTGGTGTTTTACGTACAGTGTTTTAATCCACACCCCAGCTCTTCCAATTCTGGTTCTCCATTCCCCCCCTCCTTGTTTGCTCTAGTAAGAGCAGCAGCAGAATGAGCTGAACGAGCGAAGGCTGTGGGGAGGCAGCCCAGGCGAGCTCCAGCAGGAGGGTGTTGCGCTCTCTCCCCTCCTCTCCCTCGCTGCGTCCTTTTGCTTCTAGAGAGGGGCAGCTGCCAGCTGGCTTCTAGAGTAGGGCAGCTGCCCTAACTTGCCCCATGGTGGGTACGCCCTTGAAACTGTGTTTTAGCTCTGTCACAGAATCTAGCAACTTATTTCCCCTCTGCTAGGCTCAGACCAGCTCAGCCCTCCTACTGAATAACGTTTGGAATAGGAGTGTGTTACATGGGAGTAATTTACCTAGGTATAATTATAACTTATAATTATTTATTATTTATACCCCGCCCATCTGGCTGGGTTTCCCCAGCCACTCTGGGTGGCTTCCAACAGAAATATTAGAATACACTAATTTCTTAAAGATTAAAAGCTTCCCTAAACAGGGCTGCCTTCAGATGTCCTCTAAAAGTCTGGTAGTTGTTTTTCTTTTTGACATCTGGTGGGAGGGCGTTCCACAGGGCGGGTGCCACTACCGAGAAGGCCCTCTGCCTGGTTCCCTGTAACCTGACTTCTCACAGCGAGGGAACCGCCAGAAGGCCCTCGGCACTGGACCTCAGTGTCCGGGCAGAGCAATGGAGGTGGAGACGCTCCTTCAGGTATACTGGACCGAGGCCGTTTAGGGCTTTAAAGGTCAGCACCAACACTTTGAATTGTGCTCGGAAACATACTGGGAGTTAATGCAGGTCTTTCAAGACCAGTGTTATGTGGTCTCGGTGGCTGCTCCCAGTCACCAGTCTAGCTGCCACATTCTGGATTAATTGTAGGTTCCGGGTCACCTTCAAAGGTAGCCCCACATAGAGCGCATTGCAGTAGTCCAAGCGAGAGATAACTAGAACATGCACCACTCTGGCGAGACAGTCCGCGGGCAGGTAGGGCCTGCATACCAGATGGAGCTGATAAACAGCTGCCCCGGATACAGAATTAACCTGCACCTCCATGGACAGCGGTGAGTCCAAAATGACGCCCAGGCTGCACACCTGGTCCTTCAGGGGCACAGTTACCGTATTCAGGACCAGGGAGTCCCTCACACCTGCCCGCCTCCTGTCCCCCACAAACAGTACTTCTGTCTTGTCAGGATTCAACCTCCAACTGCCTCCAGACACTCACATACTTATGCTGGCTTCCTATAGTTTGAAATGCTCTGTTAGGGAGCAATCCAAATGCAGGATCTACCAGGATGAGCAGAGTTTGAAAGGGATGGAACTACGCCTGAGCTGAGGCCAGGTAATTCCCCCTGGGGAATGACCTTCATTGACAGGGACTCTGCAGGGAGAAATTACGAAGAAGGGTGTGCTACCCCCTTGCCCCTGGGCCACTATGCCTCTCCTCTGGGGTCTTTCCGAAATGAAAGCACTCTCTCCACACACCTAATATAATGATGGACACAAATAAAAGTCAGCCATACAACATTTCGTAAAAGCACCTCCTACAGTGCAACCCTATACACATCTACACAGAAGTAAGTCCTCTTAAATGGTGTGGGGATGAAATTGAACCCTCAGATAAGCTTCACATGTTGCCTTTGATACAGACTCTAGAGTGCAATGCATGCACACATTATGTTAGTTGCGAATTCTGTAGGTGGTGTGTATTGTTTGCTAACTTTCACTTTAAAGGTAAAGGGACCCCTGACCATTAGGTCCAGTCGTGACCGACTCTGGAGTTGCGGCGCTCATCTTGCGTTATTGGCTGAGAGAGCCGGCGTACAGCTTCCGGGTCATGTGGCCAGCATGACAAAGCCGCTTCTGGCGAACCAGAGCAGTGCATGGAAACGCCGTTTACCTTCCCGCTGGAGTGGTACCTATTTATCTACTTGCACTTTGACATGCTTTCGAACTGCTAGGTTGGCAGGAGCTGGGACCGAGCAATGGGAGCTCACCCTGTCGCGGGGATTCGAACTGCCGACCTTCTGGTCGGCAAGCCCTAGGCTCTGTGGTTTAACCCACAGCGCCACCCGCATCCCTAACTTTCACTTTAGATGCATGGAATTGGCAACCAGAAAATAACTGGGCTGCCCATAAAGGTGTCAGTGCCTTTTTTTGTTGCGGCATTATGTTTTAATTATTCAAATGTAAGCAAGTAGGCACCAGATCTATTACCGTAAGTAAAGAATAAATCTACTATAGTTAGATATAGCATACTAAGCAATTGTCTCTTTAAATAATAAAAAAATATATAGCGGGGGAAAAGGTTCCACAAAAAGTGTCGTATTTGTATAGACTCCAAATCCCCTCTGTTTAAACAGAGTGATTAATATCAGCTCCTGTAGGAAATTAAATTCAGGGAAGAACAGTAATATGCAGATATGCAGATTTCTAGACGGAATGGCTAGCCCTGGGTAACGGAGTCAGGTTGATTAATCTGCATCCACAGAATACAAAATGAAATGCAGAGCTCTCCTGGGTTGCACTAGAAATGAGTTTCCCTCCTTACATTAGAAATAAATGGACACACACATATCCACACAAATTGCAAAGGACCTTTAGAGCATGTGGGCTTGTTTACATATAGGATGTTTAATATTTTAAATGAATATATCTTGGCTTAGAGTGAATAATGAATCAATATTTCATTATATATGTATTATATAAATATGTTTACACACACACACAAGCACACTTTAATCCTTGCTGATCTGAGAAGTATAAGACAATATTGCACATCCACATTAAAGTGCATCTTTGATACATTCATATCTGCCTACTTTGCAGGAATACAGTTTGGAGATAAATATCGTCACAAACAGTGTCTCATGGAGGAAAGAAAGTGAGACCATACTGTCTTGCTTAATGCTCAGGTTTAAAAAGGGGGGGGGGAGATTTAGTTCAATGTATTACTTCTACAGTACAGTCAAAATCATATCAAAAACCTAACCACGAAGGAACAAGGATACAATTGTACAGGGTGAGTTTGGACAGGGATAAATAACATTATGAATAATTACCACCACCACCTTAGCCTTTTAAAATGTTAATCTGTTTACATTATCTGTCCCAGATTAAATGTAAGAGTTTTGATCATGTAATAATGCCCTTTTTAACAGAAAAATATTTACAGGAAAATTCAAAATGTCATTTTCAGGTTCCCCCACCCCCCCTGTCGTTACTGGAAACCCAAGCCTGTTATTTAAAATCGTTCACGGTCTCTCCAATAATTGTATAGAAGTAGGCATTATGCTATATTATTAAAGCTGTAATTTCCTGCTGAATCTGGCTGGATGTTTCTTTTTATCACTTGGCAATTTCTATCTAGTTATGGCATAATTAAGTTTCCTGACCCTTGCTCACTCTCTTAACAGGACGCTTAGAAATATACTAGAATTGCAGATCTTCAACCTGATGTCCCCACATAGTAATGGAATAAAATTATTAATCCAGTAATTGTACAGAACACATTACTTTGCATTGAATGTTCCTATTTTTCATTTTCTGTTGGTGACAATCAGCCAGAGGTACAAATCATTTCTCCAGGGAGCAGAACCTGCCTGGGGAGGTGGGGGGGGGGGGAGAGATTCTCTCATTCACTCTTCTGTAGCTACCTGTACAGCTGTGGTTTTTCAGTCTAACACAGTACTCTGCTCAGGTGAACAAAACAAAGTTAATAAATGGAAGGAGGAACAAGATACGTCTCTCTGCGGCGGCTTCCTAGGCATCAATAGCAGAGCCTTGCCCCCCAAATGATAAATTCCCCCACATCCAACTGCATGTCTGCAAATGAGTCTCAGTTAGCTGTTTTTCAGTGCGCCCAAATTATTAGCATTATCCTTCTGCACAGCACAATTGTGGAAATGGATGGCATTAACAACCAAATGAGGCAGACATGCATTTTTTGGGGGGGGGGGTCACTTCTATGCCATGTGAACCTTGCAAGCCGAAGACTGCGCGTTGCTGGATTAACTATGTTAATCTCTGCATGGGCATTTGAGGCAAGGAATGTGTTCAGCAGAAGGGGACAATGGGTCGGCGAGGGAAGGAACACTTACCTGATGCAAATTCTCAGGGAGGGTAAATTTTTATTTTATATTCTTAAGAGTAGGATTTTTATTTTTTGTAAGCAGATAGGAATGCTTTTAGTTATTTTGTGGGGAGTGGCTTGGAATCCACCTTCCATAAACAGACGATAGCAGTTGGCATGGTCACCTGACCTCCAGTTGGTTGCTTCTGATTAGTAGGAAGCAGAGGTTTGCAAGTGGGGGGGGGACCAATAACTGTCCAATGAGAATGCTCAGGAGCCATGGAATGCAAAGTGACTGCTGGGGAGAGACGGAGAGAGGGGCAGTGATCAGAGCCGTAGCTAAGTGATCTTGTATTCCTGGCAGAACCATCCAGATTGCACCCCCTAGCCACAGACAAATTAGCTCTTCTTTCCGCCTTTCCTCCAACTCCCCCTCCACCCATTCAATTCCTCATGCACTTCAATTCCTCGCACACTAATTGATATTTTTTTTATTTATAGACATATATATGGACATATTTTTAAGCCAATTTTGTGCGCGCCCCCTCACCTGCGCCCCTGGTGGGGGCCTTCCTCACCACCCCCTAACTACGGCCCTGGCAGTGATATTTTGTTGCAGTGGCATGCGGTGAAATTTTTAATAGGGGAACAGTTAGAGCTGTATGTAGAGTTAGGTCACCCAAGAGTCATCTAGTCCAACCACCTGCAAGGCAGGAATCTCCACTCAAGCATCCCTGGCAGATGCCTAAAAACCTTCAACGAAGTACCGTAGAGTCCACAGCCTCCCAAAGAAGCCTACTCCCCGGCTGGTCAAATTGTCAGTTCCTAGCTTGCAAAAAGAAGAAAAGTTTGGCTTTGCTTTGTTTTTTGAAAAAAGAGAGCCCCAGGCAGAAAGCTGGATCCCCCCATAATTTTTTCACACACACACACACACACACACACACACACACACACACACACAGAGAGAGAGAGAGAGAGAGAGAGAGAGAGCTTAGCTTAGCTTAGCTAGGGGGTGGGGGGCGGTGCTCACCTGGGTGGCACTCACCTAGGGGGCGGCACTTACTCTGGGACCTGCTGTGCACCCAAGCCATGCGCCTCTCCTGAGAGTATTGCAGTAGTCAGGCACCTGCAGGCACTGCGCCACCTGGCTGAATCTCATGAAGACAGAAGTACTGTTTCTGGGGAATGGGGGATGGGCAGGTGTGGGGGGGCTCCCTGGTCCTGAATGGGGTAACTGTGCCGCTGAAGGAGCAGGTGTGCAGCCTGGGAGTCATTTTGGACTCTCATCTGTCCATGGAACTGCACGTTAATTCTGTGTCCAGGGTAGCTGTGTACCAGCTTCATCTGGTAGGCTGGCTAAGACCCTACCTGCCTGCGCACTTTCTTGCCAGGGTGGTACATGCTTTGGTTATCTCCTGCTTGGACTACTGCAATGTGCTCTACTTGGAGCTACCTTTGAAGGTGACTGCAACTAATCCCCATAAGGTGTCAAGGAAATAAACAACTACCTGACTTTTAGAAGAGAGGAGGAGGAAACGAATCTAGGACCACAATGAATTGATTGATTGATTGATTGATTGATTGATTGTCTTGCTCCTCCTCCCAAAGCATCCAAGGGAAGTAGACAGTGATAAAACAATAAAAATATGTTAAAAACAATACCAAAACTAATACAGATGCAGATAGGGAAAGATCTCTCCTTAAAAGGCTTGTAGAAAGGGGAGGTTCTTCAATACGTGCCCAAAAGACAGCAGAGATGGCACCTATTATATTTCTCAATTAGAAGGTACTTTTAAAGTGCTCAAGCAGTTTTAGGGTTGTTGTTTTTAAACCAGCGACTCCCACAACAACTATGTGAGACAAGATTATTATTCCCATGATGAAGAATGGGGTTTCATATAAGCTCACTTTGTCACCTTATGCACAGTACTTAGCAACTCAGGTAGTTCACACATTTATCTGCAGGTCATCCATGATGAGATATCAAGTGCTACTGAACCTGAATGTGTGAATCAGCTCAGTAATCTAGCAGGCGGATTACACTATCCCATATCACACTGGTGACTTGCTTTCCCCCTTCTTCGAAAGAGAGGGTGGGGAGAAGATAGAGAGATTCCAAATAAAATTCAGTTGAGAGTGATCATCTGACGGGCACATCAGCATAAGCCTGCACTGGTCTAAGTAGGAAGAAATGCACTTGAGCCGTTATGGTTAACAATCTCGTAAAATGGAAATTTAAAGGGGAAATAGCAAGGCAAAAAATCAACATCTTCATTCAGGCACTATCTATTTCAGACTAAAGCAGCATAATGCGTCCAGTGTTTACATCTCTTTTCAGAAAAGAGCAAATAAATTGTGTTATCGGAGTGCTGTGCTACAGTTAATGTCTCAAATCCCATTGCTTTCAAATGCTTTGATATATTCCCCTCCCCCCACTTTCCCGTCTTGCCCTATAATCATGCATTTTGGTCTTGCAGAAGAGTAAATCGGTAAAAGCAGAGTGTGGTGGTTGCACAGTATTTCCAGGCTGGCAGGTTTATAAACTAATCCATGTTCTTCCCTTTCAGCATCTATATGAGGGGAATGTGTGTAATTTTCACTTCTCGGGTAAATGCAACTGTTCAAATAATGAAAAAAAAAATCTGTTTTAAAGTGCCATTAGACAATAGGCCTTTCCCCCTATCAAAAACAATGCTAAAGCAGTCAGCTGGATTGTTTACACACACACACACACACACACACACACACACACACACACACACACACACTACATATAGGCTACAAAATAGCTCTGAATTTATTTCCATTGAATCAGTCACGGTGGAAAAAGGTAATGGTCGTAATCACAGCAAATATTTCTCTCTATTTGTCTAGGCACTTAGGCAGGCCGCATCACCTAAGTCTCTGAGCAACTAGAGCAGGATAGCTATGGGGTAGTTTCGATACAGACATGCAAACCTGATTCCTTAATTTGTATTGCATAAGATCGGTTTATGCTCTTGAGATCTCATTCATGACTGTGACTTTTTTTTTATATCCTCGCCAGTAATAAACTTTTCCAGAAACTGCACACTTTAATAGCTGAGGTTCTATAGGGCAACTATCAAATAAGGAAATCGAACATTTCCAAATTATGTTATAGCCTTAGCCATCTTTTTTAAAAAAAACGTTTTCAAGGAATTGTGTTGGTAAATAAGATGCAAGCTTGCCAAGACAACCTTTAGAAACATATGTTGTGCATATAAAGAATTATATATTAGAATCGCCAAGTTTCCAACTATCCTCTGCTTCGCTGCTTTTAAATTTGAGGTGCAGAAAGCAGGTAATAATGATATGGTAAATCTCTATGTAGCGAAAAGCTTTATTGACCGTTTTCTGCAGATGAAGCTGATGTTAAAGGCACAACAGGGCAGGTTTTTTCAACTCAGTTGGCAACCCTGTTATATAATGAAGATATATAGATGATAGATAGATGATAGATAGATAGAGAGTTACACACACACCTCTACTATAGATATGAACCTGCACATGCATATCTAAAGCGAGTCAAGGTTGGGAATCCACCTTGAGTCCTGTCAGGGGAAAAGGTGGGATATTATTATTATTATTATTATTATTAGCAGCAGTGGCAGCAGCATTTACAGTAAATTTATATACTGCCCTTCATCCAAAGATCTCAGGGCAGTTCGCAAGATAAATTACAGGATAAAGCACTAAATTAATAGTTGAAACAAAAACAAAACAAAAACCACCCCCTCCCATAAGACAAAGAAAGAAACCAGTTAATGTTAGCATCTCAGGTTGAACTGAACATCAAGCTACAAAGTGTTCAAAGATAATACTTGTTTTTGTTCTTATGGACACTCTGTTGCCATTGAACATTAGACACATACCTGGATAACCTGGGTAATTTAGAGTCCTTTGGTGGTATGGTAATCTATGCGTTAAAAGCAAACTAATGATTGGCCCAAAACACTTTTAAACAATTAACAGCGCAGTTCTTTGCACGACTTAAAGGTAAGGCCCATTGTATTCAGTTGGGTTTACTTTTAGTAGGGAGGGGGTGAGGGAATATGATTCAGTTCACATTTAAATGTGAGTGCTTAATTCACATTTTGCAATGCTTATGCCAAAATATCACCCTGTCACATTTCTCTGAATTTTGCAATGCAGTTCTCCAGCCAAGTAATTGGCACAAAAATGCACAAAAGGTCCATAAAAATGCATATATTCATTGAAAATGACATAAAAATTCACTATAGGGGGGGGGGAAACTGTGTTGTTAAAAAAGTGTCTATTAGGTAAAATAGCATGCAATTATATGTTTACTGGGGAAAATTCACACAAAAATGCTGAGGAATATTCACGAGGTTTTGTTTGTTTGTTTGTTTTAAGGCAAAAACAAATGGGGAACTGAAAATGTGCACCAGATTATAGCCTAACAAAGCAATCCTGTTCATGTCAAAAAATAACGATAATAATAATAACAATGATAATAGTAATGATGATAATGGTGGTGGTGGTGGTGATGATAATAATAATAGATTAAGCCCTGTCCCGCATAATCAGTCACAAGATGTGGTGCATGCACACCATTTGAATGGCAATGCCCATCAACTCTGAGGGGCCCTAGTCCCCTCAAATATTTTATTGGGGGGGCAGATGAACCATGGCCCCTAGAAGTTGGCTCCTATGCCACAGTGTCAGATTCAGAAAAGCCTACAACTCCATTTACATTTAGTTGCTGAAACTTCACTCTGTCTTACTGGATATCAAAAACTTTTTTTAAAAAAAGAAACCTGCTGATTAATAGTTTATTTCACACAATAAGGATGAAATCACAATATGGAATCAAGCATCTTTCATATAACCTCTGACTCAGCTAAGTAGTAAATAGTTACATCCACCGATGTGGGTGTCATGGAAGAACGATCGCTTAACTTCCCATTGTTTCATTAATAAAAATGATCTCAGAAGCAGAAGGCAATATTAACTATTTCCTCTTTTCTCCTCCTCCTTTATCTAGGATGCTGAAAGACACTGCTAAAATAGATCTATTTTCTTTTCATTCTACAGAATAATGCATGAATGATTATAACATATGCTCTATCTCTAGTTTTTCAACCAGTGGAAAAGTGCCTGACACAGTAATCACAACTTGTTGGGTTTTCAATCTGATGCTGTCCTATTTTATCATGGTAGTTAAATGTCCGTTCTTGTACAGCGTGATAAATGTTATGGCCATTTAACAGTAGCGGGGAAAAAGAGAGAGACATGTTAAACCAAATATTGCTTCAGATTGTGTCTTTTATTCTTCTTTATCATCATATCTTAATTTATAGTATAATCATCATTATCACAACTGTCAGCCTCATTTAACCTTCCCTGATCTCCCATGATTCTTTGCTGTCAGGTCTGATTGCCTGCCTTCTGCTGACTGACTGATAATGGTTGACTGATTAGCCCTCCCCAAGTAGAAGACAATGATATATAGAACAGTGCAGCTTGCTCTATATATTAATGAGGAGCTGGCAAAGCTTTGATAAGGCTCTGGAATAATCCATCAGTGAGAGAAGGAGCTTGTAAAAAAAACGGGTGGAACATTTCAGGGGAGAGACACCTGGGAAAGATGTAATGACCCAGCAACTAAATACCTCTCAGCTGCCTTGCCTCTGTTGTAATTAACATCAGATAGCTGCCATATGGATAACAGTAAGGAGTTTATCAGTCCCCCAAATCCAGTTTACATTCTCTCAATTTTGCACCTAGAGCTTTCGGCCTTTACAACATATTTAGCAAGCAAAGCAATTAATAGCTCATTTTCCTTGGCATTAGGCACTGTTTATCTTTTGAACTACCTCTTATCATAGGCCGTTACCTATGAAAGGCAGAAGTCATTGGCTTTTTGTGTGTGTGTGCTCTAGTTGTTACACTTACGCAGCAGAGGCCTGTTCACCATTAGATTCAAAGCTTCTGATGGCTACTTGAGTTTGAATGTGCTGTTATTACAGGTATTATATGAAATTGCTTGTGTTATGTGAAGGGGATTATAGAGGTTCTGGATCAATAACTTCAGTGGATGTTGGGAGTGATTACAGTACTCTGTCAATTTTTCCCATTTGGCTGTCAGTACTGATTTACAACACTCCACCTCTTTTATTCACATCAAATCATTCATTTCATTGGCAAATTCTATATATCTCAATTTACTTTAAGTAGCTGATTTGTGTAAAAATAAAATTACGTCCTCTCCTCTTGTTGCAACATATAGGTATAAGTAATAAAAAATAAGTACAAATGTTTAGGGAAATATTTAGGCTTTTTATATAGGGGGCAGTATTCTGTTTTGTATTGGCATCACCAAGGGAGGCGGGTGGGGAATATATATATATATATATAGATAGATGGAACACCTTCCTGCCAACTGCCATTTCTTTGCACTATATTGTAGTTAGCAGCTGAAATTCAAAGGATAGGAAAGCTACTTTACAGACATACAACCAAAATGACTGAAAACAGACTGGCCCTTCTTTCCTCTCAGTGAAAACAAAAGATTTAAGCATACTGTGGCTTAAGGAAGGTGATGGAGGTTCTGAAGCCCACCCAAAACACACCTCCAGATGACCAATGAACTTTCCTGAATCATAGAATTGGAAGGTACACCAAGGGTCATCTAGTCCAGTGTTTCCCAACCTTGGGCCGCCAGCTGTTTTTGGACTACAACTCCCATCATCCCTAGCTAGCAAGACCAGTGGTCAGGAATGATGGGAATTGTAGCCCGAAAACAGCTGGAGGCCCAAGGCTGGGAAACACTGGTCTAGTCCAACCCCCAGCAATGCAGAAATCTCAGCTAAAGCATCCATGACAGAGGGCATCTCAGCCGATTGTTTTTATTTTCTTGGCAAATAACCGTGGGCAACTAGCCTTACTTTTCCTCCAAAACAAAAAACAACAACAAAAACCACCTCCAAGGAAGGAGATTCCACAACCTCCCAAGGGAGTCCATTTGTTCCACTGTCAAAAAGCTCCTTCTGTCAGAAAGTTCTTCTTGATGTTTAGTTGGAATTTCCTTTCTTGTAACTTGAACGATATGAGATGGGGCACAGAGGACTGCTGGGAAAGGAGGCAATTGTCCCCAATCTCTAACAGGGGTTCTCAGCATCCTCACTAAGCTACAGTTCCCCAAGATTCCTTGGTAAAGGGTGTGACAAACTGGTAGAAGTTTTTGCTGCAGTTCAGCTGCCCTATATTTTCAGGAACTTTTCAATGAAAGATACAGCAACAAAATAAAGGAAGAATGCATGTTAATGGATGGGACACTGACAATAAAGCAAACAATTTACTTCATGAAATTTTGCATAAGGCATAAAGTGCAAGTAACACACTGTTAAGGCTATATTATACTTTTCCACTTCCTTTCCTAGCCTTCCTCAATAATTTCGTGTTTGAGTCCAAAAAAACAAAGCAAACCAATTCCATCCAGTTAATCCAAATTATTTATAGTCTAAAATGACATCTGCATTTCCTCTCTAAAAAATGATAGCATATATAACTTGATATTAATAACAAATACAATATTTTCAGTGTGAAGAGGGGAAAGTCTTTTATGTTTTCTATAAGCTCAAGACATATTAATAAACGTACAGTAAGACTTGATATAATACAAACACACTGTTGTCACAGATGCTACTGTATTCAAATAAAAGAATTCAGAGAAGGAAAAATAATAGCCTGTGTTTATTGTCTGTCTGGCATAAAATGCCCTTTGCATTAAAATATACAGATTAATCCAGTGAGTCAGCTGCTTTCAGGTGGTTCCATTCACACCTGTATATTTTAGGATATCATTTGCAGAATTTATAAATACAAGAAAATATAGTGAACAGTGTTTAGAACACAATAAGTAAACACCTCTGTAGACCATGCATATATTTTCTGAATAGGAACACATTTATTTCATACAATATGTTCTTTTACTATTCAGTTAACATTTAGTAATCAGCTAGTTCCTCCTATTCTATCAACCAATGGTACCTAGAAGAAAATGTTCTCTGAGTAGGATTTATCCTAGCCATTCAGCTGGTTGCAACAAAATATAAAGGGAGATCATGCTTAAGAGGTGAGTTTGTGGATAAATGTTCTGAGCAAAGGCAGGATAGATCTGTGTTATTTTGTGGGACTGTCTTTGGGCCTGTAGTAAAATTTCAGAAGCCTAGAAAACCAAAGATGAATGGGAGGAGGCAGGCTATGACAGTGACAAAAAGTAGCTCTGGTGGTAGAGCGTGGGTCATGTTAACTAGCAGGAATGAAGGTAAAGAGAGCCAATGTGGTGCCCTCCATATGTTTTTTGGACTACAACTCCCATCAGCCCCAACCTGTACAGTGGTACCTCTACTTACGAATTTAATGCGTTCCAAACGCACATTCGTAAGTCGAAAAAAAATGTAAGTTGAATCCCTTAGGAATGCATTGGGAGAAAAAATTCATAAGTCGAAGCAAAAATTCATAAGTAGAAAAAATCCTATCTAAACTGCATCCAAGATGGCGGACGGAGTTCCATCCGTAAGTAGAAACATTCGTAAGTAGAGTTATTCGTAAGTAGAGGTACCATTGTAATCTTCCTCCTTGCAGCAGCTCACATGGAGGTGGCTCATACTTAGAAGTCCCCAGAGAGTTACTACTACTTTTTTTACTTACTTCTGAGTAAATGTGAGCAGAATTAGACTGTGTCTGCACCCCAAGAAAGCTGGTCACGGTGCCTAAATAAGACCAAAATCATCTGACAGTTCAGTAGACACAGCCAAGCTGGCAGCTGGTGCTTGTGTGTATCACACAAGCAGTGAAAATGCCCCACAAGAATCTGAATATCCTTTGTGATGAAATGTTTTAGAAGCTATGGGGTAAGTGCATGTGAACTTATATCCATAGTTTGCAAAAAACAAAACAAAAACCCCCAAACACCACTTGTTTTTCTTTTATTTTACTGCATGCAAGACAAAGGTTTAGACATACGGTAGCTCCCTCTTGTCTACCAGACTGGCAGCTTTCACGTAACACATTAGCTCACACATGTTTGACTAACTTAAGGAACAGTAGCATTAATAAGTGATAGCGTATCTACAGCCTAGCATGAATACTTGCCTCTCTGAATTTGTTTAATTAAATGGCTCACCACTTTCAAGCCATACGTACATTTGATCTCTTAGATAAATATTTCCACATTATATTTGCAGGAGCCCATTCACTTACTTATATAAAGATGAAGTGGGCAGAGTATTTGGCACCACCTCTTCCTTTTCCTTCTGATCCTTCTGTGAAAGCCTTAAACTTTTGACCCTTGATCCACATTTCCCCATCGTCATCTCATGTCTCCTTTTCTGTCCCCCCCCCACTATTAATTTTAGATTATTTCAAACAATTAATTGATTAAATGTATATCCTGCCCCTCGTTGCATGTGATACTAAGGTGGGTCAAAACAATTAAAAACACATTGTACAATGAAAGCAAAATGGAATACTTTTTAAAATAAAATGATCCTCCTCCTATTAAATATATCAGTCAGAATAGCCTATAACTTGGAGCACAAACAAGTATCTCTTAGGCACATTAATGGCCCACTCAGAAAGCTTGGCAGAGGAGAAGAATCTTTAGCTGGAACTGAAAAATAACCCAGATTGGTGTCAGTAAAAGTTCATGGAGGGAATGCTCCATAGCTTGGGTGCTCTTGTGTAGAAAGCCTTCTGGTGAGCCACAGTTCTCATAACTTCATGCAACAATAGCACCGTCATGAGGCCAAACAAGGGGTGAAACCACCCCTGCAAAAAGACTGTGTCTGCGACTCCCAACCTGCAGCGTTGGTCCAGGACAACACCATGATTGATGGGATCAATAGCCACAGAGAGATCAAGGAGAACCTACAGGGATGCATTCACCCTGTCTATATTCCAGCACAGAACTTCCATTAAGACAACCAAAGCTATTTCAGTGGTGAAACCAGATTGAAATAGGCCGAAATATTTCATTTTCTCCAAGCATGCCTGCAATTGAATGACCACCACCTTGCTGAAGAAGGGGATATTTGTGACTGGGCAAGAGCTATTACAATCTTCTTGGTCCTAAGAGGGACCTGGGGTGGGGGGAGTGGTTTCCCAATGCCTGGCTCCCCTATCAGAATCTCCAGATCAGAATCTCCAGGCAGCTGTTGAGGAGACTCCAAGGAGGAAAGAGGACCCTCCAAACAAGCTGAATTCCAGTTCTCCAAAGTATAGCAACCCTCACCAGGAAGGAAAGAGAGGCGTGCTAATAGACGGGACATTCTTCTCCAGGTGAATGTTGAAGGGGCAGGTGCAGCACAGGCACTAAAGAAAACTTAAGTGCAAACACTACAAAGGCACTGTAGATTAATATACGGAAATACAGAGAGAGCTGCAGTGATTCAGCATTCTAGCCTTGCTTCTGGCACTGATTTAAATTGGCTGCTTTTTTTTAATGTACACTTTTTCTTTTTTATCTTTAAGAGTGTAATGCACTGAAGCACAACAGCTGAGTATTACCAGGGCTGGGATGCTTCTTTATGGCTGCGTTTTTTCCTTGAGAGATAACATAGCCCAGCATTAGTGGAGTTCCATGTAAAGCTAGGCTGTGGATAGTAAACGTTTCCATCTATGCACTTTTTCCCCAACATATAATTTCCTTAGGTTCATGTATCCAGGAACTGTTGGGAAGTGAAATAGGTCCACAGAGCAAGTCAGTGATTCATTGGGATCAGAGTCTGGAACACATGTTCATATAAGGCTAGATAAAGTCCTTGAGAAAACTAGACCTCACTAAAACCTATTTTTCTCTCTTACAGCACAATCCTATTCATTGCTGCTGAGAAGCAGACCACACTATGTTCAGTGGACCATAGCCCTGTGTAAATGGGCATAAGATTGCAGCCTTAGTTGCTGGCCACCTTAGAGTTCATTCCTCACTGTCTGGTACACAGTCAGCTGTTCAGATGCCTTTCATAAGAACCAGCCCATAGCTGGCCAGATGTGAATCTCACAAAATTCACCAAGTAACTGATTCAGGGCAACTTGTGTACCATACAAACATAGGTTGAAGAAGAGGGGAAAGGCCCTCCTTGCACCTCAGGCCTTGCACCACACTTACCATTTGGTTATTTGGGTTCTTGCTGCCATTTAATCTTAAAGCCAGGGGCGTCTTGCCCATAGAGGCAAGTGGCGCAGGGCAGCAGGGCGCCAAGTTCTAGAGGGCGCCAGGGAAGAGGTGGCGGCTGGACGCAGTGCCTCCTGGCATCAGCTTGCTGCCCTCACCCGCCTCTGCCATGCCACACCGAAGCAGTGCCGCGCTGCGCCCGGAGTCTCCACCTGCTGTGGCCACTGCGGCATGGGCGCCAGGGAAGAGGCAGAGGCTGAGTGGGACACCACCTGACATCAGCTCACTGCCCTCACCTGCCTTGCTGAAGCAGCACCGTGCCCGGAGTCTCCACCTCTTTCCCGCCGGAGGACCCACCCTCCAGCCGCTGCCTGCCTCCTCCAGCCCCGCAAAGCTGCCGGCAGTGCTGTAAAAAGGTCGGCAACTCTGGGAAGCGGTGTGTGTGTGTGTGTGTGTGTGTGTGTGTGTGTGTGTGCCGGAGGGATCTTTGCACCACGGCGCCAGATATACTTAAGACGGCCCTGCTTAAAGTTCGCATTTTAATCTCTAAAAATCCCAAGATTGTTTAGGAGGTAGAGGGTGTTCTTAGAAACAAGCACCATTGGGAAACTGGAAAAAAAATTTTTTGCTGCTTTGCTATGTATAAATAAGCATCTCATATGGCTATGTGCAACATATGATTGAAATGAGGTCATCTAAGAATATATTACTCTCTCCTATATGCAGGGGGGGGGGAAGATGCTTTAGATTTGTAAATGCTGTGCCAGTGTTTTTCCTCACTGTTAACAAATGTCACCTGGTATTAATTTAGTTGCTATATTCCGACCTGAGTGTTTCTTTCTCTGAATTGCCTTCTGATAGGACAAAGGTGTCTGTGGTGTTCCCCCCTCCTCCACCCCCCAAAATATGGTAATATATGTAGGTGAAAACAGCATTGGGGAATTTCTGTGTGACACATTTAATAGTTCAAATGAAAAATAATTGAATACTTTGCAGCTCAAAGTGGTTTATCACCATGGGTATTACAGTGTTTAGTGTTACTTAGTTTGACCATGTTAAAGTGAGAATGGATTGTTCGGTTGCGAAGCATATTATTTGCGGTCTATTTAGTCTTCTGTTTCTTCCTGTGAAAATTCCGTTCTCTCTCCCCCCCCCTTACTTTCTTAGAATAGTACACACCAACAGAAGAAGGGGGGGGGAAATGTAAGGAAAATAAGAGCTGGCAACAACAAACCTCTACCTAAGGTGAACATGAGTTTGACCAAACTGCGGGAGGCAGTGCAAGACAGGAGTGCCTGGCGTGCTATGGTCCATGGGGTCACGAAGAGTCGGACACGACTAAACGACTAAACAACAACAACAAGGTGAAAAGCATTACTATTTTGAAGAACAAGATAATCCAGGAGTCTAACTACACCTACTGATTCCAAACATGAGTCACATCCACTACCATCTTTTCACGTTACCTTTCCCCCCTAGCTGTTAGAATCATCTGTACCAAATTGGGTCACATAGTTTTCACCAGTAGTGCAATGGCAATCCCTTGAAGGGTCATCATGTAAGTGTGCTCCATCTTTTCTGCTGAATTTTGAAAATTCTGCATTCTGGACGTAGGGAGGCTGGTACCACAACCAGTGCTTTTTTCTTGGGGTGGTGCAGGGGTACACATACCCCTAAACATTTTGTGAATCTAAGTTTGGCCTCCTTGAGGGGCATTATTTCAATATGAGTAGGAAAATTAGAGTACCCCTAAACATTTTATTTTTTGAAAAAAGAAAAAAGCACTGAGCACAATACAAAGCAAATGTATTGTGATAGGCAGGGAGGGGGCTGGGAGGAAGGAAATAAGGTCACTCTGCATCAACTCAGGTTTGCTTGTGAGTCCAACAAAAATATATATATATAAAAGCTGGCTTCCTATCACTGAAGAATTCCCCTCAGGAGAGAGGCCATGTCCCTTTGCAACATTATTAACTACCCAACAGGCAATAGCTTTCCTAAACAGGCATAGTCACAAATAGTCCTCGAATGAAACACAACAATCTGATTAGAAGCTGCATTTCATTGCATTGCAAGTTTTTCCTCAGCCCTGAGATTTGCTTTAGAGGGAAGTGTCTGTACACCGCCTTGCTTTTGTCTCAGCCGGAGGGTTTAATAGCTGACGTAACTGAAAAGGCCTAACACCAGAAAGGCTTTCGTTACCAGAGTAACCGTAAAAACAGACCCCAGTCTCCATGGCAAAGAGAAAAGCTATTTGCTGCAGCCTTTTCAGACCTTGAACAGACACTGACAGTTTTCCTATAATCACTGCAGATTATTTGTAGCAACTAACTATATTATAATGTTAACTATAGGAGGGCTTTGAAATTACACTTGGGCGGTGTTGGGGGGGGGGTTAGAAATAAATACATGCAAGGAAATTTTTTACCAGTTTAGCTAGGAGTCTATTATCAGTTTTGAAATCATAATGTAATTCATTCTACTATTCCAATTGAGTGAGGTCACCTTCCTGGTTTTGTTCTTATATTTTGCACAGAAAAAAAATTCAATCTATACAGTCTGTAAAATTAGCATACACTCACTTCTATTGAACAATTTCTTGTGAGAATGCCTTACACCACTGAGGGCCACTATACAGTAACTGGCATTCTCTGTGCTTTTTCAGCTACTGTACATTAACAATAGTTTATGTTACCTACACTACTCAAATGATTATTCTCCCCGTAGTTTTGTGCTAGATTTTACACAATGCACTTTTTACGATTATTTTAAAGTGCATTGCTTATACAAACCCTGCAATGCACTCATTTAAATTACCAGCGTGCATTGCAAGGGCTCCTTTGCAAGGGCTCCTCATTCAGTTCTTATTAAAGTGTTGAACTTGCCTGAAGTTTATCCTGCGCAGCATTACTCAACACTTTCCCCAGTTTTCTTTCTGCATTGTCAAGCTTAAATCTACCGCACACAGCCAGCTCATGTTCAACCGAGAGAGACTCTGGCAGGATTCTTGTGCAGCAGTAGTGATGTGGTTGCTGCTCCCTTGTGGATCCATCTCACATCACTCTAATAACATGAGAAAGAAGAAACCTTGGGAATAGTATAAGCGGAGGAGAACAGCATGGGAACAATGACACCAGCATCAGAAGGGAAGGCTAGTGCCCATGTAGTTCTTAGATTACAATCCCAACTTTCCCATAGGGTGTCTCCATCCTTAAGCTGATTGGTGGCTGGTGCCCATTCGTGCTGGTGGAAGTAAAAGAGTCCTTGCTGGGGATGGGTGAGATTTCCTCACCACCAGCCATTTATTTTCTTTCCTCCATGTAAGTTAATTCTCTTACCCCAAGGGTTCAGGGTGAGAGTGGGCTATTTCCCACAGCAGCCATTTCCTCCCATATGCAAGTTAATGGAAGATAATGGATCCTTCAAGGGTCCATTATCCAACATGCTTCAGATGAAAATAGGGGCCAACTAAGGGACGTGGGTGGCGCTGTGGGTTAAACCACAGAGCCTAGGGCTTGCCGATCAGAAGGTCGGCGGTTCGAATCCCCGCAACAGGGTGAGCTCCCTTTGCTTGGTTCCGGCTTCTGCCAACCTAGCAGTTCGAAAGCACGTCAAAGTGCAAGTAGATAAATAGGTACCGCTACAGCGGGAAGGTCAACGGCATTTCCGTGTGCTGCTCTGGTTCGCCAGAAGCGGTTTAGTCATGCTGGCCACAGGACCCGGAAAAACTGTCTGCAGACAAACGCCGGCTCCCTCAGCCAGTAAAGCGAGATGAGCGCCGCAACCCCAGAGTCGTCCGTGACTGGACCTAATGGTCAGGGGTCCCTTTACCTTTACCTTTTAAGCCTCCTCAAACCATTCTTTTGTGCATGCCCCCCAGAGCATTTCCTATCAGAAGTAGAGCAAGTGCCACTAGCATTACACCAAGGGACACAGCATACATGTCCTCCTCTGCCCCGAGATAACCCCTTAATCACGGTTTTATTTTATTCTTTGGTAGATTAAAAAAAAAAACACATACCAATAATTAAATTTTAGAAAGAGGCAAGATTAGACGTGGCCGCACAGAGCATTTTTTAAATAAATAAATAAATAAAATAAAGTCTCCTTGTGCTCCCCCTTTCTTCTCACCCAAAGTGGACGTCTCAGGCAGAAACACCCAGCCACCTTTAGTTATGAGCCTCCATTCATCAGGTATGAGCCTAAGTTTTATTTCAGCATTCTGAACTTTAAATCTATGGCACATAACCATTAAAATTTGTTTGTGGAGAGAGTGAGCTGTCTCATGGAGCAACCATGCAATTCCTACATTATGGCAACCCCAACGTGGTTGCACACTGTACGGTACAGTAATATATTGTGGCAACCTTACAATTCCCACGTTGTATCAGCTTCCTGTAGGTCAGCTGAAACCTTTAAAAACTTTCAAGGCAGTTTTTCATGTATAAAAGATGGTGACAACCCGAGACATGGTGATGCATGAAAAAAGACATCCTATAGTGGTTGGGGAGGGGGTGGGGGACGATGACGACCCACCCCACTAAATAATTTATAGCTTGTTCCACTTTAATCACAAATGTGATGCTTCAGTGGCGAATGGCATGGTGGGACAACAACAACAGTTTGTTTGTACACCACCCATCTGGCTGGGTTCCCCCAGCCACTCTGGGCAGCTCCTAACAGAATATTAAAAACATCGTAAAACATCAAAAAAAATTCCTTCAGTAGCACCTTAAAGACCAACTAAGTTTTTATTTTGGTATGAGCTTTCGTGTGCATGCACACTTCTTCAGATACCTTCAGATACAGTATCTGAAGAAGTGTGCATGCACACGAAAGCTCATACCAAAATAAAAACTTAGTTGGTCTTTAAGGTGCTACTGAAGGAATTTTTTTTATTTTACTTCGATCCAGACCAACACGGCTACCTACCTGTATCGTAAAACATCAAACATTAAAAACTTCCCAATACAGGGCTGCCTTCAGATGTCTTATAAAAGCAGATAGTTGTTTATTTCCTTGACATCTGATGGGAGCGCATTCCACAGGGCGGGCGCCACTACTGAGAAGGCCCTCTGCCTGGTTCCCTGTAACCTCACTTCTCGCAGTGAGGCAACTGCCAGAAGGCCCTCGGAGCTGGACCTCAGTGTCCAGGCTGAATGATGGGGGTGGAGACGCTCCTTCAGGTATACTGGGCCGAGGCCGTTTAGGGCTTTAAAGGTCAGCACCAACACTTTGAATTATGCTCAGAAACATACTAGCAACCTGTTGGTCACTTTCCTGCTGAATGCTGGTAGACAGAGGGGTACAGTGAGGTGGCTGTGAAGACGGTGCACTGCAAATGTGCCAGCTGAGCCAATCTGGCACTCTGCTGGTACTTTTGTAGCACACGAATCTCCCTGCCATCTTGCAATACCTCCTCTACCTCCTGGTAAGCAGCAGAAGCAATGCAACCAAGTGGAAGTCAGGTGAACAGTCCCATCATGCTCTCTACTAATGTGCTACTTGAGGTGATGCAGAAATCTCAGCTAAAGCATCCATGGCAGATGGCCACCCAACCTCTATAATGCCAGGACTTGCCCTGGGCTAAACTTAACTATCATAAGTCTGCGTAAAATGTCTGCTTTTCATTTGCTGGGGACCAGAGGTCCTCTGATGATGAAACAGTTGATATGAGGAGGCTGTGTAATTTTAGGGTGAAGACAGAGCTCAGATGATGTTTGCTGTGAGGTGAACTCAGTTTTCTCCTGGCATAGATAATGAAATGATCATCATATCAAAAGCTGGCACAGTTATTGTTTTTTGTCCTCCCCCTGCCCCCCCATGCTTCAAGTGGATGGGGTACCCTTTTCTGTTGTTTTAGAAAAAGTACATGAATGTTTATACATATGCATCCATTTACATCACCTTGCTGATTAGAGGGTTTTTTAAAAAACAAAACAAAACCCAAACTGCAAAATTGTCACAGAGATGGAGATGTCATCATGAGACTAGTGCTAATCATTCTCTCGCACAACTGGCTTTTATTGCAAATTTGCAGAACTGCTCACTGCCCACAAGTTCATTTCTTACGAGAAAATGTATGTTTGAAGAGAATATTGTTTTCAGGGTGGTCACACTGTTCTAATACTTGTTACATTTGTCTTCAACCTTTCTGTGCACTGGCCATGCTGTGACAGATGGCTTGAATTCCAAAAAAGATATGCTCATTAGAATCAGTAGCAAAGAAATGTAGGGACACTTTCAAAAATTCTGGTTCATGATATTCAAATTCTAAATAAAGCGTTTGCTTGAAAATGTGCCCATACTGCTATATGAACAACTATCAATCCTGAAAATTCCTGTTGAATAGAACCCTCTGCAAATAGTGGCATGTAGCATTTCTCAGGACTACCTCTCAAGGTTTTCAAATATCTGGAAGTTTCACTTGGAACGAGATCAGAATTAAGCTCCTACGATATTTTATACTATCATTAGATAATTAATCGATGCCATTCATTACCGGTAGCATTTGTTGAGGGAAAATACCAACCATAAAAAATGTAAGTAATTAGAACTCTCATTATCTTAAATTTAATCTTAATAAGTGCTATTATATTCTTGATCATAGATAGACAGGCGAGCTGGCTGGTTATGTTAAGACGCTTCAGGAGATGGCCAATGTATTACATGTTAAGCTGCATCGTATGAGCATGAGTCAAATTCAGAGCTTTGGTGCTCACTGCCAGCCACTTTCCCTGTACCTGCTCTGCGTTAGATTACCTGATAAAGCCCCTCCCTTGCCATTCTGTTGCTGTAAAATGCTGATGTGCATCACTGGTTGAGGCCGGTAAGGTGGAAGGCAGGGAGCCCAAACAGTAGGTGGAGTCAGAGCCAATGGCAGGCGAAGCCAACTAATTCTACTTTTGTCCCCATTTTCCTCCCTGCTAAGGTCAACAAGCGTAGCACTGAGAGCAAGGAGAAAGCTGACAACCAGTGCCACCCCCTGGATTGGATAAGAGGACAGGTAGGTTGGGGGTTGCTGAGGGCACCTTTCTGTAATGCCCAGTCAATATGCATGGGAGGCCCAAGCTAGAGCCCCACATATGAAAGATGGCCAAGTACCCATGTCAACATTTAGATTTTTTGTGGAATAAGTGGTGGGATTTCTCAGCTCATAAGGTCCATATGAACTGAGTTTCCTGTAGCGTTCAAATGGTAGAAAGTTTGATAACCACTACCTTAGAGTACCAGGGCAGGGGTACTGGAGGTTGCTGCTATTTCAGCCCAGCGCACAAGACTAAGCTGTGTAATTTGTTTTAAACTCTTTCATGTTGTATTTTAAAATGCTGTGACCTGGCCTGGGACCTTGTGGCAAAGCATGGAGAAATCATCATTGTTGTTGTCTCCCAATAATGAGATGACAAGATGAGAGGTCCATTTGGACCAGCTCCCTGAGAGTCTACATTGGGAATCTTATGTCCTTGCAACAGAGTATAGGGTTGGCTTGTGGGAGATCTTGGATGTCTTCTAGAAACTGAAAGCATGAAAGGCTAGCCTGCTGGATCACCTACTGACTAAATTTCATCTTTTTTTATTGTGTTACATGCTCAAAGTAAAGCTCTTGAAGACGATAGAGAGAGAAAGTCCACAATAGATAAAAAAGTATAACACTGGATCTGTGTATAATGACTAGTACTCCAGATGCCCTTTCATATATTTAAAATTGCCATTCCATTACATAAAATGTAATTCATTCTACTTCTACCTATCTCTACCCCTCCCCCCCACCACAAAAATAAAATCCCAGAAGGGTTTTGACCAAACAAAAATGCTCTAATGATTGCAAATGGTTCAAATATTCTGTCCAGTGAGTTTAAGTTAAGTGATAAAAGTTTCATGTTAAAAGAAATAATAAGTGAAATTTCACACATATTATAGTAATTGTGAAAGCATCCAATTTACATGGAAATAATGCAAAAGAATTCTGACCATGATGGTTTAAGTGAATCATTACATGCATCAGTGATACATTTAGAAACCTGCAGCATGCCAGGTATGTTTCTTTTAGCATAATAAGTCTTGTAATGGAGCCTTTAAAAGCCTTAAATGTATAGTTAGATGAACCTTTCTATTCGGATTTTGATATCAAAAAAGAAGAAACAGGAGATCATTAAAAAGCCAATTAAACCAATACTCATTTTTCCTTTACCAGTTTATATCATGTCCCTCGAGGGCCTATCATTTTGAGAAACATTATTTTATTTACATTGGATTAGAATGAAAATTGTTTTACTACGCTAATCTTTTTTTATTTCTCAGTAGTATTTGAGAAGCACACTCAGGCTGTCGCAGAAATACTGATTCGCTATAGTAGCATATGTTAGAGGCTAGAGTCTAATATAGCAAATCCCATTAATTTCAGTGTAGTGTTCTCCTCAGTTAAGAAAGCACGCATACATGTGAAAAATCTGTGCTTTGCCACAAAGGGACCTGTGAATTCTCATTATTTTTAGAGACATCAGAAGCTGCTTTATACTCACACCATTTGCCCATTCTAGCTCAGTATTGTCTACTGACCGGGAGCAATTCTCCAAAGGTCTTTCCCAAGCCCTTCCTGAAGATGCTGAGGATTAAACCTCAGATGTTTGCTCTTAACGCCGATCAGCAGACCTTCCCTAAAGACAGATGTGGTTGAAACTCATGATGTTGACATTATGGAAGGGAGCTTCTCTATTGTCATGCTAAGGTTGCAAGAACCCATGGCAAACACAAGAACATAGTAAAGTTTTATGGATGATTCTCTCCGTTTACTATTTTAAAACAACTAATGGCACCTTTCCTAGGCTCTCCACATTGGGCAGCTGGATCAGTGAGTCTCCAACATTTTATATTAAATACTTATACCCCACCTATTTTAAATACCCAAGCTGCTTTTTGAGAACCCAATGCGTCTTTCTTCTTATTTCCCATCTTTTTTCCATCATGGAATGCAAAGCACCTTACATGGGTTTGTCATCCAGGCATGAACCTGCTTAGCTCCAGCAAGCTGTTTATAATAATAATAATTGTAATAATTTATTACTTGTACCCTAGCCACCGGACTGGGTTACCCCAGCCACTCTGGGCAGCTTCCAACAGAATATAAAAAAAACACATACTTTGTGTTTGCATTGTGCACATTCAGACCATGCCCTTACCCACAATGTCTTGGTTTGACACAACAATGGGTGCTGCAGAGTGGTTAATTAAAATGGCAGATCCCAGTTACTCTTGGAGTAGTGATGATATCAGGCATGTCTTGGGGGGTGGTCATCAGCATAAGAGGGGACCTATAAGAAGTCACTTTGCCCAGGACATCTTCAAACCTGGATTCTGATCTGGACCAAGAAGTAGTAATTTCCAATCCCAGATGGTTGGGAGTGGCAGTGATTACTCAGTGGTGAGGCAACTGCACTTTAGACATGCTCAGAAGCATTGACTGTACTCACATTGGATGTCTTTTGGCACCGTAAAGACTGACAAATTTATTATGACATACGCTTTTGTGGACTGCAGTGCAGTTCATCAGATGTATGTTAGCCTGAGTTAAAGGAACATATATGTTTGCTGGTGGGAAATGTAAACAGTAAGATCACGAGGAAACAAAAGGCAGAAAATTCTAGATGAAAATAGTTATGTTATTAACAGTGTCCACTTGTGAAAAAACACAGTTGTGTTGTTAATGCAGACATCCTACAATTGCTTCACATGTGTTCTCTGTTAAAATAGGTTTTGCGCCTGATTCTGATTCAAATTATGCCTTCCAAATGAGCCACCACTTAATTCTGCTTTCATATTAGTTACATTTCACACCTCTGGGCCAAAAAGAAGAAGAAAAAGATCGCTCCTTCCTAATGTGATCTGTGCTGGTCTAAATGCTGCATTTTAAAAAATAAATATCAGGAATGAATTCTACATTGTTATTTTTGTAGTTTTTCAATTACACGTGAGGAGTTCTTCTGCCATTCATTACCTCGGGTATCCCTGAAAGGCAAACCACTGTGCAACACTTCTTTTCGTTTTCTTTTCTTTTTACTTCTCTGCAGATTCTTCCTCTGCATGATCTGCAATTATCACACCGTTTGTCTTTCCTGTTCTCAGGGGAACACAAAATAATACATATCCTAGAAACAGATTGAGATTAAATTTGGTTCTTTCCAATAGAGAGTTCAGATAGTTAAAGAGGGTCACAGAATCAATATGCTGAAGACACATTGCCATTTCAGGGAGGGGAACACCCTCAAACAGAATGTGAAGACAGATGCTTCCCATTTCACCTTCAACCTTGCAAGGCTGCTGGTGGTTGACCCCTCATTTCCTCCCCTTTTGGCCACTGTATCAGGACATTTACATGAGATAATTTAATGTGGAGTAGTCACCTCTTAGGGCTCTTTAACCACCCCACAATATCCAAATTCGCAAAGGGGGTGGATATTTGACATCCTTCTCAATCTATGCATGTAAGGATTCTCATCTGTGATTGTGATTGCCAACAGGGAGAAACATACCCAGATTGAATAAGGACAAGGGTACAGTCTGGTAGACATGGTATCTCAGAATTCAGGGCCATGAGAGGCAGCTACAATAAGTACTGATGTACTGGGCCCACAGACATTAGGGGTCATAGACTTTGAGCTTCCTTTTTAAAACAAAACAAAACAAAACAAAAGCAGGTATCTAGCCCACCTAGAAAGTTATGAAGCAAAATGTGCAAGTAACCTTCAAAGTGATTTCTGTGAGATGAACTTGCCTGTCTGCTCCTGCATTTTAGTACTTTTAGCTAAGGAGTGAAGTCAGAGCTATGAGTTCTTTGGATACCAGGCAACCGAAATCCCTGCGGTCCTAAAGACCTGCTGTTCCCCCCTCCCCTTCAGTGTCTAGCAACCAGGATTCATCTTTCCTGTGGTGGGTTAATCTGAGATCAGGTACTTCCCAGAAGTTATTTTCCACAAATCCCTCTACACAAAAAGTTCAGGTGTATGTCTAAAAAGACCACTTCCCAAGGGTAGCCAGGGTGGGTGAAATGGGTGCACCGCACCCACCTACACCAAGTTGTGCTCCCCTCAGTTGTTGTTATTAAAATGTATTTTTAATTTATGATATGACAGACATTGACCACCTCCATTTTAAAAAATGACAGGTTGTTTTAAGAACAGGAGCTACTGAAATACAGGACCCTTTGAAAAATTCTGTGAATAAGGCAGGTTAAGCGCTCTGCTTTACCACCCCACCCAAACACTATAAACACATGCTTGACCCCTCATTTCCTCCCTGCTCAGCTTTTTCATTCTGCCTGAAGTGCCCAGATATACTCTGTTGTTTAGTCGTTTAGTCGTGTCCGACTCTTCGTGACCCCATGGACCATAGCACGCCAGGCACTCCTGTCTTGCACTGCCTCCCGCAGTTTGGTCAAACTCATGTTCGTAGCTTCGAGAACACTGTCCAACCATCTTGTCCTCTGTCGTCCCAAGATATACTCTATAGTTTTCAAATAGTAATAATGGAAAAATAATGTAGGGTGAATGCAAATAATTCCCTTGCTGGCAATCTGCCTACTTAATGTTGTATTCAACCTCCAAACATCATGCCACAACTGAAAACAAAACAAAACACGAGGAAGTCTCTGAAAGTCTCCATTCCCTAGACTGGTATTATCCAGTGCATTTTATGTCCCCAACCTGTAAGATTTCTAAATTCCTCTGGGTTCAGTTTGAGGACATGCAGTAAAAACTAATCAGGCATGACAATGCTGTGACTTGGTGTAAGATAGGCTTGCCATATTTCAAAAAGTAAAAACCAGGACACCCCGAAACTTGTTGAGCTTTTTTCTCCAGGAAAATCCAGACATATGGTATCTCTCTCTCTCTCTCTCTCTCTCTCTCTCTCTCTCTCTCTCTCTCTTTCTCTCTCGTGAGTTAGCATGCCCAGGTAAGGAAAGAGATGTATTTTTGCACAATCCCCAGAACCACCTTAAGCCACCCAAGCCTTCTGTGCCCCTTCTGTACAAACACCTTTGCCCATGGACTAGGAGCAGCTTTCCAAAGCCTCTCTGGTTTTGAGAAGGTGGCGTAAGGGCTTTTGGATGCTCCCACAGCCCTGGCACTGTGTTCCCAAAGTGAGACTTGCCTGACACCAGCACCCATGTGTTATTGGTAGCGGAGGAATGTATTTATTTGACGAAGAATTTTAGATCTAGTTTCATGTGCAATTCTATTTATCCATATGTTTTTACTTCTGCATCTTCTTATATGTTAGTTTTATTGAGATATTGTTTGGATTGAAATTTGTTTGTTTAGGCTTTGCTAGCGGTTTTGGGAAGTTATCCTCTAAAGAAGTGGCATAACTCATTTGAGTAAATAAAGGACTGTATCCACTGCTATCAAAACAACAACAACAACAACAACAACAACAACAACAACATGGTGTTCTGCTCTGACTTCTTAATGCTGCAGTAAGGAGTTTTCTGGGATATTCTCAGCACTGAATACTGAGCTAGCAGATGAAAATAAGAGAAGCTGCCTGTGGGGAAAGCAAGGCAAGTCCCTTTGCACTGTTGCCCTTCCCTCATTCACCTGGGCAGGAAAGGTGTTGCACTGCTGCCCAAGGGGCTTCAGTCCAATGGAGGAGGAGGAGCAACTCTCCTCAGGTGAAAAGCGTGGAGGTCAGTCTTGCGTGATGGAGCTTTGAGTCCTCCCCCTTCTATGACTGAATGACCTTCCATACAAAAACTTCCTCCACATAAGTCATCTTCAGGTGTTGCCATCAAGTGTGAGGAAGATACATGAGGGGGCAGCTGGAATGAGTGTGGTGACTCCAACTCCGGTCATTTATGTTGCCGCTTCAACTCAATAGAGAAGGGCAATGTCCACCATGTTTCCCTCACACTTGAGGTAACACCTGGAGAGGGCAGTAGAGAAGTAGATGTCGTGGAGAAGGTTCTAGCCTAGTCTCACCCCTGAAATGCACATTTTCTAGGTGGAGTTCTCTCTCTCCTCATCAGAGAAAGAGAGAGAAATGGAACAGCCCAGGTACGGGTTTGCCAACTCAGTGAGAACTAGGCCTAACTTTTGTGCCTGAGGGGATTTAGCTACTGTATAGCTGCCAATCTAAATGTGGCACAAGAGACAACTTACGCAGACCAAGCAGGTCACTCTTAATAAGTGAAGCCATGGTCATAAGCTCCAGAAGCCTGAAAGAACTATTGGGTTAGGGCCAACCCTCACCTTCCATGAGGCTATTTAGGAAAGGCCTTCCTTGGGGACAATCAGAAGCCCTGAAGTGACCCTCTTTCAGCCTGAGAGAAATCCGTCTGTCTTATGTGCCTTGTTTTAGTATTTTAAAATTGTCTACCTTGGCAGAAAGGTAGAACAATGAAGAATAAATCTAGAACTGCAGTTTGTGCACAGCTTTTCATTACAAGGATTTTTAAACAATATTTTAGCCATGGAGTTATAAATCATGAAAAAAAACCATGCCATTAAGGGGATTCGTGAGAAAACAGAGATATACAACTGGCTTGGACAACACCCACCCTTCATGCTGTTGGATTAAACAGGTTTCATGCATCGGCTCTTTGAGCCAGTCCACAACACCACCCAAGGATGTACTTTAGGACATCATTCTGAGGCTCAGCACATCCTTGGATGCAGTCACAGCATTCTTCCTGGCAGTGCTTCTTGTGAGCAAATGGCTAGTAAAGCAGCCAAACTGACCAGGGAATTGACTGCTCGGAAGCTGCAGCTGTAACTAGGGGTATGCTGGGCAACATATTATGGTCACCCACGCACTTCCAGGGCACATGCATGATGAGGGCGGCGAGTCATGTGATTGAATCTGTTTTGAGTGAGAACAATGCTTCTCATGGTGATCTCCATGGTGATGAATCTTGTCATAATATTACCTGCGAAAAACCCAAACTCCTTCGCAAGCTTAGGCTTTTCAAGAATACAACTTTCTGTTTTTCTGTTTTTATAATTAGACAATGTTTTAATTTAAGCCAAGTTGGGGGTGGGGTGGGGTGAGGAACAAAAGCACAAAACTGGTGAGACTTGTCAAAATATAAACAAGGAAATACCCTTAAGGCAATGATTCACTTTTTAAATGTATAAATTCTGCTATAGCATCTTTGAAAGTATTTTTATGTGGCACCCGTTTATCGGGTCTATCGTAAAATCTGATTTTAATCAATTATACTTATATATCTGAACCAGTTATGATTGACATTAATCAACAGAAAACTGAATCTCTCTCTCTCGTGTGTGTGTGTGTGTGTGCGCGCGCGCGCATAAAATTTTGATAGAAGGACCCAGCCGCTTTGCATGGAAACAGTCCAGGTACGCCATATCAGTAGAACATTTATGATGAATTACCTGCTTTGATATAATAATTCATGTTTATGTTTTGTGCCTCCTATGATGCATCTCTATAGATACTCTTCCATGGCATTTTAGGAGATCACACTTCTTACCATTAGAATTAATATCTAATTTAAATTCTGAACAAGGAATTTGAAACTCCAGAGAATCTGAAGTGGCAACAGCATAGAAAAGATGCATATAAAGTAGCTATTAAATGTGGTTTTTTAAAAATTCTGTGGGAAGAGAGATTATGCCACTGCCAGGTGACTATACAAATCTTGGCTAAAAAGAACAACCTGGGGAGAAAGAGAGATAAAATTTTAAGTTGCATTTCAAGGGGATTTGTTCTTTCCATTTCAGGTATCGTGTCTGTCTGTCTACCCTGTTTCAAGTTTCAGATCCCAGAAACTTGAGTTGCCTTCATGCATTAAGCCAAAATCTGGAGAGCAGATAGCCTCTTGACACCCTATGGCCAGCTATCAATCAGTACACATACTCTATCTATTCAGCAACTAAAGAAAGAAGGCCAATGGAACAGATGCCTCTCATGAAAACTAATTTGAAAATCAAACACTGTATCATCATCAATGATGAAAATTTGTGTTACCCAATTTATATCAATTCTTTTCCTAAATATACATTATCTTCACAGTGGCTACCAGATTCTTTCAATGTTGTTGTTTTTAAATTGGGGGGGAAATGTGATGTAGAAAGATGTACATGGATGTGCATGTACCACAATTGGCCCAGTCACAGCTGCATGTGCCCAACACCCATTCACACTAACACTGAACATGTGGCCACTCGGAATGTAGCATGAAGATCTGCTCCTCCCTCACGTGGACACTGAATGTATAGCAGAGTGCCATGTTCATGTGCCTTGAATGAGGACAGGATACTGACAAGCTGATGGTGCAAGCAGTAGTAATACCAAGGATAGCCAATGTAGTGTAGACTACAACTCCCTCAGTTGTCTGGGTGGGCTGGTGAGAACTGAAGTCCAGAAACATCTAGAGGGAACCACCTTAGCTACCCCTGAGTAAATAATAGGATCAAGCTGTGTGCTATGCATGTGCAGGTGGATGGATGGATTAGATATCAACAGGGATTGGATTGCAGTTACCTTTGCCCATTGGCCATGGGGCTGTTGATGGTTAGACTTCAACAACATCTGGAGTGTAGCCCATTAGACACACCCTCATTTTAGGATCATGTGGTTCCAACACATGTTGCATGCTCCGAAACGGTGTATAAAATGCAGGAAAGTGCTGTTTTGTGCAGCAGCACCTGAAGTCGTGCACAACACTCTTTTTATCCCAGTCTATATGCTTAAATAATCACATCATTAACAGATCACTGTCAGTGTATATGGCACTTTACCAAATAACACAAGCAAAACAAAAAACACCCACAACCACCAAGTTCCCACCCTAAGGAGCTTGCAATCTAAATTTTGACAGCAGGGGAGACAGCAGAGGAAGAATCGAGGGGAACAAAAGATGAAAACTGTGTTCATGAAATACATAAACTTCCCTAAGCAAGAGCAGGCACAAAGGTGTCATTTCTCTCTTGAAAATTTGGGCTATTATATCAATAAAAAGCTACAGTAACTAAAAGGAGGCAATGTCTTGGGGAGCAAAAAGTAGCTCTGTTGACACTTGGGATTAAAAGCTCATTCCAAAGTGCTCCCCAAGATTCAGTACATGACATTTTGAAATGACATGATTGTAGTCTTCAGTTTCCCACAGGCTCCAACCTATGCCTTGCTGAGTTATTTGTAATTTGGATTGTCCAATAGGTTATGATTTGTAAAGCTGTACGTGTGAAAATCTACTGTATTATATATGCCAAGAAAAGTTATTTATGCAGCAGATATGCTCTGGTATTGCACTTTAGCGTACACTTTTTTTTTTTAACTGGGAAAAAACCCAAAGCCTGAAAGTGAGATGAGCGCCGCAACCCCATAGTCGCCTTTGACTGGACTTAATCTGTCCAGGGGTCCTTTACCTTTTTTCTTTTCTTTTTACCTTTACAGTAAATGAAATCCAATTAACACTGTGCTTTTGAATTATGAACCTATATGGTTCTAAATGGGAGGGGAAGTTCTGGGTTGGTTACCTTTCCTGTCCGCATATCTGTTGTTCCACCTATGGCCAAGGACACAGATTGAGAAGAGTGAGGATGCCCTTTGTATGCAGCAGTGCAGCTGAGGAATCAAGCTTCCCAGAAAGGCAACTCTTCAGGATCAGAGGTAAGAAGCCAAGGAAAGGTGGAACTGGTCCCTTGGCCTTTGCATGACATTTACAGTCTAAGTACAAGGACATGTTCTTTTCTTTCTGTTTTCTATTTTCTCCAGTTAATCAGGTGACTTGAAAAGAAGCCAGATAAGGGTATTGTCTGCAGTGACAACATCCTGATGATACTGTCAGAGGAGATCGCAGGAAAATGTTTCCTTTTTGAACCAATAGAGTCATTAGGGAGAGTACTCATCACTTGAGTGCATCTAGGTTAATTACCACCAAAAAAAAAAATCTGGAAGTAGCAGCTACCGGTATTGAGTTGTTGTGGGGAGGTTTTCTTTTTCCCCTACCAAAGAAGGGGCTGCTCCATGCGAAACAAAACAACCATTTGATGCCATAAATTATTTCTTCAAGGACTTCACAGGATTCCCTCTCACCAGTCTGCCACTCAAGGTGCAATAATTTTAAGGGAATGCCTTCCTCCTAAATTGAATAGGCCCAAAATGTATTGAGAAATAGAAACTAGGAGTCATGCGGTAGCATTAATTGATCCATTTGTTTTGGGGCCCAAGTGAACTCACGAATGGGGGGGGGGGAGTCCCATTGAAATATATAGTGTGTTTAGGATACTATTTAAAGAGGCTGCAGCCAGGTAGAGTTAGTGGCTGCAACATCTCAGCTAGAGCAATGATTTGCCCCGGCTGAAAATGTTTCGGGAAACATGTTTCTAGGTTGTGACAAGGTAGCTTCCATTTGAAGAAAAAGGTTTTATTTGTAGCAACTCTCCAGTGTTTCAGATAACTCCTGGAGATGCCAATTTTATAGGAATTAAAATGCACATAAGGACTTGAGTAATTTTATCTTGGTTCTGAGAAACTTGGCAATCTTTCACTAATTTCTTTAAAGTTCTACTGGAAATGAGGCACTCTCACCTAGCAAGGCAGACTGGTTTATTTTAAACCAATTAAATAGTCACTTTCCATAAGAAATCAAAAGTGACTTACAAAAATAAAATTCCAACGTGTGATACAATTTTTGAAAAACACCCAATGTAACAAAGCTAATGGGGGCCAGAACTAAGAAAAACCAACTCATTGCTCTCAACCTAAGCATGGCCACCAATGAATTGCCCAAATAAAATAAAATAAAATCAGTTGTTGAAGGAATTAAAATTGAAAAGCCCAGAAAAACAGAAACATCTTCAGCTGGTGCTAAAAGATGTCAATGTCTGTGTCGGGTCCAAAAGTCACAACAGCATTCTGTAGAAGGAGATCCATTTTTGATTTAGTTAGGAAAAATGAAATGGTGAAGCATATTTCTCAGTACTGAATGGGGATATCCCTTTTATAATTGCTGTGCTATCCAGCTCATTGCTATATGGATGTTTGCATTCCCAGTTAATACATACACCCTGAGTGATACTATTTACCATTTACTATAGTCTGTGCATGCCCAATATCTGAGCAGGAACCAAACCAAAGGATTCCAACGACAAGAAAGGGGATTCAAACTAAACATTAGGAAGAACATTCTGAGTATGAGCTCTGGCAGTATTTAAGTAGAGGTTGGACGGCCATGCCTGTATTGCAGGGGATTGGACTAGAGGCCCCTTAGGGTGCCTTCCAATTCTAAAATTCTATTATTCTCTTATTCTAGTGTCCGATGCTGTGCATGCAGAGTCCTGCTCACACAAAGGGACTTCCTTTCATTGCTCCTCCTTCCCTGCCCTAAAAATCTGCTCTGGAGCCCCGCCCCACTCAGATTTTGAGGTGGGGGGCCTGCAGGGGAGAGGAGAGAAGCAAAGGGGAGAGAAGTTCTGTTGTGCTGGCAGAACAGCAGGCACTGGGTACAACTGTTTGTTTTTCTCATGAAAATTCCAGTCTTGTTCTCTTAGCCTCATTGTCTGGGTTTTGTGTCCCATGATGTCTGACACTGTGTGGTGCTTCAACAATGCAGCTGCCGACCATTCTAGTCTAACCGTCCTCCCCCCAAAATAGATTTGGTGCTGCCACAGCAAAGTATTTGTAGAGAAATGGTGACAGCTTCTGAAAGAGAAGAGTTTTCCCTCCCTAGAACCCTTCCTCACGAACTCCTCTCTTCATTTCCTCCACTCCACACCTCCCCTCAGAGTTTCTGCTCCTCAAGAGGTCCACTTCAGCATCCTTCGCCCATGGCAGCAGGCAAATCTGCTGAACGCACTGGGGCACCCTGGCTTGGAACGATGTATTTAGTTTTTGTGGAGCACAAGCGAAGGGATGGAAACAGATTGAGAGTGAGATTTAATCAATTCAGTTATCAAGAATCTGCTGAGACTCCACGCTGGAGCAGACCTCTATTGTTTAAGCCTCCATAGTCCGGAGATCCCATACAATAGGTGCAATTGGCTACAACGGTCACCAGTCAGCAACAACAGTCCCCCAGTAAGCACATAATTAGGCACAGAATGTGTTAATTAAGTTTTCAAATTAAAGCAGACATAAAAAGGCAAGTACTAACAGCATCTCACAACCAGCGGTCTTGACCAGTCATCAATATCTTGGAAGGTAATTCAACTGTACTGAAAAGAGGTGTTGTTGCCTTTAGGCTGCAAACAGTTTCCATATATTGTTATGTGTGTATAGGATCAGCTGGTTTCAATAGAGGTGAAATTCATGTACTGAGGGGATTGGAGAAGAAATCAGACTCATGGAAGAGATAGATAAAGAGAACTAGAGACACATTGCATATGTGTCTGCTACTACTGTAGACTTAGGCTCTGCTCACAGTGAAAATGAATCAGGCTTCCTCAAGCACTCAACTCAAAGCACTCAAGGAGGCTTAGAGGGGGGCTGATTCCCTCCGCCCCTTCTGCTGCTCCTCAGGAGAAAAGCTGACCTTAGGGGTCAGGAAAGAACAGCAAGCAGTGGAGGTAGCTCCTTTAGTGTCACACAACCCCCATGATTCCTAGTGAAAAGTGATCACTATGCTCACATATTACAGTGGTACCTCGTGTTACAGACGCTTCAGGTTACAGACTCCACTAACCCAGAAATACTACCTCGGGTTAAGAACTTTGCTTCAGGATGAGAACAGAAATCATGTGGTGGTGGCAGGAGGCCCCATTAGCTAAAGTGGTACCTCCGGTTAAGAACAGTTTCAGGTTAAGAACAGACCTCCAGAATGAATTAAGTGCTTAACCCGAGGTACCGCTGTACAATGAAACATGGAAGGACAGAGGAAGAAAAAGAAAGATTATGAAGGAGGAAGAAAAGGCAGCCACTGCTCCCAACAAAAGGGCCACCTTTACACCCTGCTACTCTGATCTGGCATCCATCGTCCACCTTGGGGAACAAAGTAAAGGTAAAGGATCCCTGGATGGTAAAGTCCAGCCAAAGGTGAACATGGGGTGTGGTGCTCATCTCTCTCCAGGCCAAGGGATCCTGCGTTTGTCCACAGACAGCTTTCTGAGTCATGTGGCCAGCATTACTAAACCAACGGAACACCATGATGGAAGCCAGAGTGCACAGAAACGCCGTTTACCTTCCCGCTGCAGCGGTACCTATTTATCTACTTGCACTTTCAAACTGCTAGCTTGCCAGAATCTGGAACAGAGCAATGGGAGCTTACCACCATCGAGCGGATTTGAACCATCAACCTTCCGATCGGCAAGCCCATTTAGACCACAGCACCACCTCCACCCCTTAAAAAAAACCTACAGCACCCAGTATTCCCAATTAGTTTCCCATCCAGGTGTGAACCAAACCTGACCCTGCTTAGCTTCCAAGATCAGTAGAGATCGGGTGTGTTCCGGGTAGTATGGCCATACACATACTATTGGGAATAAGACAGAGTGGGGAAGAATAAAGGTGGGCAGCTTGCTTGAGGTATGTTCAAGTAGAGTTCAGCAGAAGCCTGCAGCTCAAGTCTAGAAGACTTCACCATAGAAAAATGTGTGGATGGTGGAAGGCCCAGAGGAATGCAAGAATCTGGTGAAGACTAACATTTTTAGTTTAGTGTAGATTAGCTTTTGAACATCAAAACCCACTTAGATGCACAAAAATGTGTGCCACAATGAATAGGCTAGTTTTGACTGTAGCTTTTCTCAACCTCAGTCAGCATGGTCAATGATCAGGGGTGAAGACAAAATGTATGGAGGGTGCCAGATTGGAGAAGGCTATTTTAAGGTGGCAGAAGACTCTGCTGCATCAAACTAAAACAGCTGCATCAAACTAAAACAGCTACCTGCCCGAAATTTGTATCCTATCCCCATGATCTCACTAATCATATTGTGGCACAGTTTCTAAATGTTGCAGGCAACTTTTAATGGCAACTTCACGATTCTAAATAGTCTGCTGGCAAATCTATTCACTCATCAACGAATACATAAATAAAAACATAGTGCAGTTCGAAAAACTATTCAGACTTGCTTCTTGCTGTTCGGCTTATCGCATGTGGCAAAGATGTACAGACGGCTTATCAGATAAATGATCTCAAGGGGAGAAAGAACAATTCACTATCAGAAATAACAGTAATATAAAGGTTAATACAAATATTTATTACAAAAATACTTATGAAAGACGAAATATTGGAGCACTAGGAGGAGTGTAATGATTAAATTAACTGATTCAGGGGTGATACCCTGTGTATGTATTGTGTAATAAACTCTGCCATTAAATCCCAATGTGTTGTCATAACATCCAGCAACTGTTCATAAGGGCGCTGCCTTCGCTGTTTGTTTGTCTGAATCTGGATGGTGCTGACTGATAAAAAGTTAACTACAATCACTCAAGCTAGCTTTAAATTCACCAGTGAGATCATCACATACCATGCCTGCTTTAAACCAGGCCCTGCCACATTCCGTAAAATAATTCCTGGCTAACTCACCTTTATTGTTATTATTGTTTTAGAAAAGGCAACTGTGGAACAAGGGGACAAACAGTAGCAGCCATAGGTAACTCCGGACACCTGTCTTTGCAGGTGTAGAAGTAGGTCCATGGACAGAGAAAAGGCCTACACCTGGGGGACCTCTTCAATGAAGGTGCAAAATCTCTGTGGCTGCCCTTCCCTCTCCGTCAGTTGCAGGGAGAAAAGGGGCGCACATTAGGGGCAGGGGTATGTTGGAGGTGAATCTCTTCCTTCAACACATCTCCAATAATAGAGGGGTAAGCTCTGGAACTGGAACTTTGCCTCCAGCCACCCAGCCACCACATGCACACATCTTCTGCCCTGGCCAACGCAAGCCTGGAAGACCTTTGGATCTGGTGGTTCTTCTACCAGAGATTCTCCATTCCCTGCCCTCTCTGGATTATGTTGTTAAAATATTTATATATTGCACTTAGGCATGTCAAAGAATTTTCATGGAAAGGAAAACAGAAGTGGAAATGGGCAATGCAATGTTTGCTTAGTCACCCTGTGTCCAGAATAGAAATCAATGAATGTAGAAATAATGACATCATTAATTCTGTTAAATTGTTAAAGTTCTGCACATTTCTTAAATAAACACGTAAATTATGTTAAATAGCAACAATGAGACACATAGCATAGCATTGGGCAGAAACTGAACTGCAGCAGAGTGGAAACAGTGCTGATAGAAATCAAGTCAGAAATCGCAGCATACTTACTTCTCTAACTACCCATCGTCTGCCAAAGTTTCAGGTCAGTTTACATGACATTTATCTGGCTCCTCTCACTTTATTTAAAAGAAAGGGCAAATTTACTACAAATTCTGGAAAACACACAGCACACAATTCAGTTTTTGAAATCGTACCACTTCAGAATGCATGAGTCATCACAGGACTGAATACCTCTCGTCCAATTCACCATCCATTGAAAAATAACACGAGAAGGATTCTAAACAAGTCTGAAACTGGAGTTTTCCAATATATAGGGTATTTTCTACATGGCAGGGGCGTGTTATTGAAACACGAACACTTCACTGTTATTCTGAAGTGCTGCCATTCCTTAGCTGTCAAGTTTTCCCTTTTCTCGTGAGGAAGCCTATTCAGCATAAGGGAATTTCCCTTTAAAAAAGGGAGAACTTGACAGCTAAGTGCCATTCCAGGGGGACTAGATACAGGTCTGCTTGCTTTATCAGTAAAATATAAATGCAGAACTGTAGGAAGGACGCACAAGTGTCATTTTGGTGGTTTGCTCATAGCCTCTGGGTATGCAGTAGCAATGCATGGATGGAGCAGAGCTCAGGATGCTGCCATGGGAAAATGAAAAAGTAAGCGTCAGTTATCACAACCTTAACTCGCTGGAGATTAGATGTGGGGGCTTAGCTCAAGTGAGCTATATAAACCCTGGGGGCACACAAACTGAGGGCCAAACAAGGCATTACTTGTATTGCTATTAATAGCATGCTATTAGCATGCTATTAATCATACTATTTAATCCTGCTGGTAAATTAATGTCTGATTTGGTCCTGGGAATTCTCATGTTGCCTCTCATTTTCTTAGATGCTCTGTGAAAAGTGGGGTTGGTGGAACAGCTTGGTTGGTGGGTTCTTATTTCCCTTGGTCCCCTGGCAAATACTTGAACTTGCCACCTTCCAGATCCAGCTTTGATTGTGGTCTGGCAGTTTGATGTACATTCCTGAAAACAGGGGTGCCAACTTGAATAAAAGATTGGGTGAGGCAGGTAAGCCATGCCCCACAAAATCAATCACATTTGAATGCCAATGCCTATCAACTTTGGGGGGGGGGCAGCTCCTTCAAATATTTTATTGGGGTATGTGTAGGGTTGCCAGACTCAATAGAGGACAGGACTTTTGTGCCTTTAATTGCCCTGCTCTCTCTTTTGAGTCTGGAAACCTTAAAGAGAAACCAGCAGACCCTTTGTTTAATTTCCAAGCAAAGGGTCTGCTGGTTTCTCTTTAAGGTTTCCAGACTCAAAAGAGAGCAGGGCAATTAAAGGCACAGAAGTCCTGTCCTCTATTGAGTCTGGCAATAGAGTGTGTGAAGTCCCCTCGCCCCCTAGGAGTTGGCTCCTATGCCTGAAAAAAAGGTTTCATATCACCAAAAAAAGAGGACAGCAATTTCCATACAGTTTCCACATGGTAATTTATATCTATAGACGCACATTTTGAATACTAACTATAACTTGAATAGAAATACTATGCATCTTGCCATAGTAAGGTTTGTTCTGGCAAAATACAGGAGAGAGCAGGGCAGGGCAGAGCAGTTAGGGGGTGATCCCCCCCAATTCATTACAATCTATTGCTGCCTAACAGGATGGCCCCTCTGGAATCTGCCAAGCATATGCATGCACACATACACATGAATCTGCAGATCTGTCTGTGATTGGCTACTCTGACCTTTCACGCACCATTTCAAACACATGAATTTGGAGAGGAGCCCTAACTTGGCAGAGAGAGAGAGAGAGAGAGAGAGAGAGAGAGAGAGAGAGAGAGAGAGGAGACCTAAAATCATAGCTGCCAAGTTATCCCTTTTTTAAAGGGATTTTCCCTTATGCTGAATAGGCTTCCTCGTGAGAAAAGGGAAAACTTGGCAGCTATGCCTAAAATACAGGACAAAACTGTATCCATACAGGAAATAACATTTTACACTGGAATATGGGAGAACTGTGTGCCTGTCTGCCCAGTCAGCTGCCTAGGTGTTGCTGATGGACAACTTCAGGGCCCCTTTTGTGGTTCATTATCATCAAACCAAACTTAGCTTGGATAGTCCTCAAGTAGAGGGCACCTTCACCTAGAGGATTGTCCTCTTAACAGCCCTTCAGAATAGAGGACTTCCCTCTGTATGGCAGGATACATGGCCATGCTACCTGTCAGTTACCTGATGAACATCATCCTGTTTGTTTCTTTTTGCGGTCCCTGCTGGAGCCCCTGTGCATGGCTGTGGAATACAGCATAGTATGGCGGGTCATAAATGCTTGCTCATGAACTTCTCACCATAATTTCCAAAGCATTTCCCTTTTATTACTTGTGGGAAGGTAAGCTGTGTCCAAGTCTTTCTGTTGAAGGAATGCTTGTGTGTGTGTCTACACTTTCCCCTAGGTTTTCTCTTAGATAACCTAATGTAGGTCACATCCAAAATGTGATCTCACTGCTGTAGGGGTGAGGAAGAAATTGGAGATGGTTGGTCTCTTCCCCCCCCCCCCCCATCGCCAAATGTTCTGGATAGTACCATGCTAAAGTTATGTGGGTGTGTGACAGAGCTTTTCATATTTAGATTGTCCCTGGGCAAACTGGGGGAAGGGATTTGAGAGAAAAATAGGGAGAAAACAATCATTTCAGATGTCACACAGAAAACATTTCCTAGCTCAAGCCATAATGTATCAGCAGGCCCTAAGAAATAGCTCCAGATTTGACTGTAAATTTATCATGATTAGATACTACAAGGGGGAAGACTGGTGGTGATAATATTTTATTTAACCACATTTGAGGCAACGGAAGAAGTCAGTCACTACTGAGTACAAAGCTCACTATTGCCCCTAGAGTTTGTCCAGGTTTTTCCTAAAAACTTCCCTGACAGAATGCTAACCCACTTTTTTTCTAAGTGCACTTTCTAAAATGGTACAGACCATATTTCATTTCTTTCTGCAGCAGCTCATTTGAGTTATTATTCCCATTTTTCAGACTGGGAACTGAGGTTGAGAAATAGGGGCTTCTCCAAGGCCACCCATTGAGTTTCCATCCTAAGTAATATTTGAACCTGGGTCAAAGTCCACCATGTGTGCCAGGGGACCACACTGGCTGCCTCTGCCTGCCTGCCTGCCCTCCCCTCTCTTCTTTTAAACAGGCAGGCATTATTCTGCATACTTAACATACATCCTGTGTACTTTGCTATGATTGATGCTGCAGAAATGCATAATTAAAAAAGGAAAAAAAGAGAGGACTTTTAAAGCCTGTTTACTTCAGTGACTCCTGTGAAACAAATGTTTCTTTCTCCTGGTGTCGCCCACCCACAGAAAAGGAACTGAACAAAGATGGCTCTGTTAGGCCTCTCCGCACTAGAGAATTCCTCAAGAGGCCACACTGCGCTAGAGTCCTGCCGAGACCCATTCAGCCTTACACGACACTCATACACCCTGTACAACTAATTACATGTCAGATTAGTGATTTCATTATTACCCCACTGCCACTAATTAAAATGGCATTGATATTTCTCAAGTAGTTTTATATGTTTACATAGTTCAGAAACTCTTTCTCCTCGTTTCCAAAAGTTAAAAAAGGAGGAAGGTAGGAGTGATTTTCCTAATATCTGTGGAGACATGCTACTAAAGAAAAACTGACTTGCAAAACATTAATCCATATTCATGGCGTGACTCTTTTTGGATACCCCCCCCCCCGCCCTCCTGGTTAGTAACTTCCCCCACCTCCAAAATCATCTTCTCCTACAAAGTCGCAGCAGTCCCTGAATCGGCAAACTTGACAGATGAATGTCAGCCTTCCACGCTGAGCTTTATTACCAATTTGGGTAGCCCGACGAAGTAACTAATGAAAGTTACATCATTCTAATCTACATTCATTGTTTTAATTGTCTGAATCTCCAACAGAACAAAGTAACACTATAGTTTTATGGTATTTGATTAATGAGGGCAGGAAAATTGAAGTTTTTTGCAATAAAACTTGGGGGGGGGAGAAAAATCAACAGACTTTTATATATTTTTCCCCTTATGATTTTAATTTAATGGCTCGTGTTTTCATTACTGCAGAGGCTGTACACTTTAGCTTGCAATTATGTCCCATCTGTGAAGCACTGTGTTATTACAGTTTATTCTAGTAGCTTTTCAATCACTTTTGAGTTGTGCTTTACAAGTATTCTTGCAGCAGGTGGGCTTACTGGCATGGGACCAGAAACACACAAAGCGCAAAGCTGGAGTTTAATGGCAGCCATATGCATGTAGCACAGAACGCCAGCCTTCCTCCATATGCTGCTAAGCAGCCCCTTCAGCCTGCCAGTCACTCTTCTTACTGACTACCGTCTCTAAGTAGTTTTCCGTCAGGGAAAAATATACCAAGGCAGCAAATTTCTCCAGTGCACCATCCTTATTACTGAGACAACCCTGTCATTAGCAAAAGCACAATGAACCTGATCTGGAGATGCATACCAATTAGGTTGCATGAAGCACTTTCTCTCCCCCCCCCCCCGTCTTATCTCTATGGAAACTCAGCCTCCCTGGCTGCAGTGGACAATCAGTAATGTTTCATCCATCCATATGTCACCTAGTTAACACTGTACACTTATATGCAAACCACACACACACACACACACACACACACACACACATACACATACACAAAGAAGCCCACCCAAAAAAACCCCACCCCCAAGCAAGCCTGCTCTAACTCCTCCTCCCCTCCCTGAACAAAAAGTAAAGAAATGAAAAGGAAGGAAATGTGTGTGTCTCAGTACTTTGGAGACTGAATCTTTAATCTGTTGTCTGTCTCACATACTCATATCTCCCAGTCGTAGTTAAAATATGAAGAATCCAGATAATGGTTTTTTTCCCCAGCCCTGAAACTAAACACAATTGCAAATGATTTAAAAAATGCTTTCATTTTTGAAATGTGCGCATTTTAAAAACATACATGCAGTGCAAGACTTTATGTAACTCGGAACTTACTGTGGGATAACAGTCTGTGACACCGGTGTTGTTGTGTTGTTGTTGTTTGTTGTTGTAACTTAAGAGTGCACACTAGAATAATACATAGTGACAGTGACTTGTTATAATTCTGATCTCCCCCATGCACCCACACTTTGAACCAGAAAAAAAGGGAAATTCATATCCTGAAACTCCAGCTTGGTGGTTGGGGAGTCAGGGGGAAGGCTGTTAAAAGATACAATAAGATAGACACATTCTATTTTTGGCAGTGATGCTTTTTGACTTTCTCTGCCTCTGCTTTCCTTTTTAAAAGTCTCTTTGTAAAGGAGGGGGAAGGGTTTGGGACAAGATTGCCACAATATTGATTTTGGTCCCTGTAGATTTTGTCTGCTGTTTAATTTAGGACAATGGTGAGCAGACATGTCACAATGAGATTATAAACTGCAAGAGCACTTTTAAAACATATAATTTTTAAAGCACTTAAAAATAAAAAACCCACCCTTATATTCCATCAGTGCCCTTCTCCAGCATTTTATGTTGCTTTTGTACTTCAATATTTTTGCATAGTAAATAACAAAAGCAAAATATGTTTAAATGTTGGCTCTGCTTCCCCTCTTCACCCATTGCTTATGGCTAGCTACAACCACCCAATGAGTTTGGCTTTAAACATTTGCCCTATTTAAAAAAGGAAAATGGCAAAGAATTGTTTAATGATTTCACTATAGGTTAGGGGTGCATATAAATAGACAAAATGGTTATGTTTAACACAGAACTCTTTTACTCAGAAGTATGTGCCACCGATTTCAGTGGGGCTTAGTCCCAAATAAGTGTGCACAGGCTTGCCGCCATGGGGGGTGGGGGGTGGGTTGGAGGAATTAGGTTGCCCCACACTTTGAATTTCTACTAAGAGTTTCTGTCATTTCAAAATGAATGCTTTTGACACCGCATCCATAAATACCAAATTTAATCTGTGAGTGCATTATAAGAAACCCACCACCAAAATATAGTAAGAACCATGCCTATTAATTCAGGAATTACTGGAAACTGACATAAACAGCTAAACGGCAGTCGGGGAGGGAAAAAAACCTAAGGAAAAACCTGGCACACAGATTTCTGGTAGAAAAACAGATTACTACTGTGTCAGTGCTTATGATATTCCCTAGGTGCCATCACTTATAGAAGAACATTTTTTTTATTACTGTATAATAAAAGGCAAATCTGAATAGGTGGGAAATTCAACTAGCAATTGAAAACCGAATAGTGTTGTCCTGTGGGAACTGTATTACTTGGTAGGCTTCTCTGCCTCATCAACCCCCCCCCCCGGCTAAAAAGTTTAACTCATTACGGATGGGGGGGGGAACCTTTTTCGAAACAATAATTACCAGTAGTCCTTCAGAACAATTGAAAGGAGAGAGGAGAGAGAGCTGTGTGGAGCTATCCAATCAGCACCTGTAGACCTTTTGCAAAGTTTGAAGGCAGGGAAATCAAATGCAGCGCTTATGCTGTGTGGTTGCATCAAGCAGTCTTAATACAATTTACCAAAATGCAAATTCGCAGCAAGAAGAAACATGGATAATCATGTAGGGCAAAATCCTAGCTCTACTGAAGATTTGACAGAATTTTCAGGGGCCATTCAATGTGGCCAGGACTAGAGTGGAGGAATGTTCACTTGTTACTAACAATCTATATCCTTTTTTCAATTAGAAAAGTCAAGCAAACTGCCCAGTTACAATAAATGGACACAATATAGGTGCGTTTGTGCAAGCATGTGCAAACCCACCCACCCTTCACTTAAGCAAAAGACTTAAGCAAGTAATTAGTATGAATTTTGTGATATTTAAGTAACATGTTTAAAATAAACGTATGTTAAATGCTCTAAAGATTCTGAAGTTTCAAACGGAGATCAGATTTCACAAAGTGGCAAACCTTCATGCGCACGACACAATTGAACTCAAATATGCATAATCAGTCACAAAAAATAATGAGTGTAATCTAGTCACACTTAGTGTGGCATAAACCCCATAAGTTATGATTAAACATGCAATTGGATCAGGCTCTAAGGTAAGGTTACCAGACATCCCTGACAAAATCCATCCATTCCAACTGAAGTTGAAAAGTGTCCCGGGATTCACTGGGGGGGGAATCTGGTAACCTTACCCTAAGGCTGTATGGCTGATGAACTACATGAGAATCATAGAATTGTAGAGTTGGAAGGGACCTGGAGAGTCATCTAGTTCAACCCCCTGCAATGCAGGAATGTTGTTGTTGTTTAGTAAACATTGTTCTTTGGCAGTATCCATCTCTTAAGTTCCCTCTCTGAAGTTCCCTTCTGAACAACTCTTTTGTAGGGTGATTGTCCCAGCTACCTGGAACAGACAGGTTGGGGGGGGGGAAGGTGGCAGTGGAAAAGCAGAAAAAGCCTGGTGATGTTCTCCTCAGGGTAAGGAAGTGCAACAGCTTCGGAAGCATGACAGTATGAAGTGGCATGGGATTGGCTTTCTGAAATCTCCTGATTTCGGGAATTAGAGTTACTGGCTGTGGTGCTAGCATGTTCTTCCTCCAACCAACACCTCCTAGTGATGCCTGAAATCAGTGCCTTACACAGCAGCTGTGCTCACACATAATGCTAAACCATGGATTAATGAGCCTGAGTAAAAGATCAGACACCTTTGTTCCTTCCTCCACTCTTCTCCTCTCACACAGCCTGGAAGATTTCTACTGAGTTTTGTTTCACTTTGAAATAATCCTGGCTTCAAATAGATTTGTTGGAAGGCAGAACAAAATTGTTGTCAAAAATGTATGATTTGTTGTTAGAATGGTATACGAAAGATGAATTGACAAAAGATGTGATGATAAAATGGGCAAAAGATTTTGGGTATAATAGTGAATATGACACGTGGTTGAAACTGTGGAACCAAACATTGAAATTTACTGCATGCACTGCCCTGAAAGAGAATGTTTTCGAAGATGATGCATAGATGGTATTTAACACCAGTAAAATTGGCTAAGATGTTTAGGATGAGTAGCAAAACATGCTGGAAATGTAAAGAGAAGGATGGTGAATTTTATCATATGTGGTGGACATGCGAAAAAATCAAAAGATTTTGGGAAATGATATATAATGAACTGAAAAAGATTTTTAAATACACCTTTCCCAAAAAACCGGAAGCTTTTTTATGAGGACAAGAGATAGAGAAAGGAGATCAATTATTATTTATGTATGCGACAACTGCGGCTAGGACTTTGTTAGCCCAAAAATGGAAAACCCGGGAGTTACCGACGATTGAAGAGTGGCAGACGAAAATGATGGACTATGCGGAATTAGCAAGACTGACTAGCAGGATCCGAAACTAGGGAGAGTCAAGGTTCCAAAAGGATTGGAGTAAATTTGTGGACTATATGGAGAGGAACTGTAGAAGTTTAAAGACACTTGCAGGACTGAAATAAATCCTACGAATTGACTTTAAGTAGAAGGAATAAATAAACTGTGAGATAGGAATGGATAAGAAAACCGATTGGGGGGAAGGAGGGAAGTCAAAGCTCGGCAGAGCAAAGAAAATTGTAATAATTGATTAGATGTTAAGATAAAAAAATTGTGTTTATTATGTTGTTGTGTTGTTGTGTTGTGTTTGAAGTCACTAGGATTTGCCAGGCCAGGAGCAACCCAGACCCTGAGATTTCAATGTCCCAACATGAAACCCGGGGACAGGGCCCTGTGATGTCCTAGGGGTGGCCCCTGGTGGTGTCATTAAGCATGACACATTAAGCACCGACCGTAGTCGCTGGCAGCATGTCGTTCAAATAAAAAACGCGAAGTCTGAAAAGTGGTGCAGCAATAAAACTGCTAGTACATTTGCAAAAGTTAAGCAGAGTCCAGTGTGGTTTTAAATGGGATGGGATGAGATTCCTGCATTGCAGGGGGTGGAACTAGATGACCCTTGAGGTCCCTTCCAACTCTGTAATTCTATGATTCTATGAAATGGTTGAAAATTGGGAGAGAAACCTTAACTTAAGGGGTTGTTCCTATGCTTGCTGCGAACTGTGTTTTTGTGAACAGATGGTGTTAATAATGCAACTGCCCATCAGTACCTTGCCCCCAACTGCGCATGCACACTAAGAACCTCATCCTCCTCTTAAGCCCACCTCAGCTCTTTTTCTTCCTCTGTTCTCCCTCCCACCATTTAGCCTTGCAGACAAGATTAACTGGGAGAGGGGACAAGGGCAGACCTTCCAGAGAGTTTGTGCAATAATTTTCAGAGATGGAGGTTAATTGGGAGAGGGAAGAAGGAAGCATAGTGGCGTAGACCTCACAGAGAGTCATAATCTGAAGCCATCCCCTGCTGGGCTGAAAATTGCAAACCACATGCACAATCTTCTTAATACTTTTCATTTAAAAGGCACTCTCGCCCACCTGGAGATTGTAGACCCCTAACGGCCAGCTGAAGACTCCAGGTCAGCCCTGGAGGTTTGGCAACTCTAGTAGCCACCCATTCATGGTGGACAAATCACATGAAGCTTCAACTCTCCTGCCCACAAAATTAGTTTTTCATCCATGTGAGCTTTTGTTGTAAACCTTGCATTAAGTTAATAAAACCCTAGGAGTAGGAGATGGAAGAAACCTAAGACATCAGCTGCAGAAATCATGCACAATTAAGTTTGTTTAAAAATTAATGCACTTCTAAAAATAAAGAAAAGGACAATTAATATGGAGTGAATGAGTAGCAGCTCTTGGAAGAGAAAGTTATGCAAAAAAAATGAGGGCCAAACACAGACCTTATATGAGCCAGGAGAAGGAATGGGACTGCCATTCAATAGGGAAGCTCATGCTAAAGGTTCCAGGTTCAGTCCAAGCGCTTCCAGCCAAGAAGATGAGGTAGAAGGAAATGTGAAAAGCCTCTGTCCCAGACCCTGGGGAGCCACTGCCTGTCAATACTCAGCTAGATGGACACACAATCTGATTGTGAATTGTTGTTGTTATCAGTGTTATTTTGTTTTTTTCTAGAAAAAGAGGTGCCGGAACTCACCATGAACACCTTCCTCATTCTCTTAGAATGGTTATGGCACCCACCTGACAGATGCCACAACCCACCTGAGAGGTGTGGGAACTGAGTTCCAATAAGTTCCAGCTGAAAAGGCAATTGTTGTTGTTGTTGTTGTTGTTGTTGTTGTTGTTGTTGTTGTTGTTGTTGTTGTTGTTGTTGTTATCTCCTCCTTCATCTGAAGATCACAGGATGGTGTACAATATAAAAACACAAGAATATATACCCCAAACAAAAACAGTAACACTCTCTCTCTCTCTCTCTCTCTCTCTCTCTCTCTCTCTCTCTCTCTCTCTCTCTCTCACACACACACACACACACACACACACACACACACACACACACAGTTTAAAAGGCCATATATTGTTTTATAAGCGAAAGCCCTGGGAAAGTGGCAATGTTTTTGCCTGGCACCTAAAGATAAAGTCATGGGAAAAAGAAAGTGTGCTCTCTTTGAATTCTGTAGTTTTACATATGAGGACATACCGGTAATAACAATCATCTGTTCCTTTGCAGGTCTTAAAATTAGGTAAATACAACCCCAGATGAACAACAACACATGATATATTACACACCATGTCATGTTTTATTTAAGAGAAATAAAGCCAAAATGAAGAAGCCATTGAATTCTGCACCAGCTGAAATTTTTGAACCCTCTTCAGAGACAGCCCCACGTACAACATGTTGCAGGAATCTAATTACCAGAGCATATACAAGTTAGGCTATCCTTGTCCAGGCAGGAGTGCAGCTGGGCCACCAGACAAAGCTGATGGAAAGCACTCTGTGCCACTGAAGCCATGATATTGATATTGATATGATATTGAAGCCATGGTTATGATATTGCCACCGTCAAGCAATATCATAACCACTCCTTCAGAAGGGAGTGTAACCCCATCAATATCAGGCAACCTCACATCCATCCAGTCTAGGGAACCACCCACTAACAGCGCCTCAGTCTTATCTGGATTGGGCTTCAGTTTTTTGGCTCTCATCCGTCCTGAACACCCACTGCCACACCTGCAGAGGTAAAGGAGAAGTAGAGCTGTACTCCAAAACTCTGGATGACCCCATTCAACAGTTTTATGTGGATGTTAAACAGCATAGGGGATAAAATTGAACCCTGAGGAACCCCACATTGAAAGTTCAGTGGGACTGAAGAGCACTCCCCATGTATCACCCTCTGGAAACAACCATTGCAAAGCAGTGCCACCCACTCCTAACTCGGACAACTGCTCTAGAAGGTCAGTAGTATCAAAAGCCGCAGAGGTTGAGGAGAATTAACGTGGGCACATTTTCCCTGTCTCTCCCTGATAGAGGATACAGGGTGTCTAAAGCAGTTTCTGTGCCAAAACTGGACCCTAAACCCAGTTGAAAACCAGCTTCCTCCAAGAATGCCAGGAACTAGTCTGTGACTACCCACTCAAAAAGGGGAGACTGGAAACCAGCCGATAATTACTTAGATTTTTCTAATGCAGGGAGCATTTCTTTGAGGAGTCGTTTTACCACTGCCTCCTTCAAGCAGGCAGGGGCCACCTCCTATTGCAAGGAGGCATGGATCACCTCCCTGGCCCAGCCAGCTGTTCCCTTTCTACTAGTTTCTATGACCCAATAGGGTCCAGAGCACAAGCAGTCACCCTGTGGGGTGGTTCCCTCTGTGAGGGAGCCTTCCCAGACCCGCTGAAAGAGCTTCTGGAGCTTCGCGCCGGGAATGGGAGCCTGGGGCCACCTCCTCCGAAGACCTGGGAGGCGCGGAGGAGGCAGCCACAGGCTCACGTTCCCTGCGCGACTCTGGAGCTTTGCGCCGGGAGCGGGAGTCTGGGCCACCTCCTCAGAAGACCTGGGAGGCGCAGGCCACGTGGCCCCGCCCACATTTCCACTGTGGCCCCTCCCCTCCCGCCCCTTGCCCCCCCTAATTTTGATCCTGGCTACACCCCTGTGGTTGCTGAACAACTCCAAGCATGCCTGAAGGATGCAGACCATTTGGATCCCTTCCAATTGGGATTCAGGGCTCACCATGGGACTGAAACTGCCTTGGTCGCACTGGTCGATGATCTCCGGCGGGCTAGGGACAAAGGTGAGAGTTGTTTCCTAGTTCTGCTGGATCTCTCAGCGGCCTTTTATACCATCAATCATGGCATACTTCTGGACCGTCTGGGGGGACTGGGAGCTGGGGGCACTGTCATACAGTGGTTCCGCTCCTTTCTCCTGGGCCATATCCAAATCCAACATCCCCCTCATGTTGGGGGATGAGTGTTCAGACCCCTAGGCTCTCACTTGTGGGGTGCCTCAGGGTTCTGTCCTCTCTCCCTTGCTTTTTAACATCTACATGAAGCCGCTGGGAGAGATCATCAGGGGGGTTAGGCTGGGTGTCCATCAATATGCAGATGATACCCAGCTCTACCTCTCTTTTAAATCAGAACCAGTGAGAGCAGTGAAGGTCCTGTGAGGATGGATGGTGGCTAACAGATTGAGGTTGAATCCTGACAAGACTTCTGTCCTTGGGGGATAGGGGGTGGGCTGGTGTGGAGGACTACCTGGTCCTGAATGGGGTAACTGTGCCCCTGAAGGAGCAGGTGCGCAGCCTGGGAGACATTTTGGACTCACAGCTGTCCATGGAGGCGCAGGTCAATTCTGTGTCTAGGGCAGCTGTCTACCAGCTCCATCTGGTACACAGGCTGAGACCCTACCTGCCCGTGGACTGTCTCGCCAGAGTGGTACATGCTCTAGTTATCTCCCGCTTGGACTACTGCAATGCTACCTTAGAAGGTGACTCCCTGTGGAATGCCCTCCCATCAGATGTCAGGGAAATAAGCAACTCTCTTGACTTTTAGAAGACATTTGAAGGCAGCCCTGTTTAGGAAACTTTTTAATGTTTAATGCTGTATTGTGTTTTTAATATTCGGTTGGGAGCTGCCCAGAGTAGCTGGGGAAACCCAGCCAGATGGCCAGGGTATAAATAATAAAAATTATTATTATTAAGCACCTTGTCCACATCCTCAAGCCTTATCAACTGAAACTCATCCAACATAACAAGACTAGACAGGACACATACAGTGCAAGTCTTCATAGTGTGCAATGTAGCATTCCTGTGAGCATGTAGTTTCTGTGGGTGATGTGGGTGTTCAGGACTTTTTTCAGAGGGAACTCACAGGAACTCAGTTCCGGCACCTCTCAGGTGGGTGCCATTGCCATTCTAAGAGAACGAGGGAGGTATTCATTGGTGAGTTCCTGCACCACTTTTTCTAGAAAAATAGCACTGGATTTGTTTCTAGCAACTATAACAGCACAGACATAGTGCTTAATATATTGTGCGGTAATTCGATGTGGAAAATTGCAGGTTTTACCGGTAATTTGATATTCGACATATTCATTCAGCAATGGCTCAAGAAGGATGGACAATTGTTTCACAACACAGCTTGAAGCTCCCAAGCCCTTTCTTCCTTCCTTATAAGAACTGAGTAAACATTTCACATTTCCTCTGATATTTTCAGCTACTTTTTAAAACTTTCTTTACAATGCTTTATTACACTTTTTTTGCCTTTCCTGGGGGGAATGGGCAGCGTAATTTTTAAAAATCTTTTCTTGCTTTCATTGTCCATTAAGCAACCGATCCCTTTTTTTTTTTACACAATGATACTGAAGGTCTTTCAAATTCAAAGGTACAATTCTCTTTCCATCACTATTGGGATAATAGCATGTGCTAATGCACATATATTTGTTCTCCTAGTTGCCATTTCTTTAGAATGGCAAGATGCAAACACTACCACTTTACGATTATTGTGCAATTAGCCAAAAAAGAGGGAGGGGAGGTACACATGGAGATGGAGGGAAATTGAATAAAGCACTGTTATGGGGGCAAACTTCCAATTATTTAAGTAATTTATTGCAAATTCAAAAAACTTCAGTATTGCATGCCCAGGCTTTGAAATGTTATGCTCATTAAAAAAAAACACCCAGTAAAATGCAATATTGCTTTGATTTTGGCTTACTTTATGGAACACTCTGCTAAAATCTACACACCAAAATATTGGCATGGTTTTGTGGACCCAAGTAAAACACTAATCTTTCTAAAGGCGGACATTATTGCATACTAATGACCATGGTTAGTCTCAGCACTCAAAACACACTATTTTATACCTGGGGGAAGAAATGCAACATTTCCCCCAATTAGAGCATTCATATATATTTTTATTGCTGTGTGGAATGCGGCTGAATAAGGGTCACATGCATTTACTATACATTGTTGCTTGTTATTGTTGTTGAATCTCACAAAATTATGATGGATGGGTTGTGGGGAAGAGGGAGGGCTTGCAAATTATTACAAGGGACCCGGGGGGGTGCAGTATGCCTCTGTGTTCAACACAGAAACATTACAGGCATGTCCTGCAGGATTCCGGCCAATGAGAGTCCACCCACTGCCAGGGGTGCCAGGCAATTTCACCATTGCTCCAACAGGGCACAATGATGCAGCAGTATATTCTTTTCTCATAGTAAGGAATGAGAAAACGACTCACTTTTTACGAGAGAAAGTGCAGGTAGGGGCTAAATCTGTTCTTTGTCTGTAGTGAACCGAGCAACTGAGAATCAAAGCTGCTTAGATTTGCATAGCCCTGCCATAGATTTTGTGGTCAAGTTAGAAAAGGGCAGCCAACATTGTCAAGGGTCTACCTCCCCTATGAAAAAAGGGTGCCGCTTTTTGGACTTACAGAAAAGGCAAGTGAGAGGTGTTATAGACGGCACAAAGAAAGTGGATGGAGTAAAGTTTTTTAGAAATCATACACACCCAATGAAGATAAATGCTGGGAGATTCAGGGCAGATTTTAAAAAGTACTTTATCACTCAGTCAGGTGCACTATAAGGACTTTATATATACCATACTTTTCCATGTATAAGACTATGTTTTTTTTACTCTAAAATAATGTTCAAAATTTGGGCTTGTCTTATACACGGATAGTATCTCCCCCATTTTCTTAAATCAGAGTCCCCCAAAATAGGGGGCGTCTTATACATGGGGTCGTTTTATAGACGGGAAAATATGTGTGTGTGTGTGATTCTAGTATAAAATTAATGCCATTTCATATAAAAAGACAGGTCTTCCATTAAAAGGGTCAGACTTCTGGGGGGAAAGGAAGAGGGCACCAGACACTTTTTTGATTATTGCTGTTCTGTCTTTTATACTACTATCAAGAAAAAGCTGAAAGGTGATCGAGGATTCTTTGATTGATTATGCAGGAAAGCCTCTAAGACAGGGGTCCCCAAACTAAGGCGTGGGGGCCGGATGTGGCCCAATCACCTTCTAAATCCGGCCCGCAGACAGTCCGGGAATCAGCATGTTTTTACATGAGTAGAATGTGTCCTTTTATTTAAAACGCATCTCTGGGTTATTTGTGGGTCCTGCTTGCTGTTTTTACATGAGTAGAATGTGTCCTTTAAAATGCATCTCTGGGTTATTTGTAGGGCATAGGAATTTGTTCAATTCCCCCCCCCAAAAAATAAAGTCTGGCCCCCCACAAGGTCTGAGGGACAGTGGAAAGGCCCCCTGCTGAAAAAGTTTGCTGACCCCTGCTCTAAGAAGTCATTGGTTTAGCAGACCACCTATGCCTTGCCTTCATTAAACAATAAGAGGTTCAAATATTTTGTTTCCTCCGTTCAGGGAAGTACAGGAGATCCCATGCACACAATTCAAACACCTTAATCCACAAAAGGAGATTCATGCCCAGAAACAGGCATCAATGTTGGGTTATGCAGGTTGGATAGATAAGTGTAAGGAATGAATGAGCATCCACCCTAAGATTCTTGCTGAGACAAAAAAAAGCATTTTGTCCAATCTCCTTCTCTTTCTTTACCATCTGCCTTTCAATGCAGAAGCAAATGGACCCTCACGGCCTACACCCTCACAGCTATTCATGGTGCAAAATTCTTGGGTGCAGCCATCTCAAGATCAGGGTCATTCAATTTCTGCGTCATCACACAAATGAAACAAATTTCATTTAGGTGGCAACAAGAAGGATGGAAAAATAAGTAAATAAATAAACGCAATCTCATTGTCCAGTAATAGGCAGGGTTGGAAGTTGGTGTGGGGCGTGGGGGGGGGGAGAGAGTGGAGCTCCTGTTAGTTCACCATGACTGCATTATACGGAATGGAAAATATATAACCACTGCTGTGAAAATGAACCGCCTCTGTCAGAACGAAGCACAGCTGATTAATCAACATGATATTACCCGAACTGATTAAACAATGAGACGTCCCGGGGTTTTGCTGTCTGTCCTGATGAGTGCGCTCATCATAACTAATAATGCAAAACCCCAGCACATCTCCCTTGGGAGTAAACTACCTTCTAATTTTTATCCCTCCAAAGATTTAATTCCATTGTTATGGAACTTGTATACTCTAAGAACTGTAAACTAATCATTAGTCATTTTCAAACAATGTGACCTTTCTTGCCTTGACAGGTGGAGTGTTTCTGAAAGCGGTCTTGTTGGGTTACATTTATTCGACACAGGAAGGTTCCTGTAGAAACTGCATAGATTACAATACAATCGCTACAGCACTTTATTGATCTCCATTTCTCCCTATCTGATAGATTAGGGGGATCTCTTAAATAATTCATTCTCTTTGCAAATGTTTCATGTGACGACTAACAAGCATGCTCAGGAGGCCATGAAGACAGGGACAAAATTTGACTGAAATGAAAAAAGTACTGATGTAGGTACAGTTTTCACAACTATGCATCTCTTTTAAAGCTACTGTACTGAACTCTGGGAATATCTGCATTACAGACCTTAACATTCATTCTCATTTCCCAGTAATCTTTGGGCATTGTAGTTCTGTGATGGGGAGTTGCAAGGGATTTCTAATAGAGAATTTGCAGCATTCCACCGAAGTACCATTCCCAGAATTCTTTAAGGGGAAGCCATGACCTTTAAAGTGGGGGACAGGGAGCACAGGTTGAGGGACCAGATGCTATCCTCACACACCCCTTGTCCTCAGGCCACACCCGTCATAAGCAGTCCTTCGTGGCTTCCTGGGTTGTTTTTGCTTGGTTGCAACGTGGTCTTGAATTCTGATAATGCCACTTGCTTGCCCGCATGGAGGCTAAAGAGATGTGCAATAGCCTATTGTACAACGGTAAGCTTTACATTCATTGCTGCATCCATCTGTACTTGTAGCTCCACCTACCACTGGCTCAGTGCCGGATTTACGTATAAGCTAAACAAGCTATAGCTTAGGGCCCCACTCTCTTGGGAGCCCCCCCAAAAAAAAATTTAAAGGAAAAAAAACCTGAATGTACATTTCCAAAATATAAGATAAAAAGCAAATAAAATAAAAACTACATACAGCAAATGGCTTTAGGTACCTATTAGGTCCATAAATTACCATATAGCATATATTCAACACAAAAAATATTGACAATTTGTTGTTGACAAAGGACAGCTGGACATATAAAGGGCCCCATTACCTTCAGTAGCTTAGGGCCTCATCAAACCTAAATCCTGGCCCTGCACTGCTAGAATGTTTTCCAGAAGGGAATGTGACCCCTGAGCTGAAAAAGTCCCCCACCCATCCTTTAAAGTAAACCAGATATAAGTTTGCAACATACGTGTAGAAGTTCAACATTTCCTCAGGTCAACGAAGGTCCATACACTCTTCAGAATGCAGCAGGAATATTTTTGATTACTTACTAACTGTATGTAGTTGAGGCACCAAGAATAATAGTAGGATACGTGAACACTGATTCATTATTGTGGGGTTTGTAAGCAAATTGATTTGTAAGCAACATGGGGTAGCTAACAAAGCAGTCCAAACTATAAGAAGCGGGCGTAAGTTACACCAGGTTACATTCCAGATGCACAAAAATAAGATGGGGAACACCTGGCTTTCTAGCAGTACATGTGAAAAGGATCTTGGAAAGCTAATGCTACTCTAGGCTGCCTCAACAGAAATCTAGTGTCCAGATCAAGGGAAATAATAGTACTGCTGTATTCTGTCTTGGTCAGACCACACCTGGAATACCGTGTCCAGTTCTGGGCACTACAGTTTTAAGAAGGATGTTGACAAGCTGGAACATGTACAGAGGAGGGCAACCAAGAGGGTCTGGAAACCAAGCCTTATAAGGAACGGTTGAGGGAGCTGGGTATGTTTAGCCTGGAAAAGAGGAGACTGAGAGGAGACACGATAGCCATCTTCAGATATCTAAAGGGCTGCCACATGGAAGAGGGAGCAAGCTTGTTTCCTCCTCCTCTGGACAGTAGGACTTGAACCAATGACTTCAAGTTACAAGAGAGGTGATTCTGACTAAATATCAGGAAAAAACTTTCTGGCAGTTCTATGATTCCAAAATTCATCCAGCAGCAAGTTACTGCTGCCTGAGCCAGGCCTACACCTGGCAGAGGAAAAACAAGGCTTTAAAATCAAGTTCCTAGGCCATATGAGTGAGATGAACACAGTTGCCCTGGAATGCCCCTATTTCAGGCATTATCCCAGCTTCAGCTGAGCCAACTTCAGACAGGACAAGCTGAACTGAGGTGGAGGACTTACATGGATCTGACTCTGGCTGAGCTGGGATAAGGCACTCCAGTCACTTAAGCCCTGGTTGAGCCTATTCCAAGCCCCCTCATCCTAGCGGCTCTTGGGTTTGGATTGCTCTCTAGAGCACGAGAGACGGCAACACCTGAGATTGCACAAAGGTGATGGATGCCACCTGCTTCAGCTGCTAGTTATCCATTATCATGCAAACAACAACAACATGCGGAGCTTTCTAAAAACATATATTAATTTTTTGCTATATAAACTTGGTAAAGATTACATTTAGTCAAAAGAGGCTCTTACTGGCATTCCATTGTAATTGGTGTGGTTATTTATTATTTGTATGCTGCATACATTACAAACCATGAAAATTTAACATACATTATTTAGAAAGCTCTTTTTGTATTATTGTGTGTGAGGGCTCTTATTGTGTACAGTTTTGCTAATTATTCATGCCAGCCGTACAGACTGTGCGTAGGCCAAAAAAACAATATTAACTCTGCATAAATCTCCTTTTCAATTATACATACAATGGTCCCTCGACTTACGAACTTAATCCATTCCGAATGCACATTTGTAGGTCGAAAATTTTGTAAGTCGAAAAGTGGATTCTCATAGGAAAAAATTATTCGGGAAAAATCGTAAGTCGAGGAAACTGCATTAAAAATTCGTAAGTCGAGTAAACCGCATTTAAAACTGCCAGCAGTTTCCGTTCGGATGTAGATAAATTCGTAAGCGTTCGTAAGTTGAAAACTTCGGATGTCGGGTAATTCGTAAGTCGAGGGACCACTGTATAGTAAAATTGTGGTGCAGGACTCGCTTTACACACAGAAACTGTGAACAGGCTAGATTTGTATTATTATTACTATTACTATTTAATTTTATTTAAAATTGTATAAACCACACTTTCTCATATATATCTCATATATATATATAACCAGGCAGTCTACAACATAAAAACTTGATACTACAATAACTTCAATAAAACCATCAATAAAAATGGCTTGGTTAAAAAAAAAAGATCACATTTGCAAAGGCCTGCCTGAACGATACAGTTATAAAAGGATGTCTCCTGCCAGTCTTCAGTTATGAACTATGAACTGTCCCATTATGAATTTTGGCAGCACTTCTAATTATAATCTTTGAACGCTGGCCTGAGCAAAACGTATGCAGTTCTGCACAAGGAAGTGTTTGGCGTACCCCAGGCAAAAGAAAAGGACAAAAACAATTTAGATAGTTATCCTTAGGAGATCCCATAAACCCGTATCTATATAGTTGGGCCTCGGTTCTGTAACTAAACTTTGGATAAGCACCAGATACTCAGTCCCCACATGCCTCAAGGCAGCTCCGCACTTTATGCAACAAATGAACATACAATGCCAAACTTAGACTGGATCCAATGGTTTGTGTTTCCTTGAAGAAAGACACTGTGCTTTTTTTTGTCATGATCACTAATATGGATCCTACCCTTTTAAAGCGCAGTCAAAATATGCCCAAGTACACACGTTTTTAAATACCCATATAACTTTATGTAGGAAATTTAATTGTACCAAGGTCCATGGGTATTTAAAGACATGTATACACATATGTTGTTCACACTTATTTACCAGAGGAAACATTGGTGTGACAACAACAGGAAGAATAAAAGACTGAATAAAGGTAAGTAGGAAAATCAGGCTGAGATATAAGCTCTCTCTTTGCCCAGCCCACCCTATTTTTTAAAAAAATGGTATATCATATGTTCCATTGAAAATTTATGATGGGTCAAATTGTTATCTTACCATAGCTATTCTTGACACATCATGTCTATTACTTACAAAAACAAGGTTTAAGACATTTAAAATGTTAAGATTTTTTTTAAAAAAACACCCCAGGTATATTTCAATTAAAACATTAATATCTTTGCACAGAGTAAACAACAGCAAGAACTTAACAAAACTGAGCCTGAAAATCAAAGAGACATCTGGAGGTGCTTGGATTCCTGTTAATGATCTGTTTTGTTTGTTTGCACCTGGTCAATAATATCAATTCTTAGACAAGATCCCACAATAATCAAAATGTCAATAGTGCCAGACCTTTCAAACACTGGCGGTGTCAAAGCTTCAATCTATGTTGGGAATGAAGCATTAGAAGAGCAGATACAATCCTAAGCCTAAGTGTTAACAAAAGCCAGTTGGCATCCCAAAGGAGATTAGTTTGCTGATCTTGTAAGGCAACCATGACTTAACTTAGCAGTGTTTACATTGACATTGATGTAGTGACATCCTGATCTCATTACATGTCTATAAACCAGGGTTCTGATGCACAGAAAAGATCAGGGGAGGATTACAAGAACTCCATAGGCAGTCCTTAAAGCCTATTTGGGGGGTGGGGGGAATCAGCCTTGCAATGAAATTAGCAACCATAAAGCTGTGCCTGGCGTGCTATGGTCCATGGGGTCACGAAGAGTCGGACATGACTAAACGACTAAATAACAACAAAAGCTGTATATCAGGCATGTCCAACTCCCAAGAGACTGATCTACTCCCAGTATAAAAAAACTGGCAGTGATCTACCCATTGTCATTGGAGGGGAGAGGAGCGTGCGTGGGGTGGGTGGATTTTAGGAGGGAAGCGCCCAGAGTTGTTGAGCTTTTTGGGGAGAGGATTGCACAGGGTTTTTTTTAAGCTTTCCCCCCATAACTTTCTGTACACAATAAGGATCCCACAATCTACCAGGATCAGCCACGGAATCTACCAGTAGATCACAATCTACTGGTTGGACATCCCTGCTGTATATAACTTAAAGGGCCAATTTGTTTTTCATAATTTGATGTTGGCTTGTCCTTAAACTCTTTCATCACAGATTTTCTGCAGGAATTAACTTAATACTGACTGAAAAGTGCTTCCTTGCCATAAACACACACACACACAAGGTGGGAGAATAGGCAGGTGTTTGAGCCACCAGCTCAAAACTGGCTTGATGCAGCAATACAAGGAAACACATAGAAAGTGGTTTGCTTCATCATGCATCTGACAAAGCGGGCGTGAGTCCACAAAAGCTTGTGTGATAGGGCCCCTCCAAAGTAGCGTTGTCCTGTGTGGTATTCTGCTACATGTTCTCGGCACAATAATATCAAATTGCGGTTGATTCATTCTGTTTCAGTTCATTCTGCGATGCTTCCCCAATGCTACCATGTTATTTCTGTCTGGAAGGGCCATACCTGCCAAGTTCCTGCCGGAAAAATAAGGGTTTGGCAGACCAGAAGTAGCGCTGCCGCCATTGTGGAACTGGGCAGAGCAGCATCGGAAGTCGCTTCTGAGCATGCTCCACCCAGTTCCAAAATGGCCGCCGTGCCAGAAATCGCTTCTGCACATGTCCAGAGACTCCAGACATGCGCAGAAGGAGCCTCCCCTGGCCGGTAAGTAAACCGGGGAAAAAAAAAATCAATTTTTCCAGCTGGGAACGGCTGGAAAAACGGGGGTTTCCCGGGGAATACGGGAGACTTGGCAGCTATGCTTCAGAAGGGCTCGAAGCATAACAAAAATGGGACAAAAAAAAAAAGCCAGAACATTTGTGGTATAAAATGTTACAAGTTTTCAGCAGGAAGTTCCAGAATGTGGACTGACTGGAAATGAAGCAGGGTGACTGCCACAACCCATTTGCAGGTGAAAGTGAATTCACATATGACCACCCCAATACGTGCGCGTGTGCGCGCACACGAACGCACACACGTCATCATGACTTTACAATAAAAAGGACATCTGGAGGGGGCCATAATAAATGTTTTCAGCTTTTAAGTTGCCGCAAGATTCCTTGATTCACACAGACTGGGTAGATGATATTTAAATCTAGGGAAGCTTCAGTTGGAGCCAGAAGCTTTAATTCAATGTATGTGGAAGGAGAGACATATCTTAGGGATCTCTTAAGAGTGCAAAATATTCCTGCGCAAGCTGCAAGTAAAGACACATTGCGCCCTTCCCTCACTTCAGGATCCCTGTCAGTGGAGGCAAACCACTCAGGATCCATGATGTGGGCTTCAAATCTCAAAGGAGTGATGTCAGCAGCATTTTTCCATGACGACCCTAGTACTGAAAAAATGTCAGTTTATATATACATAGCCCTGCATCATGTGTGCAGCCAAGCCACAGGATCTTTTTAAAATAAAATAATAATAATCACGGTACAGTATGGCAGAATGCTGGGAAAGTCTTTTCTATAGCTAGTGGTCATCTGTGCCCACACTGTCCTTCTGAGAAGGCACTTTCTGGTAAGATGACAGGATCTCACTGCTGATTGGTTCCCCCAATTAATTCTACTGATCACAAGCTTGTTAGCAGATGCTAAATTATGTGCGGCACAGAATAGAAAATCTCCAGACACCCAACAAATTTGCATTGGATTAATAGGGTATGGCACATGATGATCATGCAAAAACCAACTGGGCAATTCCAAGAGGCAAATTATCTGCAAAACAAAATTAATGGTGTGTGGGGGTGTGTGGGTGGGTGGGTGGGTGGGTGGGTGTGTATACAAAGCCTTGTGGTCTCTTCCAACTCTATGATTCTATGATTCTATGAAAGCTTGTAGCAAGACATCACATCTGTTTATGAACTTGAGATTTTGTATAATGTAACTTCCATCAGAATTTGAGTGGTGAAAAGACTGAAAATAGGCGGGGTGCATATGCATGCACCCCCAAACTGAGGCACCAAAGAGGTTGGGCCTTCTCAAGGCAGGTCCCTTGGGGCCTCTTCAGATTTGGCATCAGTTCTACAGATATTGGCAAACAGCTCTCTAAACACAGGCCTGCAGCAGGGTTTCTGCTAGTCCACTGTCAGAGAAAGAGGGGAGAGTCCAAGCTGTACTGAAGCTCATTCACTGTGCCTCGAACACAACATAGTCTGTTGTCAGCCATACTCAAAAGATGCAGATGAGTAAGGGGAGAAAAGAAACCTAGTGTTGGTGATCTGGAGCTCTAGTTTAGGAGTATCATGATGAAGACATTGCACCAGCTGCTAAAAACCAGGTGACTTTGCAATAGTGTTCATTATCGGGGAACAGAGGGCCTATATTTACAAGCAAAGCTTAACATAAATGCTGCAGTACCAACAAAAACACAATATCTGACGGAAGCCTATCTAAGAAGGTCTGTGTGCGTCTTTTCATAAAAGGATAAAATCTTATAAGGGGGTAAGCCTTCTGGCACAAGCCCAACAAAGCACTTAGCCATATATTTTTAGCATGTTTGTACTCGCTGGAATGACTGACTTGGTTAACAGCTTTACTGGATTGGGGCCAGAAGCTGCAGCATCTTTCGGAGGTGAACTGCAACATACTCGAATACACAAAACCTGCTTTTTAAATAATGCATTTATATATTACACAAGAAGGGGTACAAAAAGACATCGCCTACAAGGCTGAAGTCTCAAGATTAGGATTTTATTAGTTAGCAACCCACGAGGAGCCTGATATCTGTTAGAACCTCCTACTGTACCTGCAAAAGGTCCAGCCTGAAATCAAGATGCAGCAGACTGAAGATTTGCCAGCGGGAGCAGAAGGAGGAGTGCTCAACATTCCCACGACCACCATAACGTTTCCAAGTCAAAGGGGCACAAACCCCAACCACGGTCTGCATTGCAAAGGAACATAGGAAGCTGCCTTCTACAAAGTCAGGCCATTGATCCATTTACACCAGTAGTGAGTACACTGATTTGCAGCAGCTCCCCGGAGTTCCAAGGAAGAGACATGCTCAATCCTACCTGGAGATGCTGGGGATTAAACCTGGGACCTCCTGCATTGAGAACTTCAGTGCAAATACCTCTCCCTTACTCATAGAGGAACTGCTGCCGCTGCCCAGGAGGACTCCCCTGCTGAGTGCCTGGGGGCCCCAGTCCTGCCACTCACCACCTGGCCTAGGGCGGGGCCTGACGGGTTCCATAAAGGACTGCTGCCGCTGCTGCTGAACAAAGAGGTCTCTGTGGTTTTTTGGGGGGGGGTTGTTGTTTTCTAATTGCTGTTATTTTTTTACCTATGCCATTTTAAACTGTGATATTAATGCGATATTCTTAATTTTAGATTTTGATTTACCAGTATGTGGAAATTGTTTTCCATTTGGTTGTGTACTATTATTATTTTTGATGTGGTTTATTTATTGCTTATGACTTTTGTAATTATGTATATCATGTTGTAAGCCGCCTTGAGCATTGTTTTTAACTGTGGAAAGGCGGCATACAAATAAATAAAATAAAATGATGATGATACTCTCTAAATTTCTCTAATGAAAATAGGGATGTCCTAAATCAGGCATCCCCAAACTGTGGCCCTCCAGATGTTTTGGCCTACAACTCCCATAATCCCTAGCTAAGAGGACCAGTGGTCAGGGATGATGGGAATTGTAGTCCAAAACATCTGGAGGGCCGAAGTTTGGGGATGCCTGTCCTAAATCATCATCATCACCATCATCATAATTTTATTATTTATACCTCATCCATCAGACAGGATTGCCCCAGTCACTCTGGGTGGCTTTCAACACATATAAAAACTTAAACAAAACATTAAACATTAAAAAACTTCCCTATACAGGGCTGCCTTCAGATATCTTCTAAACGTTGTATAGTTACTTATCACCTTGGTTTGGAGGGTCGCATAATTCCATACCCTCCAACATTTATCTGATGAAAATAGCGATGTTCTAAGGAAAAGCTGGACATTCCGGGATCAAATCAGAAACCAGTACTGTTTCTGTAAATCCGGGGCTGTCTCTGGAAAATAGGGGCACCTGAAGGGCCTGCTTACTTTCCGCCTGTGGCTTTAAGAAAGTCACTTGTCTCCATGTAGTCTAGTACAGTGGAACCTTGGTTCTCGAACTTAATCCATTCTGGAAGTCCATTCGACACCCAAAACCATTCAAAACCAAGGCGCAGCTTCCGATTGGCTGCAGGAGCTTCCTGCACTCAAGCGGAAGCTGCGTCGGACATTCAGCTTCCGAAAAATGTTTGGAAACCAGAACACTTACCGTGTTTCTCATATTATAAGTCATGTCATATATTTTTTTACTCAAGAAAATAAGCCTATGGCTTATTTTCGGGGGCGTCTTATTTTTTGCCGAGCCCCGACTGAGCGGGAGCTGGCAAAGGCAGCAGCCCGCCGCCGGCTTGGAGCTCAAGCCGGCAAAGGCAGCAGCGGCGCTTTGCCGAGCTCCACCGAATCTGGTGAGAATTGCGTTCGTACCCCTGCCTTGCAGCCTCCGACCCTTCACCCAGGGCGTTCACACGTGCATCCCCACCCCCGACCCGCGTCCTCGTCTACCGCTACCTGAAAGCTGCGCACGCGGCATTCCAGCACAAAGCCGCCAGCCAGCGTCGGAAGAGGAGAAGGAGGTGCCGTCGAGAAACCCAGAAAGGGGAGGCACAGCGGGAAGGAGGAGGAGACCGGCGGGGAGGGATCCGGAAAGTTGCGAGCGACTTCCTGCTCCCCCCCCCAACGGAGCGAAAACCAGCAAAGGCAGCAGCCCGCCGCCGGCTTGGAGCTCGAGCCAGCAAAGGCAGCAGCGGCGCTCAGTCGGGGCTCGGCAAAGCGCGCACTGCTGCCCTTGCTGGGTCCCGCTGGGTCGGGACTTGGCGCGGCGTGCCCTGCCATACCGTACCAGCATGTCTTATTTTCGGGGTATGCCTTATATTTCGCCAGGTCTGGAAAATCCTGCCATGCCTTATTTTTTAGGGATGCCTTAAAATATGAGAAGCACGGTACTTCCGGGTTTTTGGCGTTCAAGAAGCCAATAACAGCCCTTGAACACATAGGGTCATTTCTTCTGTGTTGTGAGTAACCACATTATGCATTTTCCCCCATCCCTGATCAATATAATTTGTTGCTGGCAGAGGGGAGAAACGACATTATGCCATGAACAGGGGCTACGTCAGGTATAGCTGACATGGTGCCCTTAGGATACTGTTGGCCTATAACTCCTAGCAGCCCCAGCAGCATGATCATTGGTCAGGGATGATAGGAATTGTAGTCCAACAGCATCTGAAGGGCACCACATTGCCTAAGCCTGGGTGGAAAGTGATCTTACACAGCATGAAGAACTCAACTCAGAAATGGTATTTGCAGCAGCAAGTCTGTATTGAAGGTAATGTGTTACTCTGCACTGGTGATCAGTTTCAAATAGCCACTGATTTCCACAAAGAAACAGGGGAGAAAAAGAGACACAGCCAGAAAGATTGCTAGGGGAAAGAAATCACACCTGGGTAGCAAACCAAAGGCTGTGCTCAACATTTGCCATGACCACTATAATTAAAGGTTTTGTCTCACACCCTCTATGAAAATGTGAATCTTCACTCCAGCAGTCAGGAGATTCCCCTGTTTACACCTGCTCCAGTGCTCTGCTCCAGTTTGCTTATGACTGTATACGCTCTGGATCAATATTTACAAAAGAGCTTTAAAATTAAAAGAGTTCCCACCGTTACGGAAGACAACATAATTATAAGGGTCAACTTGATAAGACATATAATCTTCAGAAACCTGCAGGTTTTCCTAATAAAATATTTATATCTGTCACTGTTGGACACCCAGAGCAACTATTGTAAAAGGCTTCTTCAATAGTAGTAACTTTTCAGTATGCACACAGCTCTCAAAGGATGTAGTTCTAAAGGAGGCTTGCTGATAGTATTAATGACGTGCCTTTTTTCACCCTCTCCCTTATTTGAATTTACTATTTGCAAACCAGTGGTAGTTCTAGTCTACTTGCTCTGAAACAATTCGGTTAAATCTAGAAGGTCTACTTGAAAAAGATCCATTCCTTCTACTATACATTTTATCGATCACTTGCTTAGATACAAATGAACACGTTGCGCCATGAAAGCATTTCTGCTGACACTGCCGTTCTCCACATGTCTTCTTAGAAGTAAGTCCCACAGAGTGCAATAGGTTCAGGATTTGCACCCTCAAATTAGTTTCTAGATTGGCTTACTAAGTATTAATTTTCATTCTGTGAAAATACATTTTACTACCCACGCATATTGCAATTTCCCTGTGTACTTTGACATGCTGCAACTCAACACTGTGATATCATTAGGGACCCATTCTTACATTATAGCAACAATGTGTTTGCTGCTCTCACATTATCTCCATCTACATGTGAGATTATCAGTGCTGGCATCAAAAGTAGTCACATCATGTTAAGCCTCTTCCATGGACTTATGATGTTATCAGGGCAGTGTGGGATGAATCCATCAAAAAGTGGAAACCATGCTGTGGATGTTAAATTGTAACACTAGTGGAGCTATGTGGGAAACAGTCATGGAAGAGTACCTCCTATGCATCATCTCCCAGAGCCAGAGATGGAGATGTCACTGACATCTTCAGACCATGAATGAGGTCCTTGCTTTTGACTTCATCATTACTCCCACAATACTCACCAGAAGCGGCAAGAGTTGATCTACTTCCATCATGAAGGTCTCAGACCTGAAAAGGTACCAATCATGCACTGTATAACTAGGGGACTTGGAAACTTTGTTGTTCCCATGACTCCCCTCTTCTTCAGATGAATCATGTGTGATGATGTCCTCTCTGCAAGCTATGGCTTACAGAGCTCATCCCAAACAAATCATGGGTAATATTGATTTTCTGGGCATTTAGAATACATCTGAGGAATAAATCCAGATTATTTCTTTGGTGGATTGGATTATTCTTCCTTTTTTAAAAAAATCCCCATATATTTACTTTTCTTATTGACTAGACTGAATTATATGAATGTCATAATACTGATATTTGGGTGAAAGGCAACACCATCATTTATGCTTTTGTCTACAGATCATATTGAACAAAAAGGGTAGTATAAATCTACTGGTAACCAGTCATTACTCTTCAAAGAAATCACTTTAATTACTTTCACGTTTGGTTTGATACGCAGAATTATTAAGTAAGGAATCACATGGGTGGGGAATAAAAAAAATGTCAAGCCACACAACTAGAGCAGCTCCACCTCCTTCTGGGAGGAATGAATTACAGCAAATTACTGCAAGCAAAGACTTCTATTTTTAGGCAAGTTTCTCAATGTAAATCCAAATTAAAAATAATGGGACTGTAAACAAACAGCCACAGAGTGCATGGCACATTTCCCTATAGCATTTTATTCCATCTTTCTCTAGCACTGAAAACAGGTGTTTGGTGTTACCTAACAGCTAGAATTGGGGCTACAAATCAGCATGAGCTTCATCAAAATGGATCCCTGCCACTTCACACTCCTACCCCAGCTGACTTAATTCATAGTGCTCAGCAGTAGGAGCATTATATGCACCTTCCTCCCTTCCCTCTCTCCCTCCTTGCAAAAATGTCAAGAGAGATGGAGAGAGAATATTGAAGGAGATCCTTAGTGTCAATGAAATACCCCACTGAGCTAAAGACACACAAAGCCTTGGCAGTCCTTTCTAACAGGGAGCTCTGCCTTGACATATCCATGCCCTAAAAATAGTCAACAGAAGAAGAAAGATGAGAGATCTTATGTATTATACATACTTTTTAATACACATGTGCTTGGAGGACTCATAAAATGTTCAATAGCAGACAGCTAGAAGTTGGGGCCTAGACTTTATTGAATTTGTTTTCAAAAGAAGTGTTTCCAGACAATGGCACTGTTTCATTCTGGCGACCCAAGTTTCTGGTGTTTATGTCTCCGATTCTAGCACTCTAGATACAAAGAGTATATAATAAATATAAAGCTATGTCAATAAAAGATTTGCTAGCAGGGCAAAATAAGTACTGAGTTACTGGGGGTGGGGGTTGGTAGCACAGACTACAGACCAGAAAGATACTTAGGAGAAATGCCAAGGTCCAGTTTTGTCAAAGACAATTTAGTTTTGTTGTTTATTAGTTTTAATAGCTAATGTATATAACCCACTGCATTCGTTGCAAATCACAAAATGGATTTATGCTGAAGACAGGTTATAGCAGGGCAGCAACAACTGGTAAAAGACAAAATGGTTCAAAACAGAAGTTGAAGAAAGCCCCAAAATGAGGGAATAGCCAACCTGATAGTAGAATAGTCTGGGCACATGCAGCACATGTTTAGAATTCACAACTTCCTCCAAAGAATCCCAGGAACTGTAGTTTCCCTTCACAGAGCTACAGTTCCCAGAACCTTTAACAAATTACTCTTCCCATGATTCTGTACGGGAAGTCATGTGGTTAAATATGTGGGGTGTGCATTAAATGTATGGGGTGGGTCTACCCACCCAGAGAGGAAAGAGTAAAATAAGAGTAGCCCAGGAACATTAGTGTGGAGTTAAAAGGGGAGAAAAGCATACAGAAAATGAAATCTTCTAACATAAGAGCTGATAAAGAAGACGGAAAGAGAAGAAGCCAAGTCTTCAAAATTAGTAAGAAACGCACCTAATAGCCTCAGGTGGGAGAAGAGGAGAGACAAGGAATGACAGTGATGCAAAGGTGGGGAGAGGAGAAAAAGACAGACCACATTGTATTCCAAAGAGGAGAAATGTCAAACATGATAGGAAGCAACTGCAAGAAATTTAAAAGATGAAGAAAGAACAACCATTGTTTCAGCTTAGCAGGACAAGAAGATTGTGGGAAGAACCATCACTACAAGATCAATCTGAAGGAAAGTGGAGAAATCCAGGACTGAACAAGAAAGGGGAAGTGATAAAAGAAGGAAATGTCCTGGAAGACAAGAGCAAAAATGAAACAATGAGAAGCAGAACAAGATAGCTCAACTGGTAGAGGATGAGACCCATTAATTTCAGAATCGTGGGTTTGAGCTCCACATTGGGCAAAAGATTCATGCATTGCAGAGAGTTCAACTAGATGGCCCTTGCGGCCTCTTCCAAGTCTACAATTCTATGATTCTGTGAACCAAATTTGTATAAAGAGAACTATGGGAATAAAGGCTAGAGGTTTGCATGAGCCCCAAAATTCATCTTTTATCTGCTTCTATGCATTTTTAAGAATTCCGAGTTGATTTGTGCATTCTTTGCTTTGATCTACAATTCCAATAATGAGCTGCTCGGTATAAAATGAAGCTCTGTGATCACCTAATGGGAATTCTAAAAATGGCTATAATTCCTCCCCTTTTGCCAAAATGGATGGAATTTACAGGCACAGGAGCTCCTCCAGAGTTAAAATGCAAACAAATAGGCCTTGGGCTTTTTGTGGTTAAAGTAAAAGGAATTCAGTTTCTCCAATAATACCTTAGTGAGGAGTAGGCAATTGTCCTTTTTCTTAAATTAAAATAATCCAGTAGTATTCATGTGGTGTGCATTCTTGCCTGCATGTTTTTTAAAAAATTCTGCAGCTTCCCACTGGCTTTCCCACTGCCTGTTTGTATCATCTGATAGGTAAACCTTAAAAAGTGAGACTGTCTAGAACATTGTCTGCGGAGGTCAGAAGAGCTTTGGTTTGTTTGTAACACATGTAGGATTTTTTTAAAAAAAAATTAATGGAAGCTTTTAACTGTTTCTTTAAAAAAAGACTTCCTGCGGCTGTGCTTTAACAAAAAAAATTAAAAGAAATCTAGAGCTCTTCAGTGCTCTGCAGGCAACATTTTAGACAACTTATTGCAAAGCTTATGGACCCAGAATAACTTAGGTTGCATTGACACAGCAATTTGTTCTGTTCCCCCAACATTTCCCTGGCTGTTAACTTCCACACTGTATCCGAGTTTTCAGACAATGTAAAAACCATTTCTGGAAATCTAACAGAAGACAGTGGAAGTTCAGTGCTCATTTCCGTGTTAACTGCTTCCAGGAAAAAAATAATCATCTGCAACCCCATTGACCCAGAAAACCACAGGGGTAAAGTGATGAAACTCAAGACAGTATATCAGCATACAGTTCTATATCCTCCAACATTTTTCCAGTGAAAATAGGGATGTCCTGTTCCACAACTAGGTGCTTTCGGCAAACTTATAGACAAGAAGCGAATCTGCAGCTGCTAAAACTCACCTTAGTCTAGGATGGAGTCAAACTACGATAAGCTGTTATTTTAGACTGAGCACTGCAAAGGTGTTGCTGTGGAAGAAGACACAGCAACAGGGAGGAGGAGGAGGAGGAGGAGGAGGAGGAGGAGGAGGAGGAGGAGGAGGAGGAGGAACCAGATCTAATTTCTTCTTTGTGCAAACTTTGTACTTTGGTATCAGAAACAAGAAGCGCAAGCCATTCCAAAAGTAACCGTGGTACAGCAGTAAATGAAGCAGGGATAGACACTTTGTTGGGCTAGCACCCTCTCCTTTCCTAACACCTTGCTTCTCCCTTGCATGGTCAGGTCTACTTGTGGATGAAAACCAACTCAAGACACACTCAGCTGGTGGCACAGCGTTGGTGAGTAGCAAAAACCATAATGACTCATATTTTGCATAGCTGAGTTCACCCAGAAGGGTAGCTGTTGTAGCAAAAAAACAGCTGTGTGTCTTCTGCATCTTAGAGACGAACAAGTTTATTACAGCATAACTATGTGGAGCACAGTCCAATCCAACAGTTGATGAAGTGGGCCATTGACTACAGTCCATGCCATAATAAATGTATTCATCTTATAAGTGTCATGAGACTGTCGGTGTGGTGACATGCTGATAGTTTTTATTCCATTTACACAAGATGAAGCATCCATCAGTTTTAGCCCTCTTCTCACTTGCATAGTCACAGGTAGGCTGAGATGCCTAGAATGGGAGCTGGATTGCAGGAGCTGGCTTCACCTCAGAAACCCACACATTCCACACCTGCAGAGACACCACTTACGTATTCAATCCTATGCCTTTATTGTTCTCAAAAATTCACTATATTCAGTATTGGGAGCCCAGTTTTATACAACTCCTTTCCAGTTGAGGCCAAACAGCCTTCCCCCCCATGTTAAACTTCCAGTGCTTACTGAATACTTTTATATATATATATATATATCCCTGAATCTTGATTTATACTTATAACTCACTTCCATTATTTTTTATTAGACTTATATACCGCCCTTCATCAAAAGATCTCAGAGCAGTTCATAAGATGAAAATACAAGATAAAGATACAAATAAGTAGTTAAAACAAAAACAACAAAACAATACCCCCCCCCAAAAAAACCCACATTTAAAGGCTGTAGAATACTAATCAGCCAAAGGCCTGGTTAAAGAGGAATGTTTTCACCTGGTGCCTAAAAATATATAATGAAGGCACCAGACAAACCTCCCTGGGGAGAGCATTCCACAAATGGGGGCCACTGCAGGAAAGGCCCGTTCTTGTGTTGCCATCCTCTGGGCCTCACATGGAGGAGGCACGTGAAGAAGGGCCTCAGACACAGAGTCCAGGACAATTTATATGGGGAGAGGCGGTCCTTGAGGTATTGAACCGAGTGTCCTGTTCAGTGTTTAGAGACGACTGTATTTATGGTAAGTGGTATAGAAATGGTCAAAATTAAACAGATAAATAAAACCCAATGTGCCAGATGTTCTGAACAGAATTAAAACTACTTTCAAGGTACATTGCATTCTCTGCCTTAAGAAATATGGTGAAGCAAATTTATGTATGAGATCAGACAAATATTGACAGTGATGACAAAGTGAGCACAGTTCTTGGTAGTGCTCTGCCCATCACTCACTCTCATTCTTTATTGTGGTCAAAGACCATCACTTCCTCTGCTTGCTGCGATCTGCGAAGGTTTTCAGTGGCACAGTTTTTCTGAGGTCAGTAAACTTTTTCAGCAGGGGGTCGGTCCACTGTCTTTCAGACCTTGGGGGTGTGTGGACGGACTATATTTTGAAGGGTGGGGTGAACGAATTCCTATGCCCCACAAATAACACAGAGATGCATTTTAAATAAAAGGACACATTCTACTCATGTAAAAACATGCTGATTCCCAGACCGTCGTGGGCCGGATTTAGAAGGCGATTGGGCCACATTCGGGCCCCAGGACTTATTTTGTCTACCCATGGTCCAAAGGCTTCCTTCATGCATTGTGCGAGTATTGCCACTGACAGACCAAGTGGAATGCTCTGACACAGCTTTAGATAGTAGTCATTGGCACACTGTCTGGCAATCCACTAGGCATCGCTCCTTGCCTTTCCCTGTGTGGTAAACATCTTCTTGCAGGGTGTATGCTTGTAGTTCACAAGAGCCTCATGCTTTGCATGTCCTTAATGCTAGCCTCAAACCAGTCAGGGATCTGCTGCTCTGTTTTGCCAAAAGAGAACATCGCTATATTGTAGGTTGTTGCCTCTTTGATGCGGTTTCACCATACTGTCTCTAGGGCAGTTCAGTACTGCTTGTGCCATGGAATCAGAGAAGCATTGACAAAGTTCAGGTACGGCTGTTTGGGCAGTGTTGACTTGAGGCTGTGCTTTCTGCTTTGTGCTGCTGCTGTCCCCTTTCATTGGAGCAAAGTTTGAGATACAAAGTAAAACTGTACAATCTAGTCCCTAAGAAATTGGAGGAAACTGTAGCTAAACGTAAGCACGTCAAAGAGCCATGGAGTTTTTATGCACAGTATGCACTGAAGTCATTAGGCATTCAAACTGTTTTGGTTGAATTCTAATTCCATTTACCATTGAATTCAGTAGGAATTACTTCTGGGTAGACATGTTTAGGGTTGCACTTCTTTTTCTGTTACCACTGCCCTCCTCCCTTCCATTTTTTTCTTTTGTAAAAAAAGTTCCCTGTTGTTTGTAAATTTTCTTTTTGTTGTAAACCCTCAGAGGCCTGCTCTGAGAGGTGGGGTATAAGGGGTCCCCCCCTTTAAAAGACAAAACAAAATAAATATAGGTAAGGAAAATGAAGCACTTTAGAGTACTGTTGATTTCAAGGGAGAAAGAGCTAAGCCTGTACTTAGACAGTTCTTCTTAAAACTGAAGGGACTTAAAATGTTTCACTTTTGCTACACTGAGCCCCATTGTGTTCTTTATTAGCAGTCATTTTACTCAGAAAAGTGGGATGGACATAGACATGATAGAGATCATGCCAAAGAAAAGGTCTTTAGATCATTCCTTCCAATGAGAAATAAATATATAAAATACTAAGAACCCCTAATGAAGCTTCACTTTCAAATGCTTGGGGGTGGCCTCATATGATTTTCACCACTATTCTGAGATTTGCATTCCCCTTTTCTTTTCTTTTTTTGTGGCACCAGAGAGATATGAAGCAATCATTTCTTTTTTAAAAAAAAACATTGGAAATACAATAAATCTTGCTTCAAATGCATTGCAAAAATATAACCAACACTGCTACCTCTTAACTTAGAATAAAATGTGTTGCAACGAGTTGTTCAGGCTTAAATTTCTAAGGATGAAAGGAAAACATAAGTTCCAGAATAGAATGTTCATCATTTTATTTCCAACCTGACATGGGAAAAGCTGCTTTGTCTATTACTACAAGTCAATACATGGCAGTACAATATAAGTGTCTTCCATTTCCCCCTATTTCACGCTAGATTTGTCTGATAGATGAGTGTACTTAAGTAAATAGCACATACAATTTTAATAGGACAGGTGCTCTGAATGTACAGGGAAGGTCATTCCTATTATTTCAATTAACAACATAAGCTACAAAAACACATCAGGGAGAATTAATTTAAAGCTTCAATTTAATGCTACTGGTAAAGGACATCTTTAGGCCTCTTGGTTGTCTTGACAACTCTTGCATCCCAGGCAGTAGAAGCCAATCTCTGCTGTTCCCCTTCTCAGCATACAAACAGTTCAGATAGTACATTAGCAAAGAATATGATGCCCATGTAAATGCTGAAATATTTTCGTTGCCATAGAGATAAGAAGAATGGCAAAAATACAGGAGCACTTGACATACTCCAAGGCAGACTTTTAATTAAAAAAAAAAACCCAACCTCAAATGACAATGCCAAGATGGCTGAACATACCACAGTGCTTTTATGCTATCCAATGAATGCAAAAAAGCACCATTAAAAATAGGCAGAATAATATATTTTTCAGGAGAGGAAGGCCTAAGAATTATGGATGAATTGTAAACATGATATGACCCAGGACCGAAATCATAATGACCATAATTATTTTTTTACTGCACACTAGCCAATAAAAAGTAGCCCCAAAGGTAGATGGTGGTTATGATTACTATTATTCCCGCAGCTTTAGCTATTTTTATTGGGGGGGGGAGGCTACAGGGGTGTGTGGGGAACCAGTCAAAAGAAGAGCTTTTCAAATTAGGAAATATTAATTAAACCCAATCTTCATGATTGTAACTACCATCTCAGATCTAAAATTTGCAGCGTCAGTCAGTTGGAATTGACAATGTTTCACCGAAAGAGAAGAAAAAGTTCAGAAATGTTAATAATCTCATGTAAACGTATCAGGTTCTTAGATATGTTTTTAAAAAAGAGGTCATGCTGTTGAACAAACAACCCATTGGCTAAACAGGATACGAAACGGGAGACCCTCAAATAACATCTCTTGACATCTTTTTCTTTGTTTAAAAGCCAATGGGTGCTGAGCACTGAGGAGTTAACCCTCTCACACAACCCCCCAATTTAAATTCCTGTGATAAGCCGATTGGGTGGGTGGGGAAGACAGATACATTATGGTTACCTGTGCCCCCCTCCACTCCATTTCCATGTTTTGTGGCAAAGAGCAGCTAATAGAATGATATTTAAGGCAGCTGTTGAACTGGATCTTAAATGTTCATTTGTGTGTGTTTTATTCTATTGTTGCTGTGTCAGAGTCTCTGGGATGGAGACAAAATCAACACACATGGAATTTACCCAATTAGCTACAAAAGTTCAGTGCACTGTTGTGTATTTGATACTAAAAATATGTGTGGTCGCAGAATTTTCCTTAGCATGTGTTAAATCTTAGTAGCTTATATGAATTACCTCCTACATCATATGATTTCTTATTATGCTCATCTATGCTTATTATATACACTGTTAGCCTACAGTTCATGCTGACTCTAACTGAGAGAACATTGCAGGCAGAGAGGGAGCAGGGACCAACTAGATTTATCCCCATTGAAAACATGAGTAGTTTTGACATCCAACAGTGAACAGGCCTAGAAAGCCCACGGGTTCAAAATATAGGTGTATAATTAATACTGCTTCCATTTGCAATTGCGCAGAGCCATTTGACTTCAGGCTTGCCACAGAGATGTCTTATTTACACAAAAGACGTGGAAATGTTGGCCAAAATCCAACAAAGGATCTCGCGTATTTAAGGCAAGGTGCTTTCAGTTCTAGGTGAAACCTAGGGGGGAAATGTTTTTGCATGCATGCATTCTTTTCCCTTTTTCTTTTTAATTAGACAGAGAGCAAAGTGACAGAGGAGTGAAGCAGAAAAAATATGGTTGTGGAAACAACTAAGAAGGCTGCAATGGAACAAGGAACAGATGAAGAGAAAGGTCCACCCGGACAAATTGTTGACAGGGGCAGTGGGAGATATTGAGGCAATTTGCATCAGTAAGTGGGACTGTATTCAGACAAAGAAACACAGTGCTGAGAATTTCCATGGTGTTTCCCCCTCCCCCATATACTTTGCTCTGTTCTGAAAACATCCTCAGGCATGTTTATGCCCATTAACATCCGGAGGGCCACAAGTTCCCCATCTCTGTTTGAAACTAGTTTAGTACCTTTACCTGTGTAGACAGGAGTAGATAACATGGTGCTATCTATGTGTTGCTGGACTACAAATCCCATCAGCCCCAGCCAGCATGGCCAATGCCAAGGAACAGTTGTGGTTGGCAGTTGTGGTTCAACAGCATCTGGAAGCATAGCTGCCAAGTCCCAGTTAGAAAATACGGGATCAGCAGCGCCGGCGCCGGATGTTGCTTCTACGCATGTCCAGACATGCGTAGAAGCAACTTCTGGTGCCCAGACATGGGCAGAGCGGCACCAGAAGAAATCCGGGGGAATTACAGGATATTTCGCCATTCGGGATGACAGCGGGAAACGGCTTTAAAAACCGGGGTTTCCCGGGAAAACAGGAGGCTTGGCAGCTATGTCTGGAAGGCATCATACTGGCTGACCCTTGAGACTTCTCTCAATGACTGCCTTCTTTTTCTCAGACTTTTGGTGAGATAGTGATGAGCTAATCTCTTACACTTTTTAGTAAGACACCATGGCACTCTGAACTGTGGATACATGCAAAAGAAAGCAGTTTCTTGTAGGTTTATTATTATTATTATTATTATTATTATTATTATTATTATTATTATTTCCTATTGAAAGAGCTGCACAAAAACACTGTAGGGTTAGATAGTAAATTTGGTGAGATAGTGATGAGCTAATATCTTATACTTTTTAGTAAGACACCATGGCAATCTGAACTGTGAATACATGCAAAAGAAATCAGTTTCTTGTAGGTTTATTATTATTATTATTATTATTATTATTATTATTATTATTATTTCCTATTGAAAGAGCTGCACAAAAACACTGTAGGGTTTGGGTTTTGTTTTCTCCTTTAAGAACTCCCTTATCAGAACAAGTTATTTTAATAATATAAATTTCTAATTTCTAAGCAGCTCATTCATTCTTTTAATAAGTCTCAAACAATTGCAAGGTGATGGCCATTGTATCACTGAACTTTGGCATTAAGGGAAAAGGTGTCCTTTTAGTAGGTTTCTTTGACACTGCAAGTATTTGCTTCAGTGGGTTACTTTTGTGTTTATCTCACACAACAATCTCCTCATTTCCACCTGTACCTGTAGCTTATTCATCATCATTAATATAGTCAAATATAAATTAAATACACACGCGCACACCCCACCCCAGAATTGCTGCCCCAGCTGAATCTAGACAAAGATTAACCAGGTCATTAACTCAGCTCTCTAAGGAGCATGTCCACTTATATAGATACACAGAAGATGAAGGGAAGAGAAACAAAAACAGTCTCTTATGAATACCATCAAGAGTTCACCGCACCATATCAAGTAATATGACAATCCAACTCACGGATTAAAAATGGAGATGCTGCTTGCGAGAGCAATTTTAGCTCATTCTGTATATCATTGTATTTCCCAATCTAACACCGTGAACCATAAATAATCCTATCATTTATTAATTACATTTTCTAACCTAGTCAAGAAGAATCCCACAGTGTGAAGCAGCAGATCATGAATAAATGGTTCATTGAAAAGCAACTCTTATTGCCAAGTAGTTGGTGATAATTACCCACTTTAACCTTTTTAAACAGGTTCCTCTAAAAAGCTCCAAGATGGATGTTTTATTATAGCAAATTTGACCTCCAACACACAACACAATTAGTTTTGCACCATGACAAAGGGAAGCGCTGATTAGAATTGTACAGGCTAAAATATCTAAGATGATTTATAAAGTCTCTAAGCAGTACACATATGGCCATGCGAAATATACATTCATGAATGTAAAACAGACAAACCTAGAAAACTACTGAGTTTATGCTTGTGCTGAAGGCAGGCACAACAGCACCACAAAAGACTGAATATTGAAGCCCAGTGTCAGTGGGAGTATGTTTAAGAGTGCTGTAGCATCATGAACAAATGATACAAGCCATGCTCGTATGTTTAAAATATACTTTTCCTTACTCCCCTTTATCTTCAATTTGTGGTCCAGCTTGAAGACAGCATTAGGCATGTTTGGTTTTGTTTAAAGGTACGCATTCAGGGTTCCACATACTGGGCAACTGGCCTAACAGGTGAGCCACTGAGAAACTGTGAACTGAACACAGCCACATTGGATGGCTATTATTTTGCCCCAAACATCATTTTAGGTGCTAACCTCTCACGAAATTCCAGCCTCATGCTCCTCCACCATGATCAAATTATTGACTTAAATAGCTTTGAATTTTGCAGGATATGCATTCTGAGTAGATAGGTTCAGAATTCAAGAATTTCACATTTCCATATGCCCCCACACCCCCTAAAGATAAACTTTATTTCCCTTTTGTTTGTTTCCCTGGAGGGGACTGATATTAACACTTCAGAGTTACTTGCAAGAGTTACTTGCACTAATCACTCAAGGAATCTCCCTGATGTTGGGTTACATGTCTTGCTTGCTCTGGGTTGTGTCCAACACTTTGCAATAGTTGTTCCACTCATGCAGTGTGAGTTCCTCTTCCTCTCCCCATGCAACTCCAAAATATGCTCCAGATAATCCTCCAACCCTGTGGCGCAGATTTTGAAGGAATGCAGGGGAGACGCGAGAAGAGGAACGTTTTGTTGCACAATGTTTTGTGAGCAGAAAGGCAGTGCTAGATACAACCTATCATAGAGTTATAGAGTAGGAAAGGACCCTAGGAAGGGTCATTCTAGTACAACCCCCTGCAATGCAGAAATCTCAACTAAAGCGTTCATGACAGATGGAAATTTGTTGGTAGCCTGGGATGGAGGTGGCTACTTGCATAGCTGCCAAGTACCCTGTTTTCCCCAGGGAAACCCCATTTTTTTCGTACCCTTTCCCGGCGGTCCCCGTATTGGTTCCTCTCCCGTTATTCTCCCTTTATTCTGCTCCTGCCGGCGGCTGCTTTGCCCATCTATGGGCACCGAAAAAGGCCGGCGCCGGAAGTCACGCCTACGCATGTCCGGAAGTGCGTAGACACAACCTCCGGCGCCGGCGCTCTACGCAACTTCCGGTGTCACGTGGCTGCCGATCCCAGATCTTGCAGTCCAGGACTTGGCAAGTATGGCCCACCTGAAATTCTTGCTGGTTTTGGTCTGATGCTCCCGTGTTGCCCCAATGCTATCAGAAACACCCATAAACACTCCTCTCAGAATTGAATGTGCAGACAGTTAATAATACATATAGGGGGAAGCAGGGTTGTGACTGTAACCTCTGCCCCATTGTAAAGTCTCTAAGCCTGTAGGCTCTGGAAGTGTGCTCAGGGAGCGCAGACTCTTGCCATTGCAAGCTACCATTTTCTTATTTACTCTGAGAAGGCACTTGCTATTTTGGTGGAGATATACCACCATGGCATGATATGCTTGAAAGCAGAATACTTGGCCTGTCTGGATTTCATTATTATTATTATTTTAAAAATCACATTTGCCTTTCTAGTTTGTTGCTTTAGAAAGAAGGGAGGAGAAACGCCTTCTTTGGCACTCTCTTGGCACCCAGTTTACACCCATGCTATGTAGGTGGAGACTTTCAGCGAAGAAGCTGAGAAGCAGTGGGCCCTTATGCTGCCACTATCTTGCCAGAAGGGTCGCAGGATCCCCAATGACTCCTTCTGCAAGCGCCACCAGCTCAAGAGTTAAAAGCTTCAGAGCAGCCATCTGTTTTTATTCCCCCATCCCATAGCAGGAGACTTGCTAAAGCAACAATATCCCACCTGGTGTAGTGAAGATTTGGGAACTTGCTGGTATGAACTAAGGGTAGGAAAATTGCTCTATTTGTTGAACTCCATGACAGCTGGCAATTGTGATTTTAAAAAAAAGTATGCGTGTGTGTGTGTTTGTAGGGAGGAAGCCTTTTTAAGGTTGGGGTTGTTGTGTTCTGTTACCACAGTAGCAGAGTTTTAACATCTCCTTGCTACAACAGCAGGACGGAACAGAACAGAAGCTTGGCTGCTTGGCCAGCCTGGACTTGTCCAGCTCATTGAAATTGTTAATTAATTGCTTTTCTGTGGCTCCTCTGTTGAACGTAAATATCTATTGTTAATTTTGTTTTTAATGTGGGGGTGGGGGTGGGAGAGGATTGGCTAGACTGCAAAAGCTACAGCTCAGAATAGGGGTGTGTGTGTGTGTGTGTGTTTGTATGTAGAATTGTGTACAGCTTGCACTTCTAGATCCCTGAAGGTTTTTCAGTTGCATATTTCATTTTGGGTCAGGGAATTTCTCTAGGCCCGAATAGAATACAATGTCTGAAATATCACTCTAAATGTAATGGACGGAGTAAATTGACAGCAGCTCCAACTAAATTACAGTTTAAAAGACAAGGGAGGGCCCAAGGGACATCAAACAAAGGAAACTATAGCTGACCAGCGCTCAGGTAAAATTGAATTGGAAATGTTCCCTGCCTGATTAACATAACAAAAGTCTCAGTGTTTAAAGAAAAAGTCATTCTGTACGAATGAAAAAAAGAAACCGATCTTCCTGAAAAAGAAAGCGCACAGTACTTATCTTATATATATATATATATATATATATATATATATATATATATATATATATATATATGTTTTCCCCTTTCCAGAGGAAGATCTAAAATTATTCTACAAATGGGGGCCCCTGGAAGAGTTGTAAATCATGTCATTAGGATCGGTTTCAAATGTGGACATCTTTCCTCTCCCCTGCCCTTCGTCCCCCCCATTTAAAAGAAAATATTAAATAAAGGAATTTAATTCAGCCAAAATATCATATTTTGGACGTATCTTTAAAACGGGCAAGAGAAACTAAAGGAGGAAAGGGGGGCAAGAGGTGAAATCTCAAGGGTGCACAAATATAAAGATGCTATTGGCCCAATGCATTACAAAATACACTTTCCATGTTAGTCTGTTGTAGCAAAAATGAGATTTGTGGCACCTAAGAGCTCAGAGGCTGCAAACTTAATATGGCAGCAGGAGCCAACGCTATCAGCCAGTACCCTGACAGACTCACAGGCAGGGTAGAAGCGAGACCACTTGTTCCATCCTTTTCCACTGGAAAAAAATTACAACTACCCTCCTACTGTCACCAATGGGATTGAACCACACCAGCTTCTAAGTTGGCACCATTCCCCCCCCACTACCCCCTGGTTTGGATCCAAACTTTCCCCTGATTCACCCCTATTGCGACCCAGTCCACCCCATTTTGTGCCCTACTGATTGGTGTTCCTCCACTGGCAGGCTATTGGGTAGTGAAGTTGCCTCAGCAGCAGCACTGGGAAATCCAACATTAGATCTCCCACGCTGAGGTTGGAGATAGTTCCCTGCGTTCAGAGGACACTTTCAGGCTTGTCACTATTTTTGAGAGGGTTCAGTCCCATCCCAGCGAATTCAGGCTGCACAATTGAAGCTGATTTGACATGCTGGCAAAAGAAACCTGCTTCCCTCACAAAATCCGACTTTTTCTCCCCATAAGGGGAAGGTGATGGGAAAGTTCCCTGGAAAGTGTGGGATGAAACTTGCTTTGACACGAATTCATTTAACCTCCCCACAAACAGATTAGATGATGTTGGCTCATTAAATAGCCAACATCATCTAATCTCTGTACTGTACAAACAAGTCAAGATAAATGATCAATACAGAAGGCATTTGGAAGACACCAGAGAGGCAGTTCCACTGCTTCCTATAGTTCCTGGAGATTTGGGGCTATGTTAGGACTGCTGGCTTATACAGGCACTAAATCCTGTTGAGACTCAGTGGGTTGTCTCCAACTCACTTCCACTCAAAGCAGTCCCATTGAGATTAATGGACCTAAGGTAACCATGTCTGTTAATGTCAATGGGTCTAATTGGAGTGTGATTAACGTAACGGGGAGGGGGAATCACGCCTAGGTTAGTTATCTCCTTCAATGTAAAGGATGATGTCTGTCCCCATCCTCAATATACTCTGGACAAAGGACATGTGGACCGAGAGCTCCCAGAAGTGCAAGCTGGATTTTGAAGGGGCAGAGAAACCAGAGACCAAATTGCAAACATGCGCTGGATTATGGAGAAAGCTAGAAAGTTCCAGAAAAACATCTACTTCTGATTCATTGACTATGCAAAAGCATTTGACTGTGTCGACCACAGCAAACTATGGCAAGTTCTTAAAGAAATGGGAGTGCCTGATCACCTCATCTGTCTCCTGAGAAATCTCTATGTGGAACAAGAAGCTACAGTTAGAACTGGATATGGAATAACTGATTGGTTCAAAATTGGGAAAGGAGTATGACAAGATTGTATATTGTCTCCCTGCTTATTTAACTTATATGCAGAATTCATCATGCGAAAGGCTGGACTAGATGAATCCCAAGCCGGAATTAAGATTGCCGGAAGAAATATCAACAACCTCAGATATGCTGATGACACAACCTTGATGGCAGAAAGTGAGGAGGAATTAAAGAACCTTTTAATGAGGGTGAAAGAGGAGAGCGCGAAATATGGCCTGAAGCTCCACATCAAAAAAACTAAGATCATGACCACTGGTCCCATCACTGGCAAATAGAAGGGGAAGAAATGGGGGCAGTGAGAGATTTTACTTTCTTGGGTTCCATGATCACTGCAGATGGTGACAGCAGTCACGAAATTAAAAGACGCTTGCTTCTTGGGAGAAAAGCAATGACAAACCTAGACAGCATCTTAAAAAGCAGAGACATCACCTTGCCAGCAAAGGTCCGTATAGTTAAAGCTATGGTTTTCCCAGTAGTGATGTATGGAAGTGAGAGCTGGACCATAAAGAAGGCTGATCGCCGAAGAATTGATGCTTTTGAATTACGGTCCTGGAGGAAACTCTTGAGAGTCCCATGGACTGCAAGAAGATCAAACCTATCCATTCTTAAGGAAATCAGCCTGAGTGCTCACTGGAAGGACAGATCCTGAAGCTGAGGTTCCAATACTTTGGCCACCTCATGAGAAGAGAAGACTCCCTGGAAAAGACCCTGATGTTGGGAAAGATTGAGGGCACAAGGAGAAGGGGACGACAGAGGACGAGATGGTTGGACAGTGTTCTCGAAGCTACCAACATGAATCTGACCAAACTGCAGGAGGCAGTCAGAAGTGCCTGGCATGCTCTGGTCCATGGGGTCACGCAGAGTTGGACATGACTAAACTATTAAACAACATGGACATTTTTAGTAATTTATTCATCTTGAAACGTTAAAAAAAAGTTTTGCAAAGAAAACCCTGAATATATATAGACTGAGAGAGAGAGAGAAAGAGAGAGAAATCATCAGTATGTATAGCTGTTGAGCTGCCTTAAGTCTTTTATGCTAATAACTTACCCTTTACACAGGGTTTGAAATTAGCAGGGCGCCAGGCGCATTTTGCACCTAAAGATTCTTCATTTGCAAGCACCTCCAAAAGTCTGAGTGCCATATTTTGTACCTAGCTTACACTCAAGGATTACTGAAATGTATGTGCTTTGAAGCATCCAAGTATATGTTAAGGATAGACAATATGTAAGGAGTTTTAACAATAAAGAGTAGTGTTTTGAAAACTGAAGTATGGTGCCAATATTTTAATTGTAAACAGCCAATTAAACATTAACAATTTCTGCTAACAACGTGATATTAACAATGTGTCACTTATGTGAATTACATATTAGTTCATGCTTATCAAATTAATAAATAAAAAGTGTTGCTGACCCCTCCACTCCCCTGTGGAGCCCACAACCCAGGCCCCAGAAACCATTTGGCTCCTAGCTTTTTTATCCTAGTTTCTGCTTTGCACCTGCTTTGCTTCAAGATTATACAGCACTATACATACATAAAATGTTTTTAGATATTACAGTGGCACTTTTGATATTAGAAAAACACATTCTCTCCCCCACAAAATGTTAACCAAAAATAATAAGTCCTGCACTAGCAATAGGCATTCAGCAAGTCCAATACAGAACTGTTTTCAATATATTTCTCAAGGTACTGTAATTTCTTAATGCCCAGCCTGCATTAGGACAAAATGTTATGCATTCCAGATTGTCACCTATCCAGTGTTTATCATTTCAACTCCTATCTGCTTTCCTGGCAGAAATCTATGTCTATACTAGTGATGACTTGGCAACTGTTCTAATAAGACTTTAATTAATCACTTCCCTTCCTGCCCCCTCCTGTGTTTAATCTGCATACTAACTAGTTCAGTTTGTTAACTTGAAAACTTTAAACAAATTGCTGGAGCTAATGTCTGCTGCACAAGGGATTGTCAAGTCATTATACACCAAATAAACTTCTTCCTTGAGTAAGTAAATAAATCTATTGACTTTTACAACTCTTGACTCATAGTATTTAACATTTTAAGCTCAGTCAATATGTTCAATAGACTGCTATTTTCTATTCAATTTTTTTACAGGTCTGCATTTATGCTATGTTTCCCAAATTATGTCTTACTTTTATTTAGCTAGAATATTAATTTACCCCTAGGCGATAAAGTAATGTGCCAATCCATAACCAGACAGTCAAAAACTCTTGTTATACAAAAACAGGGCCAAGTATATACTAACAGCAGCAGCAGCGGCGGCAGCAGCAGCAATGTTTGCCATAACTTGACCATGTTTTATTCCCTGCTGCTCTAAGTCATAGAAAGCTTAGAGGGCCCACTAGCCAAGAGGCTGGCATTAGCATCTCTCTGTCCAAGAAGAACCATACAATAATGGATACCCCTGTCTCCATCCAGCTACAACTAAGTCCAGCGCCCCCTACTGGCTAAACTATATGACAACATTACCCACCTGTCTTCCCCCCTTTTTTGGTTCAAGAAACAATGAAATCAATGCTGTTGAGAGACTTGGTAGCTTAAGTTTGTCAGTCACACATCTCTGAATTTTGAAGGCTTTCAAATAAGTTGATCAGAGTTTGGATAAGATCTAGGATTTCTTCCCTCATCTATATTTATATCTATAAAGTACTCACTTAACCCTTGACCTCAAGGTTATTTGTTTATGAAACAAATAAAAAACTGTTTTAAAACATTTTACAATTGTTGTGTGTTTTAAAACGTTTAGAATTATTTAACCATCCAGGTCACATCAACCACAGAAGAAATATATATACTAATACAATCATAAAAATATATTCTCTCCCTCTCTCCTGTGAAACTGCACTTAATTTGTTGGTTGTATTTGCATCTTGGTTTTCCTCCCATGATCTCAAGTCTGTGTACACTGTCTCCTCCTTCCCCCTTTTAGCTTTGCACAGTCCCGCGAGGCAGGCTAGACACCAAAGTTGTGGAACTTTTTGAGTATTTCTGCTTCTCATCTTTTACTGGGGTTGGCAAACTTTTTGTTTGTTTTGGTATTTTGCTGAAAATATCAGGACTGTAGGCTGCTTTTCTGGCTGTTTTATGTGATCTGTGAATGGCATTACACAAGAACACATCAGCCTGCTGAATCAGGCCAATGGCTCACCAGTATCCTGTTCCCACAGTGGCCAACTAAGAGGCCTCTGGGAAACCTGCAAGCAGGAATCACACACAATAGCACTCTTCCTTCCTGCAATTTCTGGAAACTGGTGTTTCTGGTTAAGAGGTTGTAGAGCAACAACCATCATGCCTAGTAGCTAGATACCGTTATCTTCCATGAATTTGTCTAATCCTTTTTTGAAATCATCCAAGCTGGTGGACACCACTGCCTCCTCTGGGAGTGCATCCCACAGTTTAACTCTGCACTGTGTGACATATAATGGCATCTTGCTTTTCCAACCAGGAGCTGAAGGTTGGCATCCCTGCCTACGAGCTGCTTTTTCTCTCAAGAAGAAGCCCCCATCCTACTTAGTCATTTCTGGCTTTTGGGGGGGTCTGGTGCTTTTTATTTAATAATAAAATACTGCTTACTCTATCAATAAATGAACTCTTATTTTAGCTCAAATATAACTAATCTTCTTTTAACATCAGCCTCTAAAATCTCACTGATGGGACACATATATTAAAGCATGGTAATCGCCCAAAACCTAGAAAGGTTACAATCTCTTCGTAGTTGTATGGAAGAGAACAATCAAACAACACACACACACACAAAAGATAAGCTTTGAACATAAAGACTGACTTTGGGCTGAAAATATAGCTTCTGCATTTTAAAAAAGTAAATGAGGTATTAAAAGGAAGATTCAATTAATAAACTGTACTTTGCTTTTAAACTGTAAGCCAACGGAGAAGGGATTAAAGTGGCTAACTGTCATTGAGAAGTTTTAAAAAAAAGTGCATTATTGGGGTAATAATGTAAAATCTACATTAGAAACTCATGATCGGATTAAAGTCAACGTGTTTTGAGGCATATTAGAGTAAGGACAACAATATATCAAGTCAATGGTTTCAGACTGTATGTTTCATTATACTCAGGCTATTTTCACTACAACTGGGATAGGACCATGACTGTGATGCTGAACCAAAGTGATTTTTCATGAGACTAAAAATATATTTCCACCCCTCTCTGTATGCAGTTCAGATTTTTTTTTTTAAAGTAAGGCTAAATAGTTAACTGTTTAAAAAAAAAGAAAAAAATGCTGTAATCCCTGGATAGCTCAGTTGGTTAGAGTGTGGTGCTGATAATGCCTAGGCCGCAGGTTCGATCCTTGTATGGGACAACTGCACATTTGTGCATTGCAGGGGGGTTGGAATGGATTATTCCCCAGGGTCCCTTCCAGCTCTACAATTCTATGATTCTATATGTACTTAGCTGGGAGCAGGTCTCAATGAGCTCAGCAGGTGTCGCTTCTGAGAAGATATGTATAAGGCTGTGCTCTAAATCTCTTTAGAGCCAACTCTTTGCATAAAAGTCAATTATACATGTAGAGTAAACAGCAGTTAACAATTGCAACAAATTTAAAGTTGCAAGAAAGGCCAAAGATTGGTTAGCGTATTCTCATGCATAAATTAATTCAAATGCACAAAAGCAATGGTTATGCAGAGCCCCACAGGCAGAATCCAAAGGGTTAGACATGCCTAAGGATTTGGGCTGGGCTGGGGATGCCCAAATATTTATACATTTGTTTGCATTTCAAAGCGAAACAACAATCTGCCAGATATTGCATGTCTTTGAATTTTCAGTGCTGTTCTCGCAGTAAAAATAAATGTTTTATGTGTATAAAAAGCACAAAACATTTGCGCAGTGAAAGAAAAACGCTGCTCAATGTGAAAATGGGATGGGATGGACCAATGAATGGGAAAAATATGTGCAATTGACTGGAACTGAACTAGGCTGATCTGTCCACCCCTGGTTTGCGCATGTTCTTAGAGCAGTAGCTCTCCATGGAATCCCATAAACAGATTTTGAAAATACCCTTTCAAAAGTAGTTTATGATGCAGAGATGGATGGGAGGCTCCTGTTACAGGAACACAAGCCCAAACAATCATTGAGCACATGGGACTTTAGCGCAATGAACTCTCTTGAATGCCTCACCCACCTTCACCTAAAAAGAACAAGAATGAGGCTGATTTTTTTTACTTTTGTAAGTTTGGTTTCAGCAAAGATTGGTGTACACACAAGGGGGGGTGGGGAGATCCTCTTTTGCTTTGTCTCATGCATCTGTGACCTCAGTACATTTTTCCAAGGATGTGTTGGGGCTACAGCAGGACAGGAAATCAGAAAAAATCCCTTGTCTGATTATTTAATTTATTTCATTTATTAATCAACTTCCACATAAGTTCCAAGGTGATATAATGAAAGCTAGTAATAATAATAATAATAAAGTTAAAAGCAACACAGAAAGATGGATCTTAAAACAATACAATGAGGACACTCGTGCCAGAGATGTATTTATCCAGCTGGGGAAGCTTGTTGGAACAAAACAACTGCTGTCCATTGTGTCTGGAAAATACAGGTTAGGTTGCCTGCCCTATCGTTATGCAATGCTCTTCGACAGAACGGGGCAGCCACACTGAAAGCCCTGCTCAGAGTTAATGTAGAACTTTTGGGTCCCATCCTACAGTAGTTCTTTGGCGAGGTTTTTATACGGAGATCACAAGTATCAACATGTTCTACAAAAAGAACTGCTGTCATTTTGCAGAATTGGCAAACAACCCTCAGATGATGCCGTTGTTTTTATACTCCTAGGCTTCAGTTTGTGATGAGGACCGTGGAATTCTTAATTATGAATTAAAACACAGTAGCCAGGTGAGACAGAGGACAGGACTCCTGCACCTTAAATGGTGGTGCGGGAGAAAGAATTTCAGCAGGTATAGTTCGCATGACAATCTACACCCACTGAAAAGGGAATTTCAGAAAGTGCAGATTGCTTTGACTCTGCTGTTCTCTTTTGCACATGGCCAAATTAAAAGCAGTATTTTATATAATAGTGGAAGATAAGCATATGTTGCAAGTTTGGCTGCAGCTGCTTAGTATACTCTCACTACGCCACACATTTTAGCTTAAAACAATCAGTGTATTCTGCAACACACACACACACTGAGCTGAAGTAAAGATTGCGCAAAAATAGAGAAAGAAATAGCTTCCCCCATATTCACTACAAACTGACACGGTAGCCCTTGAAATAACAAATATGAACCCAATTTCTCTTCCTAGAAAATTAACAGCAATTCTCTTCTGTATTGTCTGCCACTTCGGGCAGTTTTTAATACTGAATTGTGTCCATGCATAAACTGGCTCCAGTGGCTCTCATTTTGCTGCCCTAATTTTTTTACAAATTTCCTACACAGTTACAAAGATGCTTTTAAGGTCTCACCATGAAAATTCTTGACAATGGTTTGGCTGCCATCTGATTTAGCAATGAAAGGGACATACTGGGTGTTTCAATTGGCATTGTGTCCTCTGGAACATTCCAAATAGAGTCTGCACAGCCATCTAACATTCCTGTAAACGCTTGCACAGCAGAGCGAAACAATGAAATAGTTCGGACATCAATCATGCTCTCTAATTATGCATTTCCTTCACAAATTGCATAATTTTCTGTTAAGCACAAGCAACGGCTGATGCGGAAAGTAGGAGGCACTCGGAGATTAGTATTAAGATGAGATTCATGTTACACGCCACCTCTTCCATGGTGGGAAGATCCATTTACCTTTAACAGCAGTCACGTATTTCTCTCTCTCTCTCTCTTTCTTAAGGAAAAAAAGTCTTAATTCACATCTGTCATGCAATCAGATTTGTTGCAGAAGTATATAAATTATATACACAAATATCATCAGATGGATGCAGTGGGAAATCACTGTGGTAATTAAACCTCTTTTTTTTCCTGTGGCTGAAGTAACAATACTCATTTCAGGATAGCATTAGAGTAAGGAGAGCCTATCTATATCTGTAAATGAATGATATCATTATTTTGGGAAATGAAAGTTTAAGCTCTGTGAAACATACAATCCCATGGAGATCTCAGCAGAGCAACTTGTACGTCCAGGTGTTTAATGTGATAAGGTACGTTACCATTTATCTGTGTACTCGCAGACAAATATTAACATAGTCATGAATTAAGCTTTTAATCCCTTTTATTATAAATTGAATATCTTTATTTTAACAAACATCAACAATGCACATTATTGTGCTCCAAGCTATTCATTACTATTCCCCACAGTATACCATTACATGATACACCATAATACATGTGTTAATATAATGGCAAGCATCTGCTTGAGTATTCTATAGCATATTTCATTCTCCTCCTTTTGTTTAAACAAAAGAGGCCAGCTCACAAAAGGCATTTCCCCCCCATATAGGCAGCCATACATTAGCCCCATTTTATTCTAGAGAAGGTTAGGAACATTGCACATAACATTTCTATTTTACAACTAGGCTAAGGATTTCTAGCTATGGTCCCTTGGTGAAAAGAAATGGGGTAGGGAGCGCAGCGGAAAGCAAAGGCACAAGCAAGTATAGGACACTAGGCAGAGGCACCAAGAGATGAGAAGGGTGTACCCACAAAGTTTCTGCTACTGGGGTTTAGAAAGCATTTGCCAGCAATACTGTAAGACCAAGTCCTCGGTATAACCTGAAAGCCAAGATTCTTCCACCATAATGACATTTGGGACACAATCCAGCACGGCATTAGCCATGCTTAAGGCCCATTCGTGGCAACAGGGTTTTGTGTCTTGGGTTGTACTCTTTCCTTTGATCCAGCTAAAAGGCATCTCAGCTGGAAGGGGAATCATGCAAGCAAATAGGTGGCTGGCATGCAATTCCCAGCCCCCTCTAGAACTCTGTGCTTGGAGCCCCCAATACTGACAACTATGATGACTGGCTCTTCAGGTGGCAAAGTCTAGCCTCCCAAATCCTTCCCCTACCAGCTGATTATTTGGCCAGAGGTAGTATATTTCCAGGGTCCTAGTAGATGGCAGGAATGAGGAATCTGCTTTCCCTTCTCGGGAACCTTTGGGAGTACCACATAGCAGTGCTGGGCAAGGTTAGAGGAAAAAGTGGAGAGGGTGAGAAATAATAATAATAATAATAATATATTATTATTTATATGCTGCCCATATAAATATGGTTGCCCCAGCCACTCTGGGCGGCTTCCAACAAATTACATCAGACACAGTAAAACATCAGACCTTTAAAACTTCCCTATACAGGGCTGCCTTCAGATGTCTTCTGAAAGTCAGATAGTTGTTTTTTTCCTTGACATCTGCTGGGATGGTGTTCCACAGGATAGGCACAACTACCGAGAAGACCCTCTGCCTGGTTCCCTGTAACCTCACTTCTTGCATTGAGGGAACTGTCAGAAGGCCCTTGGAGCTGGATCTCAATGTCCAGGCTAAATGATGGATGTGGAGACGCTCCTTCAGGTATATAGGGCCTAAGCCGTGACGTTTACCTTTGTATTGTAGGCTGCTTTCTACATATACTCAGACACCCATCTCTGTCCTTTATTCAGGCATGCAAGCAGCATTAGCTGAGTTCAAACTCATATCCCAACCAGGCAAAAGCATCCAAGGACAGTTAAAAACCAGGGCTGGTGAAGGATGAGTCCTGGGGGAAAGAGGATGAGGAAGGGGAAAGGTGCATGGCTTGGGCCATATAGAGAGACCTGGGATCTCCCATACCCAGATTTAAGGCATTTGTTTTCAAACTGACTGCTCAGGTAAATGATTGGGTCTCACACAGTAGCAGACAGCAGGGTGGGGTGGAGTCGCTCCCCTGACATCAGGGCATGTGAGTTGCTGCTGCTTACCAGGAGGGTGAGGGTTGAGGTAGCGGCAAGGTCAGCGAAGGGCAAACACACCAGCCAAGCTGAACCGCTGCTTCAGTCAGTGTGTTTGCACTGCCCTGCCCTCCAGATATAGTCCACTACTGGTCTCACATTTACTGATCATATTAAGAGAGATTAAAGTGCATCCCTAACTTGTCTACTGAAATCTGTGAATTAAAAAGCCAGATTGTATGTACGTACATACATACATACATGTACACACACACACACACACACACACACACACATTTCCTGTTTTCAGGTTTTAAAATGAGCAACTCTTGCACAAATTCTTCATATGGTTTCTTCATCGAAATGGTACCCAGTATTGAGAGTGTTATTGAAAACATTCATCTCCTTTGCTTCAAGCAATGTGCTTAAAATTATTTACCCAACAAAAATGTGGCTGTGTTGCTTAATTGGGAGATGCTGTGATCTTAATTCTAATCAAGGTGTCACCAGGCTTAAGGTAGTGTGATGTTTATTTTAATCAGACAATTAGCTGAGTGAAAGAAGGACAGTTGAAACCTGTAATCGCTTGATGGACTGAGTGGTCTCTTTCTGCTTATGCAAAATTAGAACTAAAATAAGGATAAGAATGATTGGCACTATATATATATATATATATATATAATATAATATATGGGGTGTACAGAGCATTGGCTACGGAAAACTAGCTTCCCCAAGCTCATGATATTAACATTCTTCTGAGTTTGCAGCTAGCATGAACTGCATATGAAGAGAAAGCAAAATAAACAGTACTGTGAATAAAATCCTGATTAACAACGTACAGATATTGAACTGGCGGGATGAAGCTGGAGACCATTTTCAAAGGAAGCATTCACTTGAACTGTGATGCTTTTAAGACATAAATGATTACTTGAATTGAAAGGGAGGGAGGTTAATTGATGTAGCAAGTACTTTGACTTCTGCTAGGATCTGACTTCCATTTCAATTTGCATATTATATTTCCAGGAGCATGCCACGTAACTGTGGTATAAACGTTGCCCCTTCAATGTGTCATCGACCCCTGCATGACCCAATGCAACAACTAACTAGCATTGCAGGTTTAGTTTAATTTAAAATTGTTGGGGGGTTGTTGTTGTTGTTGTTGTTGTTTTAAAGTAGATTGTATTGACTGATCAAAAGTATTGATTGAAAGTATTTTTTTTTATCTTCCCATCCAATTCCACAAAAATCTGCAATCTGTCTGAATCTGAAATGTGTTTTAAAATGCATCAGTGCAGGAAAAGGACACAGTCAGTAAACAACAACAACAATTAAACAATATAAACAGCACTGTAATAATGCAGCAATATCACTGCTATGGTGCATTCAAAGCATTGGTGGTTTTAATGCTAGCACCTCTGTCCCAGTTTCTAATGTTCATTTTACACTGCATTAACTGTTGCCTTCTGAAACTGTTGCTTTTTGCTTGATATACCACCACATCACAGTGAATATCATTCACAACAGTAGCGAGGGGTGTCACACAACAGCAGACACCATTGGACATGTCACCAACACAACAGCATGTCATGAATTCTGGACATGTCACCGACACCCCAGCCTTTATGTGCATGTATTCTTCTGTTCCCTCATGATTCACCCATGATGGTGGAAAACCACCCCAAATTTCATCCCAAGATTTTGCAGCTTATCAGATTTGCAAATGGATTGTTCCTGGAAGCAATGAATGGAAATGAGCACTAAATGCCCATTAGATTCCGATAAGAGTTTGAGAAGTGGCTTTTATGTTGTGTGAAAAATCACATTTAAAAAAAACCAAAACTGAGTAACAAAAGACGATGGAAATGGAATGAAGTGCTGTCTGAATGCTGCCCTCATTAAATGCCAGGGCAAAAAGAACCATTTAAAACTGGTGGATATCCCCCAATGCCAATATAAGCACTAAGTAAAGGTCATTGCTCCACCTCTGTTATCCACAGAACAGTGTGGTAAAAATGTATTTGTTGTGTGATATTGTAAATCACTTTGGGAAGAGATTCATAGATAGATAGATATAGTAGATAGATAGATATGCTCAAGGCACCCTACTCTGCCACCTTCCCATTTTAGCCTCAGAATAAACATTAGTGATAGACAGGCTGGAATTACAGGTGATGGGCAGCTGTGTGATTCTTTGGGGAGGGGGTTTCTTTTATACAATACATATTGTGCTGGATCTCAGGAAAAGAAAATGCAAAAGTTGGGGGTTTTTTATGTACAGTAGTTGTATTCCAGCTGCAGGGATGCAGGTGGCGCTGTGGGTTAAACCACTGAGCCAAGGGCTTGCCGATCAGAAGGTCGGTAGTTCAAATCCCTGTGACGGGGTGAGCTCCCGTTGCTCAGTCCCTGCTCTTACTACCCTAGCAGTTCGAAAGCACGTCAAAGTGCAAGTAGATAAATAGGTACCGCTCCAGCGGGAAGGTTAATGGCGTTTTCATGCGCTGCTCTGGTTCGCCAGAAGCAGCTTTGTCATGCTGGCCACATGACCTGGAAGCTGTACACCGGCTCCCTCGGCCAATGACGCAAGATGAGCGCCGCAACCCCAGAGTCGGTCACAACTGGACCTAATGGTCAGGGGTCCCTTTACCTTTACCTTTATTCCATCTACAAACAACTTACTATGATCTTTTGTTATTCCTCAGATGCATTTTGATGAGTTTATTCCTTTAGAAGCTGCCTGGTTAAAGTGTGTCTTCACTCCTCATGTCACTTCTACTATGTTTCTTATTCTCTCTCCAAAGTGTTTATATGACATTGCAGCTTAGATGCCGCCTACTGAATGCTATCACTGAATGGGAATATCTTCCGTTATAGCACCCTCTGGTATTTATTTATTTATGGATTGTCAGATCTGAGTGCTTCGACATCTCTGTGGCTGGAGAAAATAATTTCATCTCTACAGAAAGTTAAATAAGCAGTAATTGCTTACGTTTATTGGAATGTTGTAAAGTGGACATTCTGGATCTCAGAGGTGAATGGAAGAGGGAGTGGTTTCTTTTGATTTAAAATTGGTTCAACATACGTTGATTATTTTGGGTATATTAAACTCCACTGCATCTTACTAAGAAGGAATGTGCAGTTCAGATAGACGTGGCAACCTAGAGCTGATAATGTCTCTTTCAGGCATATGATGCAGGTGTGTCCTCAGGTGCCAGAAACTGAGCAGAAATTATTGCTTTGTTTTGTAAAAATCATTGATATCTGCACATGTTAAGGCACTTGTAAATTATATTCCTGTGATGTAGGGGCTAACAAAAGGACAACAAAGGTGAATCCTGCAAACACTTATGGTTGTGAAGAGACTTATGCTTAAAGGTTGCAAGGATAAACACCCACCATCCATTACTCAATGGTCTCAAGATCTTACTGCCCTTTCCATATTTGAATGTATATCTTATAATCATCAAAAAATAAAAAAATTCCTTCCAGTAGCACCTTAGAGACCAACTAAGTTTGTCATAGGTATGAGCTTTTGTGTGCATGCACACTTCTTCAGATATCTTCAGAAGAAGAAGTGTGCATGCACATGAAAACTCATACCTATGACAAACTTAGTTGGTCTCTAAGGTGCTACTGGAAGGAATCTTTTTTATTTTTTGTTTCGACTACATCAGACCAACATGGCTACCTCCCTGTAACTTATAATCATCAATTCCATTTGGTTATCTATTTGGACATATGGACTGCTTGTATTAATGTATATGTTTACATTAGTATTGCCGGATTATTCTGGTTGTTAATGTGAGTTATTGTTGTTTCTTTTTTCTGTTTTATCTGCAATTACAATATACATATATATCTCTCCCTCTGTTACTATATCCTTATTTGTCCATCATCATGCTGGCAGACCCGCAGAGGGTAAGGGGAAACTTAGGACCCCAGTATGGCTAAGTAAGCCAATGGGCAGCCCGGCTCATTTACTGAACAAGTGGGAGGGAGGAAGTGAGCCAGATGACCCCAGGTAGCCTTTCTGCACTTAATTGCCTTCCACCTGGGGGCCACCACCACCATAAAGGGAAAGAAGAGGAGAAAGAGAAGTTAACATTGTCAAAAGGACATCACTATCGTGCAATACATTAGAACAGGGGTTGTTAACCTGGTCCCTTCCACCCACTAGTGGGCATTTCAGGATTCTAGGTGGGCAGTAGGAGGTTCTATGGCACAAGTTGAATCCTCCTTCCATCGAGCACTGGTGGGAGGTAAGGAAATTTTACCATCAAGAAAGATGCATTAGTGGGCAGTAGCTATAAAAAGGTCGACTACCCCTGCATTAGAACTTAAAGTAATGTTACGAAAAAGCTGTCATCAGTAAGACTACAGAATTCTATGCCATCCCTAGAATAAAATCTTACAAAACAAATGGGGCAATTCATCTCTCAGGAACATCTCTATGCTACCATTTCACTCTGGGGTCAGTGCTAATCTGAAGCATTTTCCCAGCCCAAGTGTAAGAAAATCATGGAAAATCTGGCTGATTCACATTTTGGCTGGTTTCAGTTGCTCTGATACCGCTACAAAAGAAAGTGTATTTTAGAACCAATTTTATTGTAAAGGATTTTTTGTAACTGAAAATATACAGAATGTATACTGGCAACCAACCATAAACGCATTATCTTTGGAAAGTGTGCATGTGTGTGCGTGTTATGCACACTTTTGCTCGTGTGCATTACACATTCCTGCCAACCTAGTAGTTCGAAAGCACGTGAAAGTGCAAGTAGATAAATAGGTACCGCTCTGGTGGGAAGGTAAACGGTGTTTCCGTGCGCTGCTCTGGTTTCACCAGAAGTGGCTTAGTCATGCTGGCCACAGGACCCGGAAAAACTGTCTGCGGACAAACGCCGGCTCCCTCGGCCAGTAAAGCGAGATAAGCACCGCAACCCCAGAGTTGTCCGCGACTGGACCTAATGGTCAGGGGTCCCTTTACCTTTACCTGTGCATTACACATACATTCATAAACAAAAAAATATGATTCCGAATCAGTTTAAAAAGCCACCAGCAGCAATCAGAAATGCTTACATGCTGCTAAAAAAAACACAGTTAGAGACTTTCCCCCTACCACTGTACCATCAACAAATGAAAATCAATTGAAATCAATTTAGCTCAGATAAAAAGTCTCCATCCCCTGCTGTAGCTCATCTAGCGCACTAACAGCTCCCACTGATGAAACAGGTGCTTGTAAATTAATTAGCCTACTGAAACACACCTTAAAATGAATTTCCCAGAACACCCTGGCAGCGAGCCATCTTGGTCCCAGGAGCTGATCATCATTCTGTAAATATTGAGATTTGATAAAGTAAACGCTGCGCTGGCAGCAGATGGTTTGGAATGCTCTGTTGACATTGCCTGCGATTACTTGGATATGAAGACTTTACTTCTCATAGGCCTCCTCTGGGAACCACAGGAGGACTTGATCCCCTCTCCAGCTATTTGCCTCCTAATTGAAAATCCTTATTCCCAGATGGAGCATAATACTTGCCGCTTCAGGCATCTAGCTCTGCACTGCTTGACTGTTGATACACGGGTAATTGCTTTCAGTAATGCAGGTTAAATGTGACATTTAGTGCTTAATAAAAATTATCAAGGCCAAAGCCGTTTATCATTCTCACACTTTGGGCTGACAGTTCTAAAGGCATTCTCGGTTCATCTGAATTCTATTTTGAAAAAGGGGGCAGTGCCAGCCCACAAGTAAAAGAACTTAGACTTCACACACACACACACACACACACACACACACACACACACACTGATTTGGAAGGCCTGGTTATTTCTTTAATCTTAAATAGGCTACTTTTTTTCTTTTTTAAAATCTATTTGGCATGCCAACACTCCACATTTATTTACAGAACTCTAGTGAAGTAGTCTCCGATTAGACTAAGAATGTAAAACCTCTTCAGCACTAAACCTTTTGCCCACAGCAAGTTCTTATCCTTGCCTTTCCCCTTTTGTTGGAAAGCTTGGGCCAGTACTTCCCATTATCGGAGAGGTTGTCCAAATTTGGACTTCTTAGAAACTACTCCATTGTTTGAGACCTTTCCCCCTGCCAACAATACCATAACGATATTGGTTTTCGTTGCTTCTCCTTGTTCTTTCACCTGTGGCAATGTACCAGATTGCAATGTGGCAGGTGCTTCTGAGAAATATTTCTAGCCTTGATGAAACCCTTTCAGTATCCATCAAAATTACTTGGACGTTTAGGTAGAGGGGGCTGAACCATCAAAGCTGAAACACAAGAACAACTACCACCCACTTTAGGGGTAAGCCAAGCTGAGTATCTTCACCCACTTCTGTGAGACGATTCATCTCCTGAAAAAGTATAGCGGGGGATTTGGAATAGTTTTTGAGGGGCCAGGTGAATATTAAGGACTCTATGTGTGAGGAGGTTCTTAAATTTAAATGTGAGGTGGCTCAGGTTTTCAACTCTTAAGCTTTGCCTCCACCCGGTTCTATTTTTCTAGAAAAAGAGGTGCCGGAACTCACCACGAATGCCTCAGTTGTTCTCTTAAAATGGCAATGGCGCCCACCTGAGAGGGGCCAGAACGGAGTTCCGGCAAGTTCTGGTTGAAAAGAAGCCCCGCCTCCACCTCAAGCAGCAGCTTGCTTGCTCGGGCCAAGTTCCTGAGACAGGAAGCTTCTGGAAACAACGCTACATGGCATTTCCAGGAATGTGATTGAATAGCCAAGACACTTGAACTGGAGGCAAGGCTACTCTTTTTTATTATTACTTTTTTAACTAATTAATTTATTTATATTCCACCTTTTTCCCTGAGAGGGACTCAAGGCGGCTTACAGATAAAATACAGACAGCTAAAAACAGGGGAGGGAATTGTTAAAAAACAAATGAACATCAGTACGATTAAAACACACACATACACACATATTCTTCTTGGTAAACAATAAAGGGTGTCAAACCCAATTCTGGCAGCCCTCTCATGAAACAGCCATTCCACTAGCCGAAGACTTGTTCTTGGTGCAGTGCAACAGCTAAACCCAATGTGCATGTGAAAGATGTCATGCAACTGCTTTTTAATTTTAGTTTTAATTTTTACTTTTACTAATTCTTATTTCTATTCTCCATTACGGTTAATTTTGTGCACTACTGAATTATATGCCTAACCATGACAACCATCAAACTTCCATTGGATTTCATCCACAGGGGCATCTTAGCCATAGAGGCTACTGGTGCAAGGCGCCATGGCGGCAAGTTCTAGAGGGCGCTGGAGGGCACCTCCGCCATGCTGTGCCACACCCGGAGCCTCCTCCCTGCCGGAGGAGTTGCCTCAAGCCCCGCCGGCAACGCTGCCCTCGCCCGCCTCTTCTCGGGCTGCGGGTGCCATTGCGGGAAAGCCGGCCGCGAGCTTCCCATTGGCGTGGCAGCCAGGGCTCTCTGGACGGCTGTGCCATGCAGCCGCTTCTGCCGAGCAGGCAGAGGGGGAGCACAGCTGGCAGCATACCCGCCCGTCAGGCCGCCCCTTCCGGCTGCCCGCCACACCTGGCCCTGCCCAGCGGAGCGCGAGTCCGATATTGCCGCCGTCGGTCCTGCCTGTGGCGGGCAAGAAGCAGAAGGCGCACCATGGGGGGGGGAGTGAGGTGGGCTGCAGAGGGGCCCGAGGGAGAGGTGCTGCCCGCTCGGAGGGAAACATGGGGATGGTGGTGGGGGGTGCCTGAGGGATCCCTGCACCATGGTACCAGATAACCTTAAGACGCCCCTGCTCATCCATTAAGAAAAACTCCTCATGTTTAAAAGTTAAACCTCCAAAACTCTTTATCTGCCCCTGAAGATCGATTAAGCTCAATGGGTCTTACTCCCAGGAAAGTGTTTATAGGATTGCAGCGTAGAAATTTTTGCAGCCCATCTTTAAGAAAACGAGTAATATGCTGCTCTCTCTGCAACAGAAAACAATGTCGCAAGCACCTAATCCTATGCTGGTATTTTGCAGATATCCCAGTACTTCTCAAAACCTTACAACCATAATGTACAATTTCCCCTAAATTATCAAGTAGCTATAGAAGGTTATTATTTGCTGCAGATACTTCTATCTTTTTTTCTCTTTGCTGAAATACCTTTGTATTAGACTCTCCTCTGGGGGAAAATAATTTTCATAAAAAAAATATGCAGTGGATGCTTAAGTAACTTAATGGATAAAAAAATGCTTTGCGCTTCTGAGATTGCTATTTAAAGACCAACCCGTTGCTTTATGTAAAATAAGCATTGTAGTCTTGGAGGTCTCACCTAGCATTTCTGTACAAATCACTGAGGGAAAATCACTCCCTTCCCATCCACCCCCATAAACTAAAACACATTTTTAAGCTTCATTGCTTCCTCTGGACAAATGGGCCTTTTTGCCAATTCCAAAAGAGTGAATATTACTATATAAATAACTCTCTCTCTCTCTCTCTCTCTCTATATATATATATATATATAATAAGAAAAGAGGAACACTAAACACCATTTATTTCCCTAGATGAGTATTAATACTTAGCAAGGTTGCTATCATTGTAAACATGACACTGAGTTTTTAAAAATCAGTAATTTAATGGTATGAAATACTGTATAAAACTCCAAGCAGTGGCAAAAGTGTAGTAATTGGAAATTAGTGTTATACAGTGGTACCTCTGTTTATGAACACAATTGGTTCTGGAAGTCTGTTCATAAACTGAAGCGTTCATAAACTGAAGCGAACTTTCCCATTGAAAGTAATGGAAAGTGGATTAATCCGTTCCAGACGGTCCGCAGAGTAACCGTTCATAAACTGAAGCGAACTTTCCCGTTGAAAGTAATGGAAAGTGGATTAATCCGTTCCAGACGGGTCCGCAGAGTACTTAAACTGAAGCGTTCATAAACTGAAACATGGGTGTAATTGGTTCAGGAAGTCTGTTCATAAACTGAAGCGTTCATAAACTGAAGCGAACTTTCCCATTAAAAGTAATGGAAAGTCAATTAATCCGTTCCAGATGGGTCTGCGGCGTTCATAAACCGAAAATTCATAAACCGAGGTGTTCATAAACCGAGGTTCCACTGTACATAAAGGTACCACTGCAAATTTCAAGAGACCAGGGCTGAAAAACTTTTAAGGTGAGATCCACTTTTTAGGTGAGATTCACGCCCACCCTTCATTTGCAAAAAGCAGTTCATTTTTTTTATAAAAAAAATGTGTCTCTTGAAAGATTTTCATGGGTAACAAGGGTACATACAACGTCTCTGTTTTCAGTTCATAGAGTCATTTCTACAGGTCTCACACCACCAACACAAATCAACAAACAAACAAAGAACTTATCCTCGGGACGCTGATACAAAAACTTTGCACATGCATGAAGCAAAAGCAGCTTAAAAAAACAAAAAACAAACAGTGTCGACATTTTTCACAATAACTAACATTGCTGTTGACTCCACACAGAAAATTCTCCCTTTTTCTCCCACTAACACACACATACTTTTTAAAAAAATAAAAAAGGAAGGAAGATTTGTTTCTTAAAATTTAGCAGACCTACCTACGCACTTAGGGTTCAATACAGAAAATCCCATTGAAGCCTAAGAAGCCCAATGGCAGCTGTATGTGGCAACAGCAGCTTCAACGTACCACAGTGTCTGCATCACAGCCAAGAAGATGTCCCATGTATTGTGATTCTTCACCTAAGTCCTGCAAAATTTCACTAAGCCTTGCAGGACTTTGCCAGGCAACTCTTGGGCCTGGCTGATGCTCCAGCTGCCAACCAGCCTAGCTCAGCTAGGCAAGAAGTAAATTTGGTGTGCAGATGGCTGGCAGGAGTGCATTTGTTCCAGCAACATGATGGAGGCTCAGGGAGATGGCAGCAAAGGGGTCTTCTCCCAATCCGCCACCCATGAGAAGCAGTAGGGCCAACCCTGGAATTTCTTAGAAGAATAGTCACACTGTGTATCAATTATTATTAATATTGTTAATAATACTGATTTATTAATCACCTTCTAAAAAAACTATTTTACCTTCTAAAGCAGTTTAAAACACAAGAATAGCAAATACATTTAAAACAAGCTTACAATCCCAAACAGTGGACACTTATGGTAAAGACCCATTTCTCCAGCTGGGAAAGCCTGTCAGAACAAAAATGTCTTTGGTTGTTTCCGGAAAGCACAGAGAGTGGGCGCCTGTTGTATCGCAGCAGGAATGCTATTCCCACAATAAAATAAAAAAAAACCCTGCTCCAAGTTCCTGCAGAGTAGGCTTCTGAGATCTTTGGAACATGCAGGAGAAACTTTCCTACAGATAGCCATGATTTGCTGAACATAAAAGGGATAAGGCAGTCTCTCAAGTAACCAGGTCTTGAGCTGTATAAGGTCTTATATCAGGCATCCCCAAACTGCGGCCCTCCAGATGTTTTGGCCTACAACTCCCATGATCCCTAGCTAACAGGACCAGTGGTCGGGGAAGATGGGAATTATAGTCCAAAACATCTGGAGGGCCACAGTTTGGGGATGCCTATCTTATATTGTAGTACCTACACCTTGAACTTGGCCCAGTTGCAGATTGGCAGATCGCACAAACAATTTAGCTGCTGTGCTCTGCACCACCTGCAGCCTCCGGTTCCACCCAAAGTGTAGCCCCACACAATAGGGTTGCCATACGCTCAGAATTTCCTGGATATATCTGGAATACTGCTGTAAAATGTCAGGAGAAATCTCAACAACTTTGCCCCCCCCCCGGAAAAAACACCCATGCGGTTAATGAATGCATGGGAAACTGTAGCCAAGCTATGCCAATTCAGGAATGGCTGTAGCTATTTTACCAACTGAAGCTAGTAAAAAGCACTCCTGAGCTGAATCTACAGTAAGAGCAACCTCAAACTACACATCTTCTCCTTCAGGGACAGTGCGACCTCATCCAGGCAGGAAACTTACTGACTTCCAGGGGTCAGAAACTACTCACCCACAAAACCTCCACCTTGACAGGATTCATAGTTTATTAGCCCTTAGCCAGCTCAACACTGCATCCACACCGTGGTCCAGGGCCTTCTCAGGCATTCCGGATTCAGGTGTTATTTAGAAATAGGGTTGGGTATCATCAGTGTACTTATAAAACCTTGCTCCAAAAGTTATAATGACCGCTCTCCCGGTGGTTTCATGTATTTCTTAAGTAGCATGAGATATTATACTGTGCCTGTGGCACCCCACAGCTTAAAATCAAGGAAGGCAAGAAGTATTTAGCCAATGCTACCTTCTGGAACTGTCCCTGGAGATGTCCCTGGAACAGAACCACTGCAGAACAGTGCCCTCAATGCCCATCCCCAGTAGCTACTCCAAGAGGAAACTATGCTTAATGGAACCAAAAGTTGTCGAGAAATCTAGTAAGAGCAACAGAGTCACGCTCCCACTGTCTCTCTCCCAAGGAAGATTTAGTCCCAAACTCAGGTCTGAACCCAGAAAGAAATGGGTCAAGATAATTAGTTTCCTCCAGAAATGCCTGCAGCTGTGTTGCCACAACCCTATTGAGTACCTTGCCCCCAAAGCAGGTATTTATTAATGGCCAGTGGTGGTTAAATACAATCAGGTCCAGGGTGTTTTTTCACTTCACTGTGGTGGCCACCAGACATTGGAAATTCCTATGTTTAGATGTGTGCTGGTGCGAAAGCTACACATATTTTGAATGTACAGTACGCTAAAGCATATCTTTTTACCCACATTTTTAGGAATGTCTGAATGATTGTGAGTGGCTCTTACCCAATTATTTATGCATTGCATTTTACTATTTTCTTATTAAGCATGCTGCCCTGGTACCTTCTAGTGAGGGGTGGGTAATAAATTCACCTAATAAATAAAATAACGTAACAGAGAGAGGAGGGGGCATTAAAAAACAAAAGAATTGGGGTTCAAATTCAGGCAGGAAAGTAGAAATAGTATCAGTGGACCAATAAGTAAGAGAGGGAATTTGTTTACAGATAACTGGAACACAACATTTCAGAATCATTATAAATTAAATATTTAAGGCAGCCAACTTTCCCTTCCACAGCTAACAACAGTTCTGAGGACTGGGATTTGGTTGCAGAGCCCATGGACAGTTTTACGAAAAGAAACTTACAGTATGTGAAAGTGTCAAATGCCCAGGATAGCGTGTGGCCACTGTTTTCGGTGAATGTATGAACTGGATATGGGGAGCTAGATTAGCCTGCCTTTGATCATTACAGTGAAACATCAGGAGGAGATGTGAGGACTCCTAACCAGTGCTCTCCAGAAATATGACTTCATAACAAACCCTCAAAATAAATTCCTTATTCTTTTCTTAGCCGTTGATCCATAAGAATACCACCACTACCAGATCCCTATACTGGAAATAAATGAAATATGCTTCTAAAGGTGCGCAGCCTGGGAGTCATTTTGGACTCACAGCTGTCCATGGAGGCACAGGTCAATTCTGTGTCCAGGGCGGCTGTCTAACAGCTCCATCTGGTACGCAGGCTGAGACCCTATCTGCCCGTGGACTGTCTCGCCAGAGTGGTGCATGCTCTGGTTATCTCTCGCTTGGATTACTGCAATGCGCTCTACGTGGGGCTACCTTTGAAGGTGACCCGGAAACTGCAATTAATCCAGAACGCGGCAGCTAGACTAGTGACTGGGAGTGGCCACCGGGATCACATAACACCGGTCCTAAGAGATGTACACTGGCTCCCAGTACGTTTCCGAGCACAATTCAAAGTGTTGGTACTGACCTTTAAAGCCCTAAACGGCCTCGGTCCTGTATACCTGAAGGAGCGTCTCTACCCCCCATCATTCAGCCCGGACACTGAGACCCAGCACCGAGGGCCTTTTGGCGGTTCCCTCATTGCGAGAAGTGAGGTTACAGGGAACCAGATAGAGGGCCTTCTCAGTAGTGGCACCCGCCCTGTGGAACGCCCTCCCAGCAGATGTCAAGGCAATAAGCAACTATTTTACTTTTAGAAGACAACTGAAGGCGGCCCTATTTAGGGAAGTTTTTAATGTTTGATGCTGTACTGTTTTTAATATTCGGTTGGAAGCCGCCCCGAGTGGCTGGGGAAACCCAGCCAGATGGGCGGGGTATAAATAATAAATTGTTGTTATTGTTGTTGTTATCACCTGTATCAGGTAAATATGATCAGGAGAGTTCTGTTGCATCGAGATCTTATTTGATAGGCTTCCTTTAGGTATCTGGTCGGCCACTGTAGAAACAGATTGCTAGACTTTGGTCTGACCCAACTGGGCTCTCCTTACGTTTTTAAATACAGTGGTACCTCGGGTTAAGAACTTAATTCGTTCTGGAGGTCCGTTCTTAACCTGAAACTGTTCTTAACCTGAGGCACCTGCTAACGGGGTCTCCTGCCGCCGCCACCACACGATTTCTGTTCTCATCCTGAAGCCAAGTTCTTAACCAGAGGTACTATTTCTGGGTTAGCAGAGTCTGTAACCTGAAGCATCTGTAACCTGAAGCATCTGTAACCCGAGGTACCACTGTAATGTTGCTTTCAGTGGAATGTATTTCTGTATATTGTTACTGAATATGACAACACAAACCGCTTGTTTCAAGAAGAGGTGTATGTGTATACTGAGCACTGACTGATCAAATTTCAAAGGTTATCCATTTCCCTTGCTGATACTGCTGGAAGGAAATCAGCAAAATGACCTTGCTCATCAGCCATTGCTTTCCATTGAAAGCTACAACACATCTTCAGCTTCCCTTTTCTTATTCTGCTGCTCCAAATAATTGTACCAGTCCTTCAATCTGCATTTCAAGAATTGGTAAAAAATAGGCAATTAACCTATTTGCAAAGGAATTCAAATGGGCTTTTTGTAAAAAGTTTCTTTTTTAATTGAACTCCTTGGTTTAATAAAATTGGTTTTCCAGGCCTGGCAATGCAGATGTAAACAATCTATATTACTCTCCCATTCCAACTAATATGGTTAGAGATAATTTCTCACTTCACTGAAGTGTTTTTTCCCCATTAGTGGGAAACTTCCTTCAATAGCCTCAAACTATCATGTGCATTGAAATGCAATAAAAATAATAATCTTTTAACTTGTTAATTTATCAATCAGTTAAAAGCAAGATGGTATACAAGAAAGCCTATAATTCATTGACAGCCCTGATTTCAAACAAAAAGACATTATAGATCTGCATCTGTCAATTAACATTAGCCTGTCATTCATTTATTTTATACCAAAGGCCTGCACAAATATTATAATTAAAAATTTAAATGTTTCTCCACTCGATTGTAGAGAGTTATTATTATTATTATTATTATTATTATTATTTCCTGCAAAATTTTATACAGTATCCTCTTTGACTTGAGGGGTCAAGGGGCAACATATTTGAGGCATCATAATAAAAATACATGGAACTATAGTTCAAATAAAGCCTCAGCTACAGTTGCTGTGGGAACCACAACTTTGAATATCCTGACTATTGTGCATTTAAATTCGCTCCCACAATGTTGCATTAACTTTTTTGCATTACATTTATATCTAATATGATTCCATTTCCCACTCTTAGGAAATGCAGATTAGTTGCTGTCACATCCCTGATGCAAAAACTGTTTTTGGTAAATCATATCAAAATGTTTCCTGGAATTTGCTGAAAAGTGTTAATATTATGGAAATTGCTCTTTAAAAATAAAAAATTGCCAAAAATCCAAATTGCTTCTTATGACTTTCTTCTGCCACCACCTGCCACATTCACAGAGAATTAAAAGGAATAGCACACCAGTGACATTTAAAACAAAACAAAACATAGTAACTATTACTTCTGGACTAAGGTTTAATACAGATAATATTGTATCCCTGTAAATAATTTAAAGAAGCAGTTACAACCTCCACACAGTCAATGTCTAATTATCAAATGTGTTAATGATAATGAACCTTAATCAATATGAGGCTCTATTTCTCACAAGAATTTGCAATCGACAAAATCCTGCACATTTGCAGGTTTTAGTCACAGGACGAGAAACCCTTTACCGCCTCTAGGCCAATAACTCCTAATGTACTCAATTTCTGAATAACACCTTTAAAAATTTGTCGTGCCGTGTAAGTAGTGTGGTTGGTTACATGAAAAGAAAGAAATCCTAAAGTAGTTTTTGTTAGCATATGAGTGCAGCTGCAACATTTGGATCAACGCCACCTATGTCCCCTTGTGTACATGACACAGGCTGAAGGGCACGAAACAGGTTTGTAGATAAGGCAGTTGGAACTCTTCAGTCAGTGAGTCACAGGCTGAGAATTTTATTTTGCACACTGGGTATCTCCAGATTTCTTTTCTTTTTCTTTTTTTTAAAAAATAACATTCACTATTATCGACACTTCAATCAGATATTAAAAACAGTTCACATTATATTGAAATGCCTTATGCTTTAGCAAATGCTTGGCTCTCTACATTTTCTCCCTGGCAACTAGTGCTAGAGACTATACCCTCCAACGTTTCTCTGATGTAAAAAAAGGGTTGTCCTATTTAATAATAAATAATTTGCAACATATATAAAAACATAACTAAACATTTAAAACTTCCCTATACAGGGCTGCCTTCAGGTGTCTTCTAAAGGTTTATAGTTACTTATCTCCTTGGCTAAGGGGTTGCATAACTCCATACCTTCCAACATTTATTTGATGGAAATAGGGACGTTTTAAGGAAAAGGGGGACATTCCAGGATCGAGTCAGAAACTGAGACTGCTTCTGTAAATCCAGGAAAAGGTCCCTTGAAAATTGGGACACTTAGTGTTGCCATATTTCAAAAGACCTCATAATCATTGAACTATTATATATACAGCACTGTATGTGTGTGTGTATATATATATATATGCCGATTATTCAATTATTTGATCCTTTCATAAATTCCTCCAGGACAAATCCACCTTTGAAATCCCAGTAATGTCTAGGAAAATCTAGATGTATGGGAGGGTCTGAGAAAAGGATTTGATAGGGCATTTGGGCCATGAATTTTGGTCATCATGGCACAAATATAATAAGGTCTGTGCAAAAAAAAAACAACTTACTTGTACACCAGGCCATGCAGTTGGCCATATTTAAACCAGGTCCTCAGCTGCTAAGAAACCACATGAGTAGTGTGCCTATGCACTGCTTGCCCATGGATCCTTTGCCTTCTAATGCGACATGTCTAGGCAAGTGGATCCAGTTCACATGCGATGCCAGCCACATGGAACACCACATGGGTAAAGCCCTTTTGTTTGGCTTCTTAATACATCTGGCACCACGCTTCAAATCAGGCCGCATTCAGACTCAGAAGGAGACAAACAGTTCTCTTTCAGTCATGATTCTAGGTCTATCTTGCAGGAAACTGCCTTTCTATTGGCAGGTGCTGATAAAATTGTCGTCGTCCCCCCCCCCCCCAAAAAAAATTGTGTTTGCACCAGCAGGATGTGTTGGCCTCAACTGATTCCCAGGGATTTTCTTAGCTGCTTTTAGACTGCTTTTAAGTCGTGCCGATTATGCCTTCACTGCCACTGTCGTCTTTCAAAAGTTGTTTTGTATGGCACTGACTTGCCATTTATCCTCAGTTGAAATAATAAAATTGCAGCTGAGAGTTAAAACCTCAGTAGTATGCAGAGTATATATTTAATAAATGTGCTTGCAATTGCTGAGATGCACATACTTTGTAGTGTCTGTAGTAATCAAAGACCATAAGAATATCTGTTAAAACCAAAAGCAGAGAAAACAGGCTCCCTATTTGGTAGATTGTTTCTATAAAACATACTACTGTAATAATACAAGAAGTTGGAAATAAACAGGCTGATGCCCCTCTGGTTTTCATGCCACAAAATAAAATGATGCAAGTCAGTTATGCTATAAAAGATGAAGTGTTAACCCCAATCCAATGTTTTGCTGGCAATGCATTGCAAACAATCTTTTTGGATTAAAAAAAAACCCCTATGGTATATTGAAGACCTACTCAAGTGAAACTTACTGGGGTTTTATTATTATTTGATAATATGCACACTACATAGAAAGATAGGACTTTATTTAATACATTTTTATACCACCCTCCCTTCAGAAAGTTCAGGGCAGCTTCCATGGCCTTTTCTCCTGTTTTAGTTTTCACAACTTTGTGAGGTAGGCTAAGTGGTGACAAAGTGACTGGCCCAGGGCCATCAAGTCGAGACAAAGCCAAGTCCAGATTGACAGTCTAACCACTAAAATATGCTGGTTTTAAGTTAAAGATGGCTGAAACCCTATACACCCCTGCATTGAATGCAGTGGTATTTATTTCTGAATTGCACTATAGGTACATTCGTATTCATGCACAAATGTAAAATAATGCTTAAGGAGGGACAGAAGTGTATACCAGAAAAATATACAATAAAACAGAAGATTTTTATCCTACAAAATTTGAAAGGTTATCTTCATTGGAAAAATAATTGTCTTGGTTTACCCTTATAATCGACAGATCATATAAATCAATGTTTCGTATACCACTGTGCACTGGATTTTCCTAAAATATTGCTGGGGAGGGGGAGAACTATCCCTCTTCTAAATGGCATCATTTTGAACAGGGGAAGCAAACTTTGAATAGTACTATTCAAGAAATTTTTTAATTTTTTTTTCATTGTTAAGCTCCAGCAAAATAACAAACTCTGATGTGTGGGATTATTTATCTAAACACAAAAGTAGAATAATAGATTGTCTTCATCCTACCTCCATGTACAAACATTTGTCCATAGTAGTGCTAAGATGGAGCTGATACAAAAAAAAGGTCTTAATTTTTATACAGCAATAGACACATTTTTCTTGCAACCATTCTTGTCTCTTTTTGCTTACTAATACTGTTTTTATTCTCGGTTCCTCTGGAAACTGTTAAGTACAGTATCTTATAACTGTAATTAGAATTTGCTGACATCATTCTTCAGGAATTCAGAGTTCCTCAGTGCAGTAGGTTTCAAGAATAAAAACTGTAGCATCATATCTGAATGAAAACAAATTTTATTAACATTTGAGCCTTCCATTTCAGAGGCTTAATCCAACTATGGATTTCAGTAGTGCCTCGAGAATTGGTTATATTTGTCTTTATTGTATAGATTTCTAATGAAAAGACGGCAACAATAAGCATTTTAAATCCTCATCTAATGTATTTCAACTCTTTACCTTTTAAAATATTTTGCTAACCTATTCAAAAATAGAGTTGTCCCAGAAGCAAGCAGTTGAGCATTGGATTCTTGGGCTTGGAATACACACACACTTCTATATTACAATTATTTATCTAGTGCCATTCACAAAACAGTGAAAGGAAGACTATTTTTGAAGGTCTTGGAACCTTTGTTAATCTAAGTAGCTGATCGACAGGAAATACACATGATTCCAAGAACATCATTAAATTACTTGGAATTGGGTTATGACTTTAAATTGGGTGGTTGTATGATTCCAAAGTGAAACACGCTACAGCGCTGTCTTGCTCTGAGCACTTAGTATATGGAGTTCAAAGAATTTCTACACAATCTTAGGTTGTAAATATTGTGGAATTGAATCACCTCAGCTTTAACCTTTTGGCTCTCCCCAATATTTGATTCTTGAGTCATTTCTGCGTCCTTTCACATGGCAAGGTGAAATCTTTGTCCCAACTCATATACCCTGTAGTCTGACCTTTGATCTAGATTGCTCACTCAGAATTCAGTTCCGAATGACTAGTGTTCTGTCAGACAAAATATACATAATCTGCTGTCAAAGACTGTCAAACAAATGGTTGACTTCATACACCCCATTTCAGTAAAATGATCAAAACATCAAAAAGAAAAGAGGGGGGCGACCCATACATTTCATGTGCAGAAGTAATATAGCATTGTGGATGGGAACATTCCTGAGAAGTAAAGGGGATGGGGAGGGAAGGAATCAAATTATTCCTGGAAGGTAAGCAGGAACAAAACTGAGATTGCAGGTCCTCACAAAATGCTATAAATACACCCGACACAATTCCATTCCTTATTTTGGCATAAGGAGTGTCACCGATCTGTTGTACTGTAAAGGGGGGGAAATAGGTGGGGGGGGGCCCGAAGCTGAACCAAATGTGCAAAAGAAGAATATAATTAAATCTAAACACCACATTTTTTAAGGACTAATTTTTAATCCATCTGATTGAGTGGATGCCAGTCATCTTGGAAAGATTGGTTCACATATAAATTAGATTAAAAACTGCAAAGCACTGTTCGGAATAAAAGAGTGCTATAGAAATTGCAGCTATAAAATAACATTAATAACCACACAATATTTCCTGATGTGAAAAATTACATCTGATAAATATAGCCATTTATTTTAAAAGTTAAAAGAAAGGAAGGAAGAAAAAATATCTGCTGCAATTAAAGTTTCCTCGTTGAGACAGCATTTCAGGGCACAACTCGAATCCGAGTATTTAAATTCTTCTCTGAATTTCAGCACCCCGTTTTTAAAGACAGAAGTACATATATTGCTAGAAGCCTCTCTTCATAGCCCCTATGTGTGTGTGAATTTCATTTACTTTCAACATTTCTACAGAGCATGTTTACTTTATTTAGCCACATTTATTCCTTAGGAAAGCTTTCATACGTAGTTTTCCTCTTTCTGCTAAGAACTATCACACTCTCTCCTGCCTCCTCCCCCAACTCCTCCATCCAAGGTAGTCCTCTATTTTGCCTCATTATAATAAACACCAATGTTGTTACAACTGCAACAGTTCTTTGCCAGCATTAGCATATTTTGGCTGAGGTATTGTTTTACTATGACCTGTATAATAAGTGTCACATTAGCAACACAACAAATCAAACGTTTGTTAATTTCCCTCGCTTTCCCACACAGCTGCTAGTGTTATCGTGTCACCAGATTTTAATTAATATGATAAGTAACACTTGCAAGACAACAGCATGAATTCCCCCCCTCTCCCTCTGTGTGTATGTCTATGTGCGGACACATGTGAACCGAAAAGGGGGGGGGGTGTTTGATATATAATAATGCACTACTGCAGTTTCTGCTTAACTTGCATTTAAAACAAACAGGTATTAAAATACGTTCTTGAGAGCTTGGCTTGGAATATTCCTGAGGATCCAATAATCCAAACCCCAGCTGGCCTTGAAAGCTGTGCATGGTTTAGGTTTAAAAAATAAATTAAAAAAAATGCATATTTTACTTGGAAGGCAATTGTGCATTTATATTTCAGTATTGGCAATATATGCTACCCAGTTTAATTTCTTTTTTTCTCTACACACAAATGCATCTGATTTCTCCAAAGTTAATAAGTAATAATAAATAATAGTAGCAGCAACAACAACAACAACAACAACACCTCTTCCATGGCCAACGTCCTGCAGGTATTGTGTGTTCCTACGAAATTGCTCTCGTACAAGTCAAAAGTGCCATCTATTTGTAAAAGGCAGAAATGCACCGAAGGCCACACACTCGAGGCAAATTTTTGGAAAGTGGCTCCACACCTTTCTAGGCAACTGCTCCTCAAACACATAAATGCACGATGATGGAGGAGAGGGGATGGCTCTGAAGAAATGTGATTTGAAAAGGAAAAGAAGCAAAATATTTCCAGCAGCTGCCGAGAAAATACACCAGTGGCTACAGTGGTAGAATGGAAACAAGAAGAAATGCATTTGATCTTCCCAAACTGAATTTTTAGCTAAGAACAATGAAGATGTGTACTGTATAGTACTTTATGACATTCATAGGCTTCAGTGCATGTCACTTCAGGACCTGGCAAAGGTAGGTTTGTGTTACTGTGACCATATTGCAGATGGGGGTTTAGAGAAACTGGTGCATTAAAGGCTAAAGTGAAGATTTGAGTGGGGAGCCTGTGCAGAGGTTCTCAGCTCTTAGCTGGTACATTAATCTAGTTTGTTAGCATCTCTCTCTCTCTTTCACACACACACAGAACCAGACCCCCAAGGCTCCATAACACTCCAATGAACACAGCATGAAGCTATGAATATTTATTTTTTATATTCAACAAAATTTATATGCAGCTTGATTGTAAACAAACAAACTCTACACAGATTAAAACAATATAAAACAGAACATTAAATATTATTGATTTTAAAACACACACACAATTAAAACACAGGAATGGAAAATAGTCAAAAGGTGATTAAAATGAAAAGTAGCTGAGGGGGGGGGGGAACCACAAGTGCAACTTCTGCATGTCTGGCATGGGGTTGCCTAAACAGGTGCCAAAAAGAATACAGCGAAAGCGCTTTGTTTGGTGTCAACAGGCAGGGAGTTCCAAAGTGTAAGTGATGCTGCTGAAAATAGTGTTTTCTTAGAAGTGCATAGCAAGCATTAATGTGGCATCCATATTGAAGTCGTTGAGTGGGCCTATATGGGCCAAGGGAATCCCACCTTGAACATGGCACAGTAGGAAATGGGCAACTACTGCAGATCTCTGAGCAGGAGTTCTATGCTGACAGGGGCTCTCTCTCTCCTGTCAGCAACCATGCTGCAGCATTCTGCAGTAATTGCAGCCTCCAGATCAAGGGAAAGGGAAGCCCAGCTTAGACTGAACTACTGTAGTCAAGCTCTGCTGTCCATGATTCAGCCCTAGCTATTACACTTATTATCTGTCAGTGGGGATAGATAGGAACTGTCGTTGCAGGGGGTGGGCAGCTGGAGTTTGGACTATCTGAGTAGGGTTAGCGAGGCAACCTGGTTAGATTCCCTGAGGGAGAAGTCAAATTCTAAAAGGGGCTGAGTGGGTGCTGCGTATTAGGAACACTAATAGCTATTCTAGGTGGGGAAAGTCTACCAGAGACTTGGTTTGGAAAAGAGTGCTGTTTAAAAGCTTCTCTGTAAAGAGTTTATGTCTTAAACCAAGTTTTGTGCCTCAGTTGTGAAACTAGCAAGCTTAAAAACCTCAAAGGTTGTAGGAATACAGGCAGCACCCCACTTATGTGGGGGTTAGGTTCCAAGGCACTGCACAATATACATGAAATCACGTATAATTGGAACATCCATTGGAAAAGCCTGCAAACACCCTCTAAATCTCTGAGTCCCTAGAAAAACCCTTTAAAAAAACCAACAAACCCAGCAGCTCAACCAGATGGACAGGAATGGTGTCAATGGTGGTACTCATTGCTGGAGGAAGATTTGTAAACAATGAGCAGGGTAGACCAGAACCCCGAAGTGCTTGGCTGTGGGTTCAATGCACTTGGTGGAACTGATGGTGTCTTGCAGACGAATATGGTGATGGGCAGCTGGCACTTTTGTCTCTTCAGGTGGTCAGCAGGTGCTTGGTCTCTCTTCAGCTAGTCTGGGCATGCTTGGGCAGCCTCCTGTTCCACAGAAAAATGCAGCTTCACCATGGGTGCCAATGTTCTTCAAACTGAAGTGATGTTTGAAGCAGGCCAGCCAACCAGAGCTGGATCAGAACTCTTTTGCAGGTGGCTTGAAGTGCACACACAGCCTGAGAGCCTTCTAGCACAAGGCCCTGCTGTTGATGGGGATGCCCTGGTGGTTCATGTCCTCTAGCTACAGGTCTAGTCTCTCGTGTGTCTTTCACAGGGCTTCGTCCCGCATGTGACTGGGGAAATCCAGCCTGGAAAGCTCAGATGGTTAGAGCGTGGTGCTGACAATGCCAAGGTTGCAGGTTTGATCCCCACATGGGACAACGGCATATTCCTGCATTGCAGGGGGCTGGACCAGATGATGCTCAGGGTCCCTTCCAACTCTACAATTCCATGATTCCATGAGCTTGGCAGTTGCAGGCATATTGGCTGTGCCTACCACCCAGATTTTCTTCTCCCATATTTTAAATGGCACATTCTTTATTATTTATTATTTATACCCCGCCCATCTGACTGGGTTTCCCCCGCCACTCTGGGCGGCTTCCAACAAATACCAAAATACATTAAAATATCACAGATTAGGTGTTTTCTAAATGTCAGGTAGTTGTTTATCTCCTTGACCTCCGATGGGAGGGCGTTCCACAGGGCGGGCGCCACTACCGAAATGTGCTGGACTCATTCCTGCCAAACCTGTGTGCCACATCTCACGTGCTCATGCAATCCCGCAAACAGTTCAGCACTTCCAGCTTCTCCTCCTGCATGGGCACCACTCGCTGCCTCTTGGGTTTGTCATCACCCAAGGAAGATTATGATGCTGTGCATTTAGGTGCCATCTCAAAGAATGGCTAAAAAGAACTCTGCCAATCTCCACCACGGTCACTCCCTCCCAACCTCCTTTCTCAAACTCCTCACTCGCCATAGTCAGTGCAAAGCATTCTTGCAGCTTTTCTGACCTTTCCGTGCTCTTCTAGGGCCATTTTAAATTCACTTCCAGGTTTGCCGTGATGTGCATATACATGATCGCACACATTTTGAAGACATGTAAATAGGGTGTTGCCTGTAAACATTTCGTTTTGTTCCAGAAGTGCCTCTTCATACTTTGAACCTCTGGGTGTCCCCATGAGTGGACATTGGTAGACAGTGGAGATGATCCCTCCGCTGGTGGGAGGCTGGGGGAAGGGGACGAGGTTCCCAGGTGATAGCTGGGTGAATTCACTCTTCTGTGTGTGGAATAAAGATCTAAAGAGCTTGGTATTGTTATACTCCTTCTTCTCCTTCTCCTTCTCCTTCTCCTCCTCCTCCTCCTCCTCTTCCTCCTTCTTCTTCTCTCTTTTCTGGTTTCTTTTCTATCTATCTTTCTTTTTTTTTAGATTAGTTTGGCTTATATTGTATTTTGAGTGGAAAACTTTCAATAAAAAAGTTTTTTTTTTAAAGAAAAAAGAGAGAGAGAGAATAGGCAGCCTTCACAGAAGTACAATACTTTTTCTCGTAGGGAACTACTCAGCGATACAGTTAGGCGAGTTAATATTCTGGCCTCAATAGTCTTATGGAAGGGAACTTTTTAGACGACAGTGTGTACAACTTCACTTTCTTCAAAATGTTGTAAGCCAGCCCCTGCCGCCCCTGCCCCCCAGATCATTCTGCTGAGTGGAATACTGGATTCTATAGAAGCCAACTCCTAGGGGCTGAGGTCCCTTCGCCCCCCCCCCTAAAATATTTGATATGGTGCATGTGCTGTGTCATGGATCGATTGTGTTGGGTGGGGCTTACCTTGGCACTCCCCCTCCATATTTTATTCAAGTTGGCATCCCTGCTGGATTCTACCCTGATGGCACCCCTTAGTACCCTTACCCCTCATTGTAAACCTTTAATTTCATTCAAATAAACAAAAAATGTCACAGAGGTATTAACCAGTAACCAGTGTACCAAATTGCCCAAGGCTTTCCAGACACATAGATCCATGTGGACATCTCTGCATATGCAATAGTTTATATGTTTACCAGAGCAGCGTTTCCGTGCGCTGCTCTGGTTCGCCAGAAGCAGCTTTGTCATGCTGGCCACATGACCCGGAAGCTGTCTGCGGACAAACGCTGGCTCCCTCGGCCTATAGAGCGAGATGAGTGCCGCAACCCCAGAGTCGGTCACGACTGGACCTGATGGTCAGGGCCCCCTATATGTTTATATAATATGCATAGTTTATATGTAAAAGGGCACATTTTAGGGATAATGTAAATAATGTTGACATCGTTTAATATCATTTACCACATGTAACACTAACAATGCCATATCTATTATCCAATGCCCATGCAAATAATAATAATAGTGCAAAACAGCAAGAATATTCAATATCAGAATAGAGGAGCATTTGGGTAACATCAGAATTAGTACCCCTTTGTATTTTTTTAAAAAATGTAGATATGTAACAACAAACCTTTAGTTCTGTGCAGTGGAACAAGTTGTCAAGTACAGGGGGGGGGTACTTTAAAAATTACAATGGAACTCATTCCATGACACCAGGAGACCCATGGCTCACTAGAGGGCATTTTCAGCAATAGCACCCCAATTATGGAACACTCTCCAGTCCAAGCTCCTACCGGCCTTGGTTATTTTTCAGTTCCAGCCATTGAAGGTGGGCAAATGGGACACTGTCCTACCAACCTCAAGTTAGCTCTCAGGCAGCGCCAATCTACCTGCATTCTCACTTCCATCCAGTCCAGGGGGTGGCCCAGTTTTGTCTCTTGTAGAACTCAACAGAGAGGAGAGATGGAGACAACTAGAATTAGTCTGTCATTAGCTCCGGTGCCACCTACTGTTGGATATCCTGTCTTCTGCCCTACCAGACCCAAAAGGCATCAGCCAATACTGATTCCAGCTGAAGACTCTTCTTCTGCCAGGATTTTACAGTGGGCCATTATGTACCCAAGAGACATTTGTTTATATATGGAATCACATGGCTATTCTGGCTGATGTATTTAATAGATGGAGAGTGGTTGTACCTATTTTATTTTGATTGTGTCTTATGTTTTTTAAGAAGGAGGAGGAGAAGGGGACGACAGAGGACGAGATGGCTGGACAGTGTTCTCAAAGGCACCAACATGCGTTTGACCAAACTGCGGGAGGCAGTCGAAGACAGGAGTGCCTGGCGTGCTCTGGTCCATGGGGTCACAAAGAGCCTGACATGACTAAACAACTAAACAACAACGTTTTTAAATGGTAGTGATCTGCCCTGAGATCACATGTGATGAGGACATTATATAATTCCGAAACATAAATAAAAATCAATGCATGGGAATAAATGATATTGTGGCGTAATGCCAGTTTGGTTTTGATAGGGTTCTTTTCAAAAGGAAAACTAATACAAAACCCTACATCTCATATGTTTAAAAGAGGCTGCTGGTCATTTTTAAGGCAATGCTAAGTGCCTTCAAGAGCATGTTTTTGAGTTAAGGTTGATGAATTATACAGGAGAGCAAATGATGCAAGAAAACTATGTTCTTGTGCTTCTTTTTCTGGATAAAACTCCTGCAAAATTGTACTTGTAATGCAACAATCGCTTTGTCATAGGGACCCTTTGTCATTTGCTAGCTGACCCATCTCTGTATTGCAAAAATCAAGAGGGAATTGATTTTGATGAACTGACATGCAGCTGGGGGAAGCTCCACCACTAGATGAACAAAAAGATAGCTATACCACCAGTGGGCCGATCAATATTGTACCTATGTCGAGTATCTGTGCCTATAATAAAGGAAGGCAAAAACAATGGTGCTCTTTTCTTGGCACTGGTGCCCTTCGCTTTGCCAGGTATTGAAGTGAGGTTTTTGTTGCTCTTTTCTTCAGGTAATTTTGAAGCTATGTGGCTGTGTGTGGGTTTTTTTTTTCAGGCAACTAAACTTAAGTAACACATAAAAATAATATGCCATTAAGAACTAAGAAGCGAAATTCCACATTCATTTGTTTGCTCGTAAAAGTATTTATTGTACTGTCTATTTTAATCCTTTTCAACGTGGTGTACAAACTGAAATGATGGAGCAAGAAAACGGTAAAACGGTAAAATCACAGTAATGTAAATAGAAATACAACCGATCACCCAAACGTTAATTCCAAACGAGCACCAGAAAAGACAATGTGTGCACAGGTCTGTGTTTTAAAAAAGCACTGAAATATCAGCAGCATTGGTGCTCAGAGGGGGCAGCAGGTGGAAAGGTATTTCTTTGCATATCTTGCAATAGTGTGTGTGTGTGTGTGTGTGTGTGTGTGTGTATTCACTGTGAATACCCACCAAGATTCATTTAGCAATGGCATGTGAAACAAGCCCTAAAGTATTGAATGGAGCAGAAGCGTATGTAAACAAACCAGTGTGATACAAAGGCCAGGGTGTTAGACTAGGTCAAGGTTCCTCAACCTCAGCCCTCCATATGTTTTTGGCCTACAGCTCCCATGATCCTGATGGAAATTGTAGTCTCAAAACATCTGGAGAACCGAGGTAGAGGAAGCCTGGACTAGGTGTTGGGGCACCCAGGTTCAAATCCTCACTCAGCCAGGAAGCTTGGGCCACTCACTTCCTCAGCCTAACCTACCACACAGGATTGCTATGAGAAGAAAATGGAGGGGAGGGGGAACCACTTGTGCTGTTTTGAACTCCCTGGAGGAAAAGAGGGATATAGATGTCATAAAGAAAGGAAGGAAGATATAGCATGTATCAGAATAGCAGGTGAATCACTAATGCACTAGAATCGCAGCCTCCCTGGCCACCCCTCCTCTTCAGATGTGCCAACCACCTCATGGACGAAAATTCAGTTTCACACAAGACTGCTAAATAAACCCTCAAAATGAGGAGGTGCTTTTTTGGCACTGCCAAAAATATTTTCTGGATAGGCAGAGTAGTCTGGCACCCCACCTTACAGGCCTCCTTCAAAACCTCCCTAGATGACAAAAGAGCTATTTTAATATCTAGGTGCACCAAACAACATAGTAAACTGACAGATAAAATGTAAATGTGTTTGGAAACATGTAGCTAGCTACTTAGGATATACATTCCCAAAACTAACTGAAAGAAGTCCCAGAGCTCCCTCTGGAAGTATGGGGAAGGATGAAACTATCCTTTTGGGGTAGAATTTCTGTTATAAAAATGAATGTGCTACCAAAGATGTTATTTTTGTTTCAAACAATTCCGATAATCAAGGGGGCAGCGATTTTTCAGGAGTGGCAGAAAACGATTTCAAGATATATCTGGCAGGGGAAGAAACAAAGAATTAAATTTAAATTGTTAACAGATATTAAAGAAAGAGGGGGCTTCACCTTGCCAGACCTGAAACTATATTATGAAGCATCTTGCCTCTGTTGGTTAAAGGAATGGATGTTGCTAGAAAATACAGATTTGTCAGATTTAGAAGGTTTTGATAATAGGTTTGGTTGGCACGCATATTTATGGTATAACAAAACAAAAGTTCATAAAGGATTTGGTAATCACATATTTCACAGATCTCTATATGAAGTATGGGATAGGTACAAAAACCTATTAGAACGTAAAACACCTTGGTGGTTGTCGCACTTGGAAGCAATGAGTGTGAAAAAGATAAATATGAGTAAAAATTGGGTAACATATGAAAAGTTAGTAAGAGAGGAGGGAAATATTTGGAAAATTAAACCTTATGAAGAAGTAAAGGAATATGTGAATGACTGGTTGCACTATCGCCAAAATAATGAAATTTTAAAAAGAGGATTTAAAAGAAAAGGGATTTGGACAGAATAAATCAAAATTTGAAGTGTAAATATTAATTAATAATTGTAAAATATTGTCTAAAATGTATAAATAGCTGTTGGAATGGCATTTGAAAGATGAGGAGGTGAAGTAGGTAATGATACATTGGGCCAAAGATTTTGGGTATAATATACAATTAAAAGATTGGGATAAATTGTGGAAAGAAGGAATGAAATTTACAGCACATAATGGTTTGAAAGAAAATGTGATGAAAATGATGTACAGATGGTATATTACACCAGTGAAATTAGCTAAAATGTATAAAACATATAAAAAATGTTGGAAATGCAAGGAAAAAGAGGGAACCTTTTATCATGTGTGGTGGGAATGTTAAAAAGTTTAAAGCTTCTGGGAAATGATATACATAATGAGATGAAAAAGATGTTGAAATATACATTTATATATTTAAAAAAAGCATTTTTATTGGTATACGCAATCACAGCGGCAAGAGTATTACTGGCACAGGTTATGGAAGCAGGAAGAATTACCGATGAAAGAAGAATGGCAGATGAAATTAATGGACTATGCAGAATTAGACAAAATGACAGGAAGAATTCGAAATCGGCGGGATCAGAGGTTCCTAGAAGATTGGAGTAAATGTGTGAACTATTTGAAAATCAATTGTAAACAACTGAACATGCTAGTAGGACTGCAAGAAGTTTTGTAAGAAGTATGAAATGGAATAGTAGTTATGGAAACTTTGCAAGAAGTATGAAATGGAATAGTAGCTATGGAAAGTTAAAGTAATAGTGAAAAATGAAATGCAGGACTAAGTGAGAAGATCGAACGTCACTAGACGTAGCTGATGGGAAAATGTTGTATGAGATAAGATGTTATGTGGAGTTTGGAATATATATACATATACATATATACATATACATATACACACACACACACACACACACACACACACACACACACACACACACACATATATATATATATATATATATATATATATATATATATATATGAAGTCCCAGATCTCCCATGCCACTTCACATATTTCCTTTTTCTGTTTGTAGCTCAGTCTCAAAACCAGGCAATGTGTCCTTGAATATGTTTATATAAATCATGCATACAGGGGGGTTTTTTCTAAGGGGGGAAACAAAACAAAAACCACTCTCACACACAAAATCTGCCTGGAATTGGTTCTGGGAAATTTGGCAAGCCTAGCACAGAGAAATCTGTTTCTTCGCGTACACCCAACAAGAATGGCACTCTTAACAGTCACTCTCACATATTTTTAAACATTTCTGGGACATTTTCCCAGAAACATACAAAATCACACTCTGGTGTTTGTGTAAGAAGAAGCCATTTTCCAAGTGGTTTGTAAAGTTTTTTTAAAAAAAGGGATAATTAGAGATGCTAGAAATAAATTTTCCATTCAGAGTCAGAGTATTAAGGGAACAGGCCGGCAGGCAGCCAAACTGCAAACTCCCCTCCAAGTGACATAATGGCTGGGAGATGATTTTCTGCACAGCTTAGAGAGGTTCCCTGAGATGAAGGTCTCCATCATTCATTAACCACAGTTGTCCAAAGTAATGGCCTCTTTCCTATGGTACAGAAGCTTGTTTGGTCCAAGCTAGATGACATGATCCAATTCATGCAATTAGCAATTATATGAATGGTTTTCTAGAATAAATAGCAGGTGGGGGGCATAGGGATGGACAAATTTACCCTTTTCAGTTTCTCATTTTTCCATTCTAAAATTCAGTTTGCTCAATTTCTGCATCAATTTGCAATTATATTATTTTTTAAAAAGCTATGCATAAAAATGTGCACATATATTTTATGTGTATTTATATACAGTACATTTTATATTTATATTTAATTTAATTTAATTTATATGTATATTTAATTTATATGTATTTATATACATTATATACATGGAATGTGGGTGGCACTGTGGGTTAAACCACAGAGCCTAGGGCTTGCCGATCAGAAGGTCAGCGATTCGAATCCCCGCGATGGGGTGAGCTCCCATTGCTCAGTCCCAATTCCTGCCAACCTAGCAGTTCGAAAGCACCTCAAAGTGCAAGTAGATAAATAGGTACCTCTACAGTGGGAAAGTAAACGGCGTTTCCGTGTGCTGCTCTGGTTCGCCAGAAGAGGCTTTGTCATGCTGGCCACATGACCTGGAAGCTGTACACCGGCTCCCTCGGCCAATTACGCGAGATGAGCGCCGTAAACCCAGAGTCGGTCACGACTGGACCTAATGGTCAGGGGTCCCTTTACCTTTATATACATTTTTGCAAGCAATTTCCAGTAATATGCATTTATGTACACACTTTCCCCCAACATATGCATTTTTTGCACACTTGGAGAAATTCAGAGATTTGTGAATTTCAAAGGATATGTCAGCATTTCTGTTCACCTGTTGGTTCAGGAAGCATGAGTTAGGTAGGTGTGCATGAAAATGTGAAGTGGGCAATTGGAGATTGGGACTTTGGTAGAGGGTTGTCACTGACCCTAGGCAAGAACCCCGTTATTGTTCATGCTTGAGCATACAGAAACACAAAGCTGGAGCATTAACGGAGAAAGCAGGGAATCTCATATATCATCTGTCTGTTGTTATTTTTCAAAACAAGTGTTTTAGAAACATGCTTGAAATAGGGAAGTCAGTAGATCCAAGCTCCTAGTCTACAAAGGAAAATTCTCTCACTGGCTTCTACTTGAAGTGCTGCCCTGTCCATGTCCAGTGAAAGGTAAATCATGAGAAGGTAGAAGAAGAGATTTGAAGTTGCTCATCAACAAAATTAGCACATTAGTCAACCCAAGCCAAGTACAGTAGGTGATCAAACCCAAATAGACAAAATGAATAATTCCCTTATGTTACTTTCTTCCTACATTACAAGACACAGATCTCACACTCATATATATTGCTTTGTGAATGATGCCTCCATGAGGTGAAACTCAAGATGTCCTCACACGTAGAACCGGGAGCTATAGAGCTGGAGGAAGGCAGGTGGGTCGAGAACGCTGCATTATCATGCATCTATGGTATGTAAGGTGGAAATGGATTGGTTGTCGGAGTAGCAAAGTGAACACCTATCACAAGGATTCTAATAACTTCAGTATCACAACTGCCTTTCTTTCAACTCCCACAGGAGAACAAACAAACATGTGGTACTGAATATAGAAGGGCCATAGGAAATTGACCCCCCAAAAAAACTGTTTTTTTAAAAAAATATATATATAAGCTTCGATTCTGATTTCTGAAAGACCATCTCCACAAATAGTGAAAGGAAAATTCATCTTAAACATGGTTGCTGGGATAATCATTACATTGTTAAGACACGCACCAGAGCAAACAGCATAGCCGTGACTTAATGTTTTGTGACATGGCTACGCAGATCCATTTTAGCCTCTTGTGTAGGTTGCACGTTTATATTCCCTAATTATGTATTTATCTGAAGGGCCAGAATAGCTCCACAGTATTCATTTCAATCACTCAGGCCTACAAGTGGCCTAACTGCTTTGCTACAATATTTGCCCAAAAGACTGAAGACAGTTATTCCCAGTGTTCAAGTAGATTAGCAGAAGAAACCTTGGTAATTAATTTTTTACAATGGCGATACGCACTCGCCTAAGCTGCAAATATAACATTAAGTTTCATTTCGCTATGCACACTTCATTATTAAAAGTATAAAATGTGAAAATGTCCTCAAGCTCTTTTACTCTATGGACCAGTCAGGTTCAGTGCCCAAGATTAGCATAAAAACTATCTCAACAAGTGTTAGTCCCCAGACTAGAGGCTGAAAATTAATTGTATGTATAGCAGTGATAGGATGTGATTGAGCCCCTGTCAAAGGCAAATATATATATATATATATATATATATATATATATATATATATATATATATATAATATTGAAATGCTTTCATAATAAATAATGTCAAAGGTTCTGTGTGAGCTTAAGCACATAAGATGCATGCTAGACCCGGCTCTACCATAAGGCAGAGTGAGGCAGCTGCCTCGGGTGGCAGGTCCCCACACCATTCCGAAGTCACCTAAGTTAGCCTGCTCTGTACTTCCTACGCCAGTCTGCTGCTCTCAGTATGGGGGAGGAGGATGCCAGTGTTGAAATAAGATTCAGTTGCGAGTCTGCTCAGATTCTATGTGTGGAATGTGTTAGAGTTGTTCAGTGGAATCCCTGATCCGGAACTTGTTATTAGAAATGAAGTCTCTCCACCACAAGAATGCGCTTCAAAGCTTTCCTGCAGAACAGTCTTAAATGCTAGTTACAATAAGATAAATGTTTCAAAGCAACACATTGCAAACAAGCAGTGAGGTTCAGTCCTTATGCAGTTTACCATAGAAAACTTTCCTCTCTCTTGTTCATCAATGCAGAACTTCTCTGCGACCGGTGCTGCTGCTGCTAGCCATATCCAAACAAACACACACAGAGGTTTCCTGCTATGAGAGCTCTGCAGCTCCAGTATCCAGAGATGAGTCATCAGGTAGCTTATCTCCCTCTAGTGGAAAAATACCAGTCTTCTCTGACGCTTTTGCCAGAGTGGAACCTTTTTGCCTAAGGTAAACATTCTGTTACAACATTTTAAATTTTAAATACAATGTATTCAAACACAGCATTTTTATGTACATTAAATTTACAACTTTAACAGAATGGAGGGTGCCATCTTGTCTTTCAACCCAGAATAAGGCCAGTCCTGGTTAAGAAAAGAAAAGAATTGCCGGAGCTCACTCCGTTCAAGTCATAGGATGCAGTTCACACACACAGCTCACCTGCTCTAGTGCCACAGCTCCCTACAGCACACTGCTGGTCTGAAACAGCAAAGAAAGGATACCTCACCTTTCAGTAGGGTATTATGTTTATATGCCTTAAGTAGGTGGCAGATCTGTACAGCTGTAGCCTTGCAGTCCTAGTTTGTTTAAAATCAAAGGAATATCTGCTTTTGCCCAAAGGAATATTCTGCTTCCTTATCCTGGAAGTTTTTATTAGGGGAATAAAATCAGTAATAGCCGGTGGCCACATCTACCTTAGCTCCCATATATTTGGCACTGTGCCACACAATATTCTTTCTCCACTTATCAAAAATTCATATTTTCATGTGGCAGTATCTACACTTTGGAACTCCCTGCCTACTGACATCAGGAAGGCGCATTCTTTATACTCTTTTCAGCACCTACTTAAAACATTTTTGTTTAGGCAAGCCTATCCAGACATGAAGATGTTACAAATTAAAACAGCTTATTCCTTTTGACCAGAACCTCCTCTACTTCACCTTTGTCTTTGGGGAGGCAATGCTTCATCACATCCTTATAAATACCCTAAAAGGACTCCTGTGCCTTGGGCCTATCTCACACCCTGTGTTTTTGCAGCCAGTGCAAAACAGCTGGTCTTGGGTGTCACTCAGCCAATCATGACGTATTAGAATAGGGAAAAAAAGATAAAAGTTGTGTTTGCTTTTTTAGTTTCACAGATAGTTGGCTCTGCATTTCTTTTGAGCACAATACTTGCACAATAATTCATCCATGAACATAGATTTTGAATTTGATTTTTTGCTTTCTTGCAGTACTACACTCATCATTCTCTCTCTCTCTCTCTCTCTCTCTCTCTCTCTCTCTCTCTCACACACACACACACACACACACGAGAGAGAGAGAGAGAGAGAGAGAGAGAGAGAGAGAGAGAGAGAGAGAGAGAGATGAGATGAGATGAGATGAGATGAGATGAAGAGAGAACAGCAGCTGGATGTATGAGTGGAAAAAGAGAGCCACTTTTTCCACTAACACTTTTGGCTTTGCTCACTAAACTCCCCCAATCACACCTTTCAGTTTAACCAGACCAATCACAGAAACCCTCTGGGAAAGCTTCATTGGTTGGCAACTTGACTCTGCAGACAATACAGAATAGTCTGGTAGAGGGAACTGAGCAGACCATCCTGTTGATTGCAGAGCACACTGTGTGGAAACCTTTTATCACTGACATTCAATTCTTGCCAGAGCATCTCCAAGAGAAGGTTTTGGAACTCAAGTGTGATTCAGCTGCCAAACAGGATTTCAAACCATTTACTTTCAGAAACTTTTGGTTAAAATGTCTTCTGGTATATGCCAAGACAGGAGAGCAGATTCTGTGCACCGTTTTGCCATTTTCATTCCCACGGCTTTGCAAAGCTGGTTTTTCTGCTCTTATAGCTATTAAAACAAAGTAGCACAACCGATTGGGTGTTGAAAGCGACCCAAGATGTGCTCTGGCTTCCATGGTGCCCGGAATCCATGTTATAAGACTAGAATGGTATATAGAAATTCAGCTGAATAATGTTGATGATGTAAACAGTACCCTTTCTACTTATTTGGTGTGAATGTAAGGTTGTTAAAAGTTGCTGTATGTAGCATGTACGAAAGGCATAATTGGATATGGTATCTCAATAAATGCTATACAGTAATTATCTTGCTTGATTATGTAGAATCACATGTAAAACTAGAATATAGGCAATTAGTTCCTAATTTGATAATCACTAGTTGACTTTTATGAGCTAAGTATTGGAAGCAACACCTTTTTTTCCAGTACAGAAGTCTATAATTGTAAAAATTGAATGTTTTATTGATGTTCAAGTGATATTGCAAATATCTATGGGACAGAGGGGAGAACAAAGTATTTTTGATATATTTTTGATATATTCAGTCATTCATTAATTGGAAGAATACTAATCCCCAAGAAAATGATTTTTGGGAAGTATTGGCTACCATATGATATTTAACTGATTTCTCTTTTTATCATATTATACTTTTCCTTTGGATAACTTTATGATGATCATTTTTTCTGTACTGTACTCTTTTCCCACTTAATTAAAAGCAAAAAGCAAAATTAAAAATCCCCTGCACTGATCAAACATCCTCAAATATCCGATAAAACGCCATAAAAAATAACCCATTGATGGCTCTTTGTCTGCCTTGCACACATAACTAGAGTTGATTCACCTATGTGTTAGAGGGGGTATAATGAAAGAGGAACTTACTGGCACATGTGATGGCATTGCAAATGTGTAAAAAATTTGGAAAGAGATAATGAAGGGAATTTCTGAAATAATAGGTGTACCACCAGCGCCTTTAAACCCCAAACTGTGTATTTTATCAATTTTGATGGGTTGAATGCAAATTTAATATGTAAACCCCTCATACTTTTTCTATGAGTAGCTGCTCATTTGACCATATCTCAGGATTCCTCTGGTTTCTCTTTAAAAATCGAGTTCAATAAAGTAATGTTTATTCTCATTTCTGAGAAACTGACTTCTAAATTAAGGGTATCTCAGGGTGCAGCTAAACCTATTTTGCCTCCATTTTGTTACTTATATGACTGGTCAGACACAAAGATAGGAAATCCCAATGCAATACAGTGGTACCTCGGTTTTCGAACAACTCGGAACCCGAATGCTGCAAACCCAGAAGTAGGTGTTCCGGTTTTTTAACTTTGCCTCGGAAGTCGAACGTGCTCCTGGGCTTCCGTTTTCACTGTTGCACAGCTCATTTGAGTCCCCTGCATTAAGGCTTTTTTCATCCCGTTTTACCCTTGTGCAACAAATTTAAGTCCCCCCATCATAATAAAGGCTTTTTCATCCAGTTTGTATCCTTGAACAGCCAATTTAAGTCCCCCCCCCATTGTAATTAAAACCTTCAGTTTCTGATTGCAGTGTTCTGAGGTGATATTTGGTGCTTTTGTTTTTTGCTATTTCTGCATGTTTGTTTGTGTGGCTTTTTCATTTTTGTGACTGCGGCTTGTTTTTCATTTTATGATTGACTGACTGACTGACTGACTGCAGAAATGGATAAAAGCCCCCCATCCAAACAATGACTATCATCAGTGCAGGTAAGAAAAAAAATTTTTTAATTTTTATCATCTACAATACTGTCTTATTTATTTTATAGTACAGAATATTGATCATTGCTTTCATTTTATGAATCAATGGTCTTGTTAGACAGTAAAATTCATGTTAAATTTCTGTTTTAGGGGTTGTTTTTAAAAGTCTGGAATGGATTAATCCATTTTGCATTACTTTCTATGGGAAAGTGCACCTTGGTTTTGGAACGGACTTCCGGAATGAATTAAGCTTGAGAACCAAGGTACCACTGTATTCAAGCCTGCCTCCCCAGTACAGGCATACAGCCCCAACTTCACCAGTGTCTTTCTCCGCCCCAGCCCCATCCTGCAAAATTTGCTGGAATCTGCAGCACCAACCATCACATGGACCACCACAGGTAGAACATGCATATTAGGAAGCCTATATGGTTAATGAGAAGAATCGAAGACACTATGAAAGCAAAGGAGGCTTCCTTAGAAAAGTCATGTTTTATCTGAGGAAAATAAGATTAGTGAAAACAAATGTTTCGACAATTAAAACAACATTTTTTTTAAAAAAAAAAGTGTTTGCAATGAAGCAAGCAAAAGAAGAATTCAAGGAGCCCTATTACCGAAAATAAATAAATAAAGAGAAACAATAAAACATTCTTTTAAGTACATGAGAAGGCAAGAAACAATCCAGGGGTGATGGAGGAAGATAGGAATATCGCTGAGAAGCTGGTCTTCACCACAGAAGATGCTGAATACCTGAACTAGCTTGTGTGTGAGCAGAAGGCATCAGAAAAAAAAATGAGCCAAACTACTTCCGCTGTTGAGGAAAACATGCTACACTAAATATGCCATTCGTGTGGTCTTCTTGCATTCATATATATTAGAGGAACCCTGGAATGAAATCTCTATCCCTAGAAGCAGCACATAAATGTGTGCATGTTGTCACAACACCAAAGGAGTAAGTAGGAGGGACACAGCTCCTAAACACCAAGTTTCTTCTTAGCCATATACAAATGTACTTTAAGCATATGAAATGTTTGAGAAGCATCTCCAAATATTTGCCACATAAAGTTCTTAGTAAATAAACACTTTCTCCCACCCCACATGTTCACCCTATAGTTACTCAGCTACTGAGATTGTTTCCCCCCCCCCACACACACACACCTTTTAGCCACTGCTGAGTGGAACAATAAGATTTTTTAAACTGTTACTTCAAATGTTTTTCACAATCTTGATTCAAAAAAGGGATAATTCTCCACCATATTTTTGGTCCAATTATCAGATGATGATGGACAATGGATTGATAAGAGTCACTCAAGAAGATGCAAGCGCTTATATATAACAGCTACTGCAATTATCAGCCACTACTAAGCTATTATTGATCCTGTTCACATTGGGTGATAACTGAGCATTTTCCACTTATTTAAAGTGCTGTTAGCCAGAAACTCCCATCAATGAAAAGCAGCAGACGAATTTCTTCAAACATGGTTCAATAAATAATGCACATATAGAAGGTGCAGAGTTCCTTAGTCTCAGTGAAACAACTAACTGCGAAGCAAAAACACCATCTAGCTGGCGCTAAATGGTTGATTACAATAAAATAGGTTCCCCTAGATAGAAGGTCATTTAATACGTAACCTGAAGTACCACTTTTAGAGGCAGAGAGATGTTGGTAAGAAAAAAAAACCCTCTTTCTTTCTCTGTGTAATTTCAATAATGTGGAAAAGAGGAGTGGAGGAATACATGGCTTTACTAAAGTTTTACTTTTTTCTGCATCTGAGAGTTCATTGATTTAGTTAACTAAAGCAACTTTATTCCATGGAATGGTGTTATTTTTTCTAAATTTTGAAAAATCTAGTTATTACTAGATTCATTAGTAATTCCGTATTAATGTAGCAGTCACTCTGCTTGTTTTCTTGTTAATACTAGGATACAGAGGACATAACACGATGTTCAGCATTTCTTTTTCAAGAAGGCAGCAGCCAAAGGGACCAGCATTTAAATAGACTATTAAGGGTATCAACCAGTAATTGCCAAGTTAATCTCTCTAAACAATCAGTAGTTTTAAGAAAAAGGGCTGACCACCAACATTTAAGGTCAGACTGAAATTGATCAAAAGGAGCCAATTGAAAGGACAATAATTTGTGTCACCATATCTTCATTCAGTGTGGATGTTTTATATTTTAATGTCTACAAAGTAGATAATTTGACCCAAATGTTTTCTTTTTTGTTAGGCTGATAAATGGCTCACAACACACCACCCTCTTGGGGCACAGAGCTCCTTTCTTTGTTAAACAGGTAGATATACCACTAATGAGTCCTGTTTTTCTGCTTTGAAAGTTTAGCCAAAACTCATCACGAGCAGCACATCAGGCAGACTTGGAGCATATCTCAAATAAACAGAGACCAGGAAGAGCCAGAATGACGAAGAAGAAGAAGAGGAGGAGGAGGAGGAGGAGGAGGAGTTTGGATTTGATATCCCGCTTTATCACTACCCTAAGGAGTCTCAAAGCATCTAACAATCTCCTTTCCCTTCCTCCCCCACAACAAACACTCTGTGAGGTGAGTGGGGCTGAGAGACTTCAGAGAAGTGTGACTAGCCCAAGGTCACCCAGCAGCTGCATGTGGAGGAGCGGAGATGCGAACATAGTTCCCCAGATTAGGAGTCTACCACTCTTAACCACTACACCACACTGGCTCTTCTGGCGCTAGTAGGATTGGGACAGCAGTCAAGTGTCTGGATGAGTGTTACTATCTGACCACCTAGTACCCAACACTATTTAAACCAAGCACATCCTTTTATACAAAGTTGTTTTTTTTTAAGGTATTGTGCTGTCACCTGATAGCAAAGTCTAAACTGAGGGCTCCTTGCTCTGCGGTTTGAGCAATTATATCCACATGAACATATCATGTAGGACAGGCTTCCTCAACCTTGGCCCTCCAGATGTTTTTGGCCTACAACTCCCATGATCCCTGGCTAACAGGACCAGTGGTCAGGGATGGTGGGAAATGTAGTCTCAAAACATCTGGAGGGCCGAGGTTGAGGAAGCCTGATGTAGGACATGGCTTTACTAATTGTGACATAGTTACAGGTAGGTAGCCATGTTGGTCTGACGTAGTCGAAACAAAAAATAAAAAAATTCCTTCCAGTAGCACCTTAGAGACCAACTAAGTTTGTCATAGGTATGAGATTTCGTGTGCATGCACACTTCTTAAGACATAGTAAGACAACTGTCAGGGGTGTGCAACAGCTCTCTAGGGTGGTTGAATAACAAGGTAAATTGGGAGTGATTTGAGTCCTTCCCATCTTGAGTTGAAATGTGATGTCAATAAACCCCCCAAGTTGGTTTGCAGAAGGCAAAAAAATGCCATATTGCTCTATGGTTGTCAGTGTTTTCTCTGTTCTATATTACTCTCTATTTCCTATATAATATCTCTATGTTCCCCTCAGCCCATGGACTTTGTCAGAAGTGAGGTTGTCCATTGCCTGTGGAGCAATAAAAACCTCTGGGTTTATTTTTCTTTTTTGTAAAAGGCACAGCAGCAGAGGATTACTATTATTTAGTTAAAAGCTTCATTCCAGGTTTGTTTGTTTTTTAATCCTAGGAGTGCTTTGCTTGTTTTTGGTTTTATGTGTTTTAAAATTTAATAAAGTTTAATTAAAAATTAATAAAACTAAAGGAAAAGAAATGAAAAAGAATGAGGTCTGGCAAACACTGACAATTCTGGCTTTTCAGTCCCCACAAGGTAGCAAACCCAGGATGTTATCAGTGCCAGATAGCCCACATGGATTGTGGCCACACTCAACTGGGCGGGTTACAAGTTTAAACTAAACTAGAACTAGGTACTATACCCAAGTAACTATCCCTGATCCTTGCCTTGCCTTGTTTTGTTTTGTTTTGTTTTGTTTTGTTTTGTTTTGTTTTAAACCACAACTGCCCCTAGAATTCTACAATCAAACCAAGGTGAAGAGTGGCTTAGTCTGTTGAATATTTTTTGGTACTTGCATAACATTAATGGCTAGAAAGAACAATAGGTTGCTATAGTATAGAGGTTACTGTAATTGCTTCCTAACATATCAACTACTGTGGTTTTTTTGTCAAGAATATTAGGAACAAACTGGACCCTATGTGAAATGCATGATTAGGCCTACATATCATTTGTCTGTTTTCTGAAGCCAAAATACCCACAATGGAGGTCTCAGTCAGGACTGAGGCCATTGTACCCCTTGCCCAACCTTGGTGGGGGAAGCCAAACCAGTCAAGCACAACAACAACAACAACCCACTCAGAAATAAACAAGTATGCCCTTAAATCTAAGACTCGCAGATTAAAATCCACCCTCACTGAATTCCCCACCTCTGTTCTCCCCCTGGAGAAGGAATTCAACACAGCGAAATGCCAATTGTTCTGGCCCCACACGTATTTCTGCTTGCCAGATGGAATGACCCAATACATCTCAGTCTTCTTCTCCTGCTGCTGCCCCACTGTTCTGGGGTTCTCCTGATCCTACGCTAGCGGAAGCCCTAGCTTCTACTAGCAGGACTCATTAGTTGATTTCAACTCTATGTATACAAAATAGGTAAATTTAGCCCTTCTTCTTCTTCTTCTTCTTCTTCTTCTTCTTCTTCTTCTTCTTCTTCTTCTTCTTCTTCTTCTTCTTCTTCTTCCTCCTCCTCCTCCTCCTCCTCCTCCTCCTCCTCCTCTTCCTCTTCCTCTTCTTCTTCTTTCCTTTGACAGGAAAGGATTTCCATATCAGTCAAGATTTCTTTTATTTGAAAGTGGTGAGGCCACAAGGGAGGAGGAGTGTGGTTTGAGGAGGAGTGTGGTGGGGAAAATGTGTCCCCTTGATACCCCATGCCCAAACGTCCGCCAGAAGCTGGAGCCAACCCTGGTTCTTGCCAGTAGATTTCTGGGGGAAGGAAATGCAAGGGCCCAATCCACATACCAAGCCCAGGAAATCCTCTTAGCATTTGTGGCATCCTGGGGTGGTAGAATGGATCATACCACTCCGGGCTACAGGTGGGGAATGTCACTTTTGGATATTCCCCTATATGTATGTGTATCTGTAATTTGAAATGATACAGCCCATTCTAGTACCTCATTCTGCTGCATGTGTAAAGCAGGCCTCAGAGAACAAAAGGCGGTCTTGACATTCTTCCCCACTTAATACGACATGTGCCCAGGAAACGACAATTCCATATCATGCAATTATGGGCCTCATTCATTAGTATCACATCATTGACTGCACCATGAAAGAAATGACAAATTAGCAATTTCCCAGCATTGGCATAATACTATCATTTGTATCACAAAGTCAGCAAAATCTAACCTCCAGTAATTCAGCTCACTATTCTTGCCCAAGACTGGCCATCAATACGGTTTTATGTGCCCTGTACTAATCACTAAAGTCAGATAATATGCAAGGTTAATGGTCGCAGACAGTCTCGGGAAATATCCAAGATCTGATAAGGAAGCCCCATATTATTGCTGTGCGGTGTGTGTATATACCACACAAGAATAGGAGAAAGAAAGAAATCAATGGTTAAGGCAGTTGTAATACATCTCTCAGTGTAACAAATAAATTGGCCCTTCATCGCCCATTCAAATCCCAGTTAATAAATAGTTCAGACACAGGACACAGTGATAGTGAAAAAGTGTGATCATTGTACGCTTGTCACTTTTACTTTAGATTTATGCCATCTTGGCACAAAAAAGTCTAAGCAGCACTTTTCAATTAACTCGTTGGCCTTTTAAAGAAAATAGCAAGAGGTTGTTTCATTCTGATTTGTATTTTAACACGCATCCCACTCCCCTTCAAAAAGTGTTTGATTCTACCCCTCATTTAAACAAACAGTTGAAAACACAGAATGCAATCAACAGGCCAAGGTCCTCTCTTGCCTGTCTTATCGTCAATTACTATTCAGGGATAGCTCCATAATACATGCATATTAGGCCTGCCTTTATTCCAGAAAAGAAACTTCTCTAGCTACTGCAAACTGGCAGCTATCTATTCTGTAGTTTCCTTGCAAACGGGAAGGATCTGCCCAGCATGATTGTAAAATAAGTTGGTTGACTCTAGTAAGATCCCTTTTTTTAAAAGAAGGGGGTGTGAGAAAGAGGTTATTAAAATATAAGTTCATTAAAATACCAAACTCTACGGCAGAACTTTTTTTTTGTGGGTTAAGATTTTTCCTCCGAATATAATTACATCCATTTACCCTGCAGAAACCTAAGAAAAGAGAAGGCAATGCATTTAATTTATAACTGTACTAGTAAATGCAAATGTAAAATTGGCAGCTTTGATGGTACAGTATTAAATATAGCTTATCTCACTGGTGACAGTGAGAAACAGACACTCTCTTAGGACTATGAGTTATGACAATCTCTCCAGTGAGTGAAAAATCATCCCCATACAGCTGTCACCAATGAGATTTTCTTTTTCTCTTGCCTTGGTGTGTGCGGGTGTGTGTGTGTGTGTTTTCTTTTAGTCATTCTGGAGTTGCCACTTTAGAAGCTGTGTTGTAAACAGTTTTAATAGCTCTAAAGATAGATACTAGTCATCGTTATACTCTTCCCCCTTCCCCGCTAATGTGATAAACAAATGCTATGCCTTGCATGGCAACAACAAGAAAACCTTGCCCAATACAAACAAAGATGACAATTTAATTTACTGAAATTTGAGAAGCAATGCAAAACACTTGTTTCTCGGTCTCCAAGACACACTTTCTCTCTCCTAAGCTATTGTGGACATAGTATGATAACATTTGATTTTCTTTGCCTTATTCTTTGAAATGATCCTGAAAGATAGCAAACACAAATGCATTAAAACGCTATGTTCAAGTACAGTTAGGCAGGCAAACAATGATTCAGAAACCATGAATAGTAAGACACCGTACAAACAACTTTGCCTTTCTGCATATTCAGTGGCCAGAACAAAATCTACCACATCCGCTGTGAAGTGCAGAGATCAGAAGCTTCTGAATTCCTCCAAGGAAAGAGGATGAAAAAGTGAGCCATTCCTGCCATCAACAGCAGCCTACATCAGGGTTTCCCAAACTTGGGTCTCCAGCAGTTTTGACTACAATTCCCATTATCCCTGATCACTGGTCCTGCTAGCTAGGGGTGATGGGAGTTGTAGTCCAACAACAGCTGGAGACACAAGCTCCCATCCAATGCCATGGCCACAAGCAAAACTGCCTGGATTGCTTCAGCTCACTTGCCGTTATGCCCTAACACTACAATGGCCTTCCCTCTGGGAAATTCCAGAGTATGGGATAATGGCCCTCCTGGGTGAGCTTCAGTACATATGCGTATGTGCATATATTCCATTGTCTTTCACCTCTGGCCCGTTGAGCCAGAAATCAGGGAGCAGCGCAGAGTGACAGAACCAGGAATGATACACAGTCGGGCTCAGAGACAACCCTGCCCCTTTCCAGGTAAACCACCAATCCCTACTGACCCTGCCATTCATGCTTGCCTGCCACAGTTTGCCACCCAAGCTCTACTCATTGTGTCAATCGCCTTACACTATCATAGGTGCTTATTCCACAGGAAAGCAGCAAACAAGGTGGTTGTGGCAACTGTGGCAGCGGAAAACTAACCATCCCAGAATTATAAAATTGCAGAGTCGGAAGGGATCCCGAGGGTCATATAGTCCAACCCCCTGCAATATAGGAATCTCAACTTGAACGGCCATGTCTAATTTAGTTCTAAGTTGTAACCCATCCAAGGGAAGGGAAGGGAGCCAAGTGGCCCTGATGTAAATGCCCTCAGGCTGCTATTGTCCCATTAGAGAAAACTTCAGGTACAAAGCAAATGGGACCATTTTACAACGGTGAACTGGTGTGGGAAAATGGGTTTAAACTCTGTCCCTCAGCTGTTTTTTTAAATTTGCTTTAAAACCAATTAAGGAGGTGGGACAACTGATCACTAATCTTCAACTTTTTATGTGTGTAGTATATGCCATCTTACGAAAACTAGACACAGCTTTCAATTATTCAAACACACTATATAAAAGTATTTATTTGCACGTGAGTGCACCCCCCTCCTCCTTTACTGACTTTGTTGAAGCACTGAAGTGAAAAATAAAGAATGTGCCTGAGATTAATAAAGAGCGATATAATTTTGTGACCATTAACAACATGTGTAACTATGCAGGCTATAACAATGATAACTGGAATCAAAATTACATAGTGCAGAAATAAAACCTGCAGAAGTCATGAAGTGCCCCTCCCATGCACTCAATCTGACACTTGGTTAAGCCTGACAAGCTCTGTTGTCATCCGAACACCAAATAATGACATTTTCAAGTTCAGGGATCCTTGGAATGGCAATATTAGCTACTCCGCTCAAAGCTGAAGGTTATCTCTGATGCCACAGAAGCTATATAGCTGCCACCCAAAGGAGGCAACATCTGGTACCACTAAATGTGGCCACACCTCATGGCGAGTTTCCCCTGTTCTGCTTCATGAGCTGCTCCTTGCAGAGAAAAATCTACTGCATGATGAAATCATGCCATAGTTTTTAAGTACTAAGGGAGAGAGGAGGAGGAGGAGGAGGAGGAGGAGGAGGAGGAGGAGGAGGAGACGCAGGCAAGAAGCTCTGGGTTGTGGTCATGTGGTTTCTGTAGTCCAATCTCTAACCCAATTCAAAAAACAACAACACCTGAGGGCCCAACACAAATGTCCAACATCCCTACAGTAGAGCAGGACTGGGTGAAATCTGGCCTGTGACACTTTCGTATGTGTTCACCCTAATCCATAGGGTTATGCCCTGATCCATACCCATCTTAGGATTTGCATCTAAAAACGTATTTTAAAATGTATTTTCTTTCCAAAGATGCACGTCTCAATACATTTTCTCTCCATAAATGCACATTTTCAAACATTGCTGAAGATGTCTTTGTGAGGAGAGAACTGTTGGAATGTTTGAAAAGCAGCAAATAAGGTAACAAGCTACACATAAGTCTGGGCAGGGAGGATCAAAACAATTTGTATCCTAACTTTGCAAATATCAAATTCCTCAAGTGCTGCATGTGTAGAGGTACCGAGTGACACCCTCAGGGTAGACCCATTAGGACGAACGCACCAAAAGTAGTTTTGTCCATAAATTTCAATGGATCAGCTCTGAGCAGGGCTAGCGCTGAAGGCATCCGACCATTTCTGAGAGCAGATGCTTCCAGGCAGTTGCTGCTTGCACTGCTCTAGCTGCCGCAGGTGGCGCTGTGGGTTAAACCACTGAGCCTAGGGCATGCTGATCAGAAGGTCGGCGGTTCGAATCCCTGTGACGGGGTGAGCTCCCGTTGCTTGGTCCCAGCTCCTGCCAACCTAGCAGTTCAAAAGCACATCAAAATGCAAGTAGATAAATAGGAACCGCTACAGCAGGAAGGTAAACGGCGTTTCCATGTGCTGCTCTGGTTTGCCAGAAGTGGCTTTGTCATGCTGGCCACATGACCTGGAAGCTATACGCTGGCTCCCTCGGCCAATAACACGAGATGAGCGCCGCAACCCCAGAGTCGGTCACGACTGG